>NC_133831.1:11152967-11456790 GCF_047830755.1 Zonotrichia albicollis
TTCAATATTTTGGCGCCCAATGTGGGGCACCAAAATATTGGAATATGAGTCCCAATATTTCCAGGTAGATTGTGCCTGGGCCTGTCTGACCCTTGCTGCTGGGCCAAAGGCGGCAACTGTGATATTTCACCTCAAGAGACACCTTTGGCTGGCTGGGTGTTGCAGCTGGGAGCTGAAACAAGTCCAGGCTTGTAGAAACTCACTTTACCTCTGGTGGAAAGGCTTCAGGCAATGGTGGAGAGGAAAAGGAGATGGACTCCGCCAGAGGGTTAATATCCAGAGTTTTATTCCATGGTCATAGAGGTCTGAATCTCAGGTAACAGCTCCAACAGAATGGCGAGCACATGGTCCTTGGTCAATTTGAGCCCAGGGACAAGGGGAGGGGAAAGGGACAGGTGAGCACCAACCAGGTGGGAGGAGGAGGGTCTCTAGGGACGAGGGACACATAGACAGGCCAATGACCTCAGGCCTGAATTGCATCCTTTGAACTTGACCAACCACAAGAGGCCTTGCTGGAATGTTAAGCCTGATTGACAGGACTCACTCAGCAAGGGGGCGAGGGGGAAGGGAGAGAGGTATTGCCGCACCTGGGAAGGGACTGGGGAGTAAAACAGGAAATTGCAACACACTGCAACAGGCACAGAAGCTTTCCGGAAGGAAGGACTGGAAAGATTTATCCTGCTTTTGGTTTTTTGACCTGCCTGACTCTCTTCCCAGACAGCAGTGATGCGCTCAGCCCATGGGGAGCCCTGGAGCACAAGAAGGTTGGGAAGGAATGCAGCAGAGAGGGGATGAAAGATTTCAGGGCTCTGTCACTCTTAAAGATCAATAGGCTCGTGAGAGAAGGGGATTCTAAGAGCTGCAAGGTAACATTTGAAGTCAGCAGGGACCTGGATTCTTTCAAATGTTGCACCCTCAACAGACCTGCAGGGCCTCGCAGTGGAGCTGGTCCCACTCACAGGGGTGTAGAGCAGCCCTTCCCTGTGGCACAGGAGCCAACCCACTGCAATGGCTGTGTGTCCCATGGCTGTGTGTCCCTGGCTGTGTGTCCCTGTGTCCCATGGCTGTGTGTCCCTGGCTGTGTGTCCCTGGCTGTGTGTCCTATGGCTGTGTGTCCCTGTGCCCCTGGCTGTGTGTCCCTGGGCTGTGTGTCCCTGGCTGTGTGTCCCTGGCTGTGTGTCACTGTGTCCCTGGCTGTGTGTCCCTGGCTGTGTGTCCCTGTGCCCCTGGCTGTGTGTCCTATGGCTGTGTGTCCCTGTGCCCCTGGCTATGTGTCCCATGGCTGTGTGTCCCTGGCTGTGTGTCCCTGTGTCCCTGGGTGTGTGTCCCTGGCTGTGTGTCACTGAGTGTGTGTCCCTGGCTGTGTGTCCATGTCTGTGTGTCCCTGGGCTGTGTGTCCTATGGCTGTGTGTCCCTGTGCCCCTGGGCTGTGTGTCCCTGGGCTGTGTGTCCCATGGCTGTCTGTCCCTGGCTGTGTGTCCCTCTGTCCCATGGCTGTGTGTCCCATGGCTGTGTGTCCCTGGGTGTGTGTCCCTGTGTCCATGGCTGTGTGTCCCTGGCTCTGTGTCCCATGGCTGTGGGTCCCATGGCTGTGTGTCCCTGGCTGTGTGTCCATGGCTGTGTGTCCGTGTGTCCCTGGCTGTGTGTCCCCGGCTGTGCTCTGGAGCTGGGCTCCATCATGGCCATGCAATCAAAGTGGGGCTGAGGTGAGCATCAAGGCCTGAGTGCCTCTCACTCCCTCACACAAACTCAGATTACCTTGTGTGCCTTGTTGGCTTTGATTTCTTGCCCCATAGGACATTGAGCCAATCAGACCAAAAGCCTGAATCTTCTCCCGCTCTTCTCTGAAGGAATTTTCAAGACAAAGAGTAAAGCCCAGAGAGACCAGGATGGTTGAAGGTGAGCTCCTCCTACTTCCCCTGCTGTCTGGTGTTTTCAGGCAGGCTCCCTTCCTTAGAAATGCTTCTATCGCAGTGTTTCCTGATTCCCCGAAAGAAAAAATGTTTTTTCTGGCTGCCAGGTGGTGGTTTTGGTGGTGTGGTCACAGCACGTCATTCTCTCGGAAGATGCAGCCCTGCACTGGCTCACCTGCACTGCTGCCAGGGCAGCCCAGGGGTGCCATGGGCAGGAGCCCTGCATCTCTCACCCATCAGGGGCTATTCCAGCCTGCGGCTCCCAGGGATGGTTCATTAACGCTGCCCTCAGGGAGTGCAGCCAGCACAAACTGGGAGCAGAGCATGATGGCACCTGTGAGGTGTGAGGGAGGAAAGGAAAGAGCCTGGGCTGGTGGAGAGAGAGGATTCCAGCCACCCCCACAGCACCAACCAACAGAGCAGCAACTGCTCCTGGTCTGGCTCACCTCTGGAACGTGTGCTGGGAAGGGGCCATGGCTGCAGTGAATTTCTGGCATCTGGCTGCACACTTTGCATGGGAAGGTTGGTTTAGGCTCTGAGTTTTATAGGTACACTGGGAGTCTAATGCTCTTTTATTAGCACGACTCCACTCTGACCTCCATGCTAAAAAAAGCAGGGACTTTCATTTCATCTCATAATCCGCCAAGGGCAAATAAACAGTCAGAAATTCTACTCTTTCTTTTTCCCCAACTCTCATTAAAACTGTGGTCTCTGTTATTACCATGCAGACATTTTGCACTAGTTTTTTATGACAGTCAAGTACAGATGCCCTTTTTATTTTGAGGCAGAGTTAATAGCAAGGGGTTTTTTTGCTAAAGTTTCTGATTATCTGCTATGGCTGAGAGCACTTTGCCAGCAATAATCTCCTTGGAATATTCAGGGTTATGCACAGCTTTTAATTCTTTAAAGAGTTTGTCGGTAAATAGCTTGTGAACGCTGTGATCTCACTTGAAAAGAAGCCAGCAGATTTCTGAACGTGCTTGTCCACTTCTCCCTCACCAGCCACTGGCCCAGCATCAGGAACATGAAGCTGCTGATGCAAAAGGCACGTAATGGATTTAATTTAGGGGATTTTACAATGAGACATTGGGCGCAGCAGAAGCCATGCCCCATGTCCATTGTTTTGGTATTGCTGTGGCTGTTTGCTCTCTAGGATATCTCTGTGCTCTGTAGGGTGGCTCTGTGCTCTGTAGGATATCTCTGTGCTCTGTAGGATGGCTCTGTGCTCTCTAGGATATCTCTGTGTTCTCTAGGATATCCCTGTGCTGTGTAGGATGGCTCTGTGCTCTGTAGGATGGCTCTGTGCTCTGTAGGATATCTCTGTGCTCTCTAGGATGGCTCTGTGCTCTCTAGGATGGCTCTGTGCTCTGTAGGATATCTCTGTGTTCTCTAGGATATCCCTGTGCTGTGTAGGATGGCTCTGTGCTCTGTAGGATGGCTCTGTGCTCTGTAGGATATCTCTGTGCTCTGTAGGGTGGCTCTGTGCTCTGTAGGATGGCTCTGTGCTCTGTAGGGTGGTTCTGTGCTCTCTAGGATATCTCTGTGCTCTGTAGGATATCCCTGTGCTCTGTAGGATATCTCTGTGCTGTGTAGGATGGCTCTGTGCTCTGTAGGATGGCTCTGTGCTCTCTAGGATATCCCTGTGCTCTGTAGGATATCTCTGTGCTCCCTAGGATGGCTCTGTGCTCTGTAGGATGGCCCTGTGCTCTGCAGGATGGCTCTGTGCTCTGTAGGATAGCCCTGTGTCTTGTTGGAAGGTGCTGGCCTTGCTGCTCTCACCTGGAGGTGGCACAGGAAAGGGCGAGGGCACCAAGAGAGAACCAGAGATGCTGTTTTCGTCCGTGTGCTGGGAGTGCCCAGGCCAGGCTGGGCAAGGGCTCTGAGCCTTGCTCCAGTGAAATGTGTCCCTGGTGGGAATGGGATCATCCTCAAGGCTCCTTCAGCCCCAGTCATTCTGTAAGACTTTGATACAGCGGCTGGGCAGTCAAGGCTGACCCTGCTGGAGAATTACAGTGGCTTTCAATACAGCAAATTTCTGCTGATTTTTTTCTTTCTTTTCAAAATATTGAAAAGCAGCTCCTATGTCTTTATTTGTTTTTGTTTTTATTCTTACTGCACTTGTGTATTTTTACTTAGGTGAGTGAAATAGTCAGCTCTCTTTGGGTGGCCATGGGAAAAAAATCTGCCTTTCTACCTGTTCTTAGTGGGGGACTTAGGTGTTATTGGAGGGATTTCCTCATGAAAGGAATGGTTTGTGACACCAGGCACTCCAGAGCAGTGGCAGCCTGGGTGGGCACGCAGAGTGTCCATATTGCTTTGTCTTATGATGTTTAAACACGTGACACAGCAGCCTCCAGGAGTGTGGGAGCACTCGGATTCCAGCTGTGCTAGCTCATTACACTGACTGTCCTGAGTGCTGCCGTTTACTCACAGTAGTAAACACTGTGCAGGAGCATGTACACAGGATCCAGGCTATATAAAATGATACAATTATGAGAACTGAGCAATGCTGAGAGACTGTGCTTAATGGAAAACATTTGCTGGAGAATTGTATAAAGCCACAGAAATGGGCAGTTCTTGGATGTCAGGAGGTTTTTTACCCAGATAAAACTCTGATAGACATTAAATGTCTGAGATTAACTATGATTCATTAGTGAACAAAACTGCAGAACTTGGGGGCCATTCAGCTCCTTTAAGACTCTTAGCAAGGGTGAAGGATGGCTGGCTGAGGACAGCCTCTGAAGCGTAGATTTCTGCTAAATCAATGGAAGAGATTTATCAAATTTCCAGTCATTTCCCAGGGCTTCTGCCAGCCCCCACAAACAGCTACTCTTTCATTCACTCTGTGCTAGAGACACATAAAAGGAGAGCATGCCATGTTCTCTGGGGCTTTACACTTAAAGGCATCCAACTTTCCATTTTAGAAAGCAAAGAATGTAAACAATTGTTTTGTTTCTATGTCTGGCCAACGTAGAGCAGGTCTAGAATCAATAACAGAAAATGTTCCTGAAAGGCCCAGCAGACCTCAAAGAGATAATGTGAATTGTCCATTAACAGTAAGTCATTATGGAACTTATTAAGTGAAGCCTTGGGACTATCATAGAGCCTAAAGGTTGACATAAATTTTTCATACACATTGAACTTTGCTAAATGTGCTTGCATTTGATTAATGATTACTTTCTCCAGTGTGCTAATAAGAAGAAGGAATATGTGAGCTGGGGCTGCAGCGGGGAGAATGGGCTCCTGCAAGGAAGGGCAGGGTTGGCAGCAGGAGAACAATGGGCCTTTCTAGAGATGCCCTGCCAAGCTGGAGGGAGTTTATTACTCCCTGAAAAACTGCTCCTTACCACCCAGAGACAGGGCACTGAGCACAGCATGAAAGCCAATTTTGTAATTGTGGTAGTAAAAGCCTCATAGCTCCAAAACACTGGTGGAAAAATCCACCTCCCAGCCCCCTAAAGCAGTCATATATCACAAAGAACAATCCAACACCCCAACCTCAGCCCCTAAAGCCCCCCATACATCACAAAAAACAACCAAAAACCCACCTTCAGCCCCTAAAGCCCTCATATATCACAGGGAACAATACAGAAGATCTTCATATTCAGCAAGAGAGAGGAGTGGTGTATCTGCAAGTCCTGCTGGAGACAGAACTGCAGGAAATTTGCCTTGGCAGCAAATGCAGTGAGTCATGGACTCATGGAATGATTTAGGTTGGAAAAGAAGACAACAACAACAAAACAAAGCCTTCACTTGCAGCTAGGTCTGGACAACAGCATATGGATTTGTTCCGTTAAAATAAACATGTTTTTCCCTTGTTTGGAAGTAGAACAAAAAGGGAAAGCAATCAACAACCTCAGTCCAAAGCAGTCACAATGTCCAAGACTCTTTCACTAACCACCAAAAATGCAAGGCATGCCCTAAAATTCAATTAAAATTGAATTCTTAAAAATCCTACAGGGTAAGTTTTTGGGATTATTTTTAAATTTCTAGTTTTAAAGTTGCTAAAGGCCTAAAACTTTTAAGCTTTTGTTTTATTTTAAAAGAGCACTCCTTTGAACAAGAGTCTGCCAAACAGCCATAGCAAAGAGGACTCAAGATGAAGCCTTCTCCTGGCTTAGATAGCTGAGCAATCAGGTATTGGTCCTGATTTTACAAACACAAAAGGAAGAAGAAATACAGAAAACAAGAGATGTGGCTGGCTATACCATCTCCTGGCAGCATGGGGTAGAAGACAATAATTGTTTCCCCATCACCATCAGCTATAAATTTGCCACTACAAGAGCACTTTTCCCACAGCCATGGAATACTTTACCCACAAACTTTTTGGTGTATCTGCCATTGCTCTTCTTTATGCAGTTATGAACTACTGCAAATGGACTAAACAAGTACAAAAAACAAAAAGGGCAGGAGGAGAAGTATCAGGTTTTGAGTTTGACAGTTAAGAGAACTCAGAAGGACTTTGAAAATCTCAGGTTCGGTTCCCTGCCCTGGATAATATTTATTTATAAAACACAAACTGGCTTCACTGGGAAGTCTGAAAGACTCTGGAAGGAGTTCTGAGAGTCACTCACAGCCCAAGCAAGTCTCTCCCTCTTTCTCTCATTTTCCTTCCACGGGGAAGCATGAAGTGCTCCGAACCCTCTGCAGACCAGCCATGGACCAGGAGCTGTCCCTGACATGCACATCCCTCACAGGAGGAGGAGGTCTGGGGTATCAGCAGGGTCCCCTGTGTGTGCACACACATGAAGTTCCCTTGGCAGGGCCACTGCAGCTTCTGCCCCTGCTCTGTGGGACAGGGAGGACGCCCACTGTGGGATCTGCAGCTCACCAAGGGAGGGAGTACAGAGATCTAGAGCTGGCGAGCAGGCAAGGCCCAAGATGCAGAAATACAAGAAAAATATTTTTCAGATTACTATGAATGCATGAACTGGAGTGGGCTAAAATTGTTCCATGGCTTGGGTAATTGTAGCCAGTCCAGCTAAGTCAGGTTTGAAAGGGCCTTTCTAATCAAACACAGAGATCAATGATAATAAATAATGGAAAACTTGGGCAATTCAGGGAATGGAACTGGGTCAAGATGGTTGATCCCCTGTCTCAGGCTATAAGAGTGAAACAATAATAGAGCTTCAGAGATCTGCAGCTCACTCCATGAAAAATGCACTCAGTCCCTTTCCCAAGCCATTTCTTTGCTTTTCTCTCTCTCATATTTTTCTTTTTTTTCTTCTTTTTATTTTCCTTTTTTTTTCTCTTTTTCTTTTTTTTTTCTTTTTTTCCTTTTTCTTTCTCTTTTTCTTTTTCTTTCCCCCTTGATATGGAATGTGATTCTGATGCCTATTAATCAGTTTTGGTTACAGTAGCTCAGTATTTAGAGCAAAGGCCAAAGGGAAAACTTGCACGAGTCTTACCTGGATTTTTGCTTACTGACTCTTTCATTACGAAAGTAATTCTGACAATGCAGTTAGATGGGGAAGACGTACAAGAATTTCACACTTTTGGGTCCCTAAGATTGCCCCTTTGTGAGCCTTATTTAAATTCCTACTGTTCTCTTTACCTCTGATCTTACCAGCAGCAACGCGGTAAGCTTCAGCATTTTATTTTGGTGGTCTGTCAACCACATGGAGCCAACAGAACCTACAAGCTCTTTAAAAAGCTTTTCTCGTCTGAGTTGTAGCAGTCTCTGGGGCAGGATCTCACCCGAGATCACAGAAATGCTGGTGGTGAGCTTGCAAGCTTGTACCCCTTAACATGGTATCAAAGACTGCCCGACATCGTGGCAGGAACACGGCAGAGGAGATCTGAGAATCCCCAAACAAACCCTCCCCTTCCCCATCAGTGCAAGTTTGGAGAGCTCCCTTAACAACCAGCCCTGCGCTTGCTTCCCTAATTGCTTCTTGCCAGGAGGAGGAACAGAGTTCCAAATGCTGCAGAGACACCATGGCACCTCAGCCTCCTGCTCTCCTGGTGATACCCAGCTAGGCCAGGAGCTGAGCACTTCTGTCAGCTGCAGCTCAGGGTTCGCTCAGCTCACCACAAAATCCCTCTGGCCAGGTCAGGCTGTCTGCTGGTGATGGTGTTTGGAGGGGTGTTGCTGTAGCCCCTCAAATGATCCTCAGGTGAGGCTTGCAAGAGGCAAACCTGGCCAAAGCACCACCTTCACCTGCCACTGTCCCCTGCCTTACCTGGCTCAGCTGTGGTGATCCTCCTTGTGGTCAGGGTTTTCTCCAGACCCACTGAGGCTGTAATTAACTTCTCAGCTGTCTTCCATGGATGTGAGGCTCCGTCCTTGGGGAAGGCAGTGCCACTGTGCTAAAGCAACTGGAGTGGGTGAATCCTTTCCCAGGTGCCTTGGATCTTTGGAAATGCTGCAACAGCCCAGGGCCCACAGCATTCCTGGGTGTGTTGGGGCTAACCCGGAGCCGCCGTGCTGGGCTGGGTTTTACCAAGCTCAGATTAAGGACCCGAGGCTCTGTGCGTGCTGCGGTGAAGTTCAGCGCAAAGCAATGTCCTGTCGTGGCGCCAGAACACGCTGCTCGTCCAGGGTGCTGCCGACAGTCCGGGCTGAAGGTAATTCCCAGCTTTTCAGGGCTGGCCCTGGCTGAGAATAGCAAACATAACTCAAAAAAGCACTATCACAATTGCATGTTCACTGGGAAGGGGAAAAATAATCAAATGAAAAAGGACAAAATCAGCAGGGAAAGAAAATTTATTTCCAAGCATCTACGAGAGTGCTACAAACAATAGAGACTAAAACTCAAAGCATTTGAAACTATTAAAAAATGTAGTTGACAATGTCCTTCTTAAAAATTAAACATAAAAACGTAGAAAATGCAGTTATTAATTCTAAAACTTGCTCAAAAGTGAAATAAATCCAGATAGCATCAATGAAGATGGAGTCCTACAAATTACCTTTTTTTTTTACTTTATTTCAATTTGTTAATTTTCAAAGTGATACTCATTTGCTTTCTCTTTTTTTTTAATGTTTATTTAAATTTATAATGGAGAAATGTGCAAATCTAGCAAAATATTCTTTGGATTATAAACAGAGAAAAATCAGCAACCAAAGAAATTTGAACCAAGTTAATAATAAGCTATAGAATTATATAGAATGCATACAGCTATAATAAAGTGAAATATTACAATAAACATTGTAGAGCAAATCTGCTAATTTAGCAAACTCTGCCTTATAAAACATAGGGATATAATGGGACAAGTGAATATGTTAGGGATGTAGAGCTGAAACATCAGTCATCATTTTTAGGAGTTAAATTTTAATCTAACTACATATATGGGGGGTCTTCAGAAAAGCAACACACCAACAAGTCAGATTTCCTCTCAGATCAAGCAGTTTAGTACCTGACTGCAAATGAAGGACAGGGTCTGTAAAACAAATGTAGGAAAATGTAGATAATTTTTACTTATTGCCTCTTCCCATATTGCAGCTGCTGATCTCTGACCCTAAACAGCCAACTATATTAAATTCAGCAGAGATACAGCTGTACACAGATGCAGAAGATGTTGCAGAACATACCCCAATCCCTTGCTTCCTCTGAACTAATACTTAAAAGAAAAAAAAAAAGTTATAAATCCCTTTTTGGATTAAAAACATGCATTACAAAGAGCAATTCTGAAAGCTTTCTGTATTTCTGTCATCACAAATTAAAATGTCTCCCTATCTGCAGATAATGCTATTCTGCTGGAAATTAGAAGAAAAAAAATAAAGCCAAACAAACCATGCCCCACCCCTCCCCAAAAAAAAAAAAAAAAAAAAGCCAAAGGAAAAATAGGAATTAAGTACCAGAATATTAATTACTACTCAGGTAAGGTAATTCAGGTAGAAGAGTCCTTAGGGAAGTCACAGCTAAACTGGGTCAGATTTCAGTCTCTAGAACCTGCAGAAGCTCAGCACAGATACGGAAACTCACAGGGCTGGAGTAAAATGTAAGCACAGAGTACTCCCGTCCACCCAAAAACTGATGAAGCCTTGGGAATCTCTAAGATATATGATAAATGCTATTACATGGGAAATATTGAAAAATATTACACTTAATTTAATCCAGAAAACACAGTAGGACTATATGATGATTCTTACTGTGTTCTGGGAGCAGCCACAAGCTGTAGATAGAGAGGGTACAAAATGTTCACCAGACGTTACATTTGTTTTAATCTAAAAAACATTTGTAAAATGTACTTGATTTTTAAATAATCACTTAACAAGGCAACAAACCAACTACAAACACATAATAAATAAGGCTATTAAAAGGTCACAATTGTAGTAAATTAGTCAGAACTATAAATGGGACATTAGAAACACTATGTTTTTCCTTATATGCTTAATAACCAGAACAAGAATTAAAAAAGAATCAGTTTATTTCAAAGTCTGCTTCTTATATTGAAGCACATATTAAAGCAACAGTACAATGTTCATAAAATATAAGTGTGATGCTGTAACATTTCTTACATGTCAGAATACTGATATTTGTATGTATACTAAAATAAGAATTTTAAAATTGTACAAATAGATACATTAAAAATGACATAGAAATAGGGTGCCTCCCACCGAACAAGACAGAGTTTTTATATCTGGCACGTATTAGTTTAAGATGAAAGAATAAGCAAAAAGATTTACAAGAATCAGCAGTAACAAGTTTGATGCTCAAGAGACATAATAATTGTACATTGTACTGTACATACATCATATGGGTTTAAGCTGGCTGAATATTATATATTTCAAGTTTAAAAACGCACTACCATATAGAGTGTCCATAGTTTAAGGCGAAATTACAGCTCAGAACTGTTATCTTTTCTAATTTGTGGAAGCTTCTTTGAAATAAAAGATTTAGATGTTCATAACACGTAAAAGATTTCCCTTATTTGTAGGTTTGCTTTTAGCATTTTCCTTCATTTAAATATTTCTCATATCTTAAGTGGGTTTTTTCCTTCAGTGAAGCTGGCAGCCAGCTTCCAGATTTGCCTTTTGTAGGAAAAGGTACTTCACAGTATTTACCACTTTCATGTCCTTTTTCATCAAAGGAATCCTCTCTGTCAAACTTAAATGTTTAAATGAGATTTTTCTTGATTTTTAAAAAAATACCTGCTTACATTTCCTCTGGATTCTTCAGAACTTCGGACACAGTTCTTAAGGCCAAATCTTAAACTTTATTGTTAAGAATCGTCATCAAAAGTGTCTTTGGAGCCATACAAGTCTGCAAGTTTCTTAAATCGAGGTCCCCAGTTTTGTAGATAGTCGTAGTCCAAGTCAGAATCTGTTGTTGCTGACTCCAAGGAGCTGAGGGACCCAGCCACGGAGCCCCTGCCCTCGTAGCCATAGATCTGGATGGAGTCATAGGGAGGGGCAGTGGGGTCGTTGTCGGCCTCCTGTATCCTGGTGTTGATGAAATCGTCCACGTCCACGCTGTTTGGCGCGGGCCGCAGCCCTGGCCTGGGCAGGTACTGGTACTCGGGCTTGATGTCCTTGCGCGGGATGAAGCCATTGATGCCGTCGGGGTTCTGCAGCGTGGCGATGTCGAACGCCTCCGTGTCCTCCTCGCCGCCGCCCTCGTCGTCGTACGTGATGATGTTCTCCCGCACGTCTTCCTCCTCAAACACGATCAGCGGCTCCTTCTTCTGCCTCTTCAGGGTCACGAACAGCACCACGATGACTGGGAAAACAAAACATAGGTTAGACTGCGCTGTCAAACAGCAGCGCCTTTGTAAGTAATTATTGCGTCCCCGAGCCCTTGGCTTTTCTGTTGGATTGTTGCAAACTTCTGCAATTTTAGTGCTCCTTGCTAGGTAAAAGCAGAGATGTTTGTACACAGAACTAAACACACTGATCTGAGGCTTTCTGTCTGAGCTGCATGCCAGTGCTCTTACTAATTGCTCATTACTGCAACACTAATTCAAGGGAAGTGTTTGTGGGGCCTCAAGTGCTGCAGAGTACTGTGACACTGCCTTTGAGCAGCCCAAGCACATGAATATCTGCAGCAAAACAAAGATTAATCTTTATCCTCTCCTGTATGCCCAAAGCTTAACTAGTTCCAGTGTGTCATTTCCATTAAAATGGAATTTTTTTAAGCAACACCTTCAAAGATGTGTTTGTTTTGCATTCTCACTTCAAATTTCTATAAAATAAAATATCTGGAAAAAAAAAGAAACACTATAAAATATTGCAGGGAAATTAGAAAATATTGTGTAATTTTTTTCAAAATCATCAGGAAACATTTCACAGCAATTTCTTAAAAGCAGGTCTTCCAAGTCACTCATCTGGTTTCAACACAAGATGGGTTTGAGGGAAATAGCTGTCAGGGGCCATTAATCCTGGCTGACCTCAATAAGGAACTTGTCAACCAGGGAAGAACACAAAACTTAGAACTGTATGTCATGACCTCCTTTAAGCAGTGTCCCTGATTAGCTGGCATTAGGCCACGGGACAACATTCTCTGAGCACATCTACACAAATCCATTGGTGTTTGTTATTGAAGATATCACAGAAGCCCAGAATGGTTTAGGATGGAAGAGACCATAAAGCTCACCCACTGCCGCCCTCTGCCAAGGGCCTTCCACTGTCCCAGGCTGCTCCAAGCCCCAATGTCCAACCTGGCCTTGGGCACTGCCAGGAACAATTCCTCATTCCCAAGATCCCATCCAGCCCTGCCCTCTGGCTCTGGGAGCCATTCCCTGGCTCCTGTCCCTGCAGCCCTTGTCAATTGTCTCTCTCCATCTTTCCTGGGGCTCCTTCAGGCCCTGCAAGGCCACCCTGAGCTCAGCCCAAAGCCTTTCACAGCCAGGCAGATCAGCACTCCCTATAAAAATAAAAAGCTAAAAAACTCAGATTCATTTCTCCATCTTGGAGCTGAGGGCAGGATTACTTTTCTAACGCAAGCCCAGAGCAGCAGCACGGAAGGAGCATTTTTCACCTAGGAGAATGACGATGCAGGCCAGGATGGCGATGAGGGCGCCGGTGCTGAGCCCCGCGTTGAGCACGTAGGCCTCGGCGTTGCAGGAGAGCAGGGAGCCGCTGCCGTCGCAGCCGCACACGCGGATGCTCAGCGTATTGGTGCTGCTCAGCGGGGGCACGCCGCCGTCGCTGATTACGATGGGGAGGAGGTACAAATCCTGCTTCTGCCGGCTGAACCCTTCCCGCCTGACCAGCACACTCGCTGTGTTATCTGGTTGGAGAAGAGAGAGGGTCATTGTTAATTCTTTCACAGTCACGCTCTTAGCCAATATTGAAAAGGAAATTATCTCGCTGCAAAGGCTCTCAATTTTCTGGGGCTTTAGCGTCATTTCTACAATAAACCAGCAGAAAGTGCTGCCTTTGTAATGACCTAAGAGCAATTACAGATTGTATTTAATTCATATAGCACCACACTCAGCTTTAATTCTTTAATTAACACAAGCAACACAGATAATCTCTGTCTGATAGCGCCTTTTAGTATCTGTAACTTTCTGAGAAATTCACAATATTTTTTCAACCACCCAAATGGCTGGACCTTCTTATTGCTGTCTGATCCAGTTTTAGTGTCTCTCCAGAATTAAAGCTTTCAATGGAGGGGTAAAACCCCTATCTCCCTTATGAGTTCTTGGAGTCACATCTAAAAGCGTGGTAGATGCTGTCCCCAAATGGGCTCTGATAATGAGACTCCCATCAAAACAAAAACCCATATTTGCTGTGTATGAGCAAATTTGAGCCTTGTTTTTTCAGCAAGGAATGCTGAAGGTGACATTGTTTTATCAGAATCTGGTTTTCACCCAAACTTCCAAAGCCATAATTCAGAGAGCTTGATCATACATGCACAGTATGTCTGGTCACATTTTGAATCATGTGGATGTGAGGAAGAGTTAAATCACAGACTCAAAATGCCCTGAGTTGGAAGGGACCCACAGGGGTCCATGAGTCCAACTCCTGGCAGTATTTCTGTAACTCTGTTCCCATTGCCCTCACGAGAGGTGACCTGCCATGGTGCAGGACATTTTGGATGGTCCTGCATACTTCCTCTGGCTAGAGCCTTGGAAAGGGGACAGTGTGAGATGACACTCTGGGCTGAGGCTGCCTGTGCTTCCTGCTCTCAGAACACCAACAGGGCTCCCTTGTTGCGCCCCTCCTCTGTCTCTCAGCTCAGCCTAAACCAAAGTTTATAACAGTTGTAAACATCCCAAAGTAAATAAAGTGAAGCAATCACATCCACAGTTTTCAGACCTTCAAAAGCCAGTTTATATTGAAGATTTATTCCATACAACCTTTCCTGGCTTGCTATGTTCTTTATTTTTCACTGTATAACAGAAAGGGAGGGGGAAAAGAGCAGTTCTTTATCTTCTGAGGGAGGGCTATTCACCTCCTAAGGTACCCACTTTACTGCTGCCTCAGGCTTCTGCAGATTAATTGTTTTCCTGTTGAAGAGTCAGCATAAATCCCAGAATTTAATAATGCAAACCATAAAACCTCTCCTAATGATCTAATCACTGTGATTTCCATGGAAATCTGTGAATAAATTATACCTGAAGAGAAGTGTTCTTGCCTTGCATTAACCTCCCCCCTTGCAGGCAGTGCCCTCGATGTAGGACAAGGTCTGAAACTGCCCCCAGATTTGGTCAATCTATGGGATGAGGAGGATTGCACTGCTTGACTCTCCCAGGAACTTCACCAGAAATGATGAATATTTAAGGTAGGAGCTGTTTGTTACACAGCAAATGAATCCATCCCCCATACCTGCCCCTGTCCTGCCAGCCGCACCCCTAGTGCCCTGAATGGCCACCTGGGCTTGACACAACTGCTGCTTTCTGGTGCTGAGTCTCACAAAAAAAACGGCTGGGTAGAAAGGAGCTTGTTAACTTCTCCTTTGCACAATGTCACATTTGCTAAGGACAGAGACACTGATAAAGATCTGATTGTTTATCACTTGTGCCTGTTGGAGGTGTCTCCCTCAGAGTCCTTCTAATCTCCTGAATGTTTACATGACATTTAAACTTTGAGGCACAATTTTTTACGGGACCTTGGTGATATCAATGTCTGCATGACAAAAGCCTTATTTCAGGACTTTAATGGGCTCGTAACAATTTGGTACAAATAGGAATGCAACATCTAATATCTATTAACCTATCAGCTAACTTGAACTAAAAACAGGGGGGCTGAGCTACAGCTGCCTCGAGGCTGCCAAGGCAATGTGTAAGGAATGCCAATACCATATATTAGTATATATAGTCTTTGGCTATGCATTTTTTATCACAGATTTTATTTTTCTTACCTTTTGTTGGCTGAAATAGTATTCCTAATTTAAAATAAGAAAAGGATGGCAAATTATTTAGCTGTTATGCACACTGGCCTGGTCCACTGCAGTCACTTACACTAAACAAAACTGATTTTGATCCAATGGCTGATCTATCTGTTTTAATGGGAAGCGATTTTTGGTTTAACATAAATTTTTAAAAAGAAAAATCCAATCAACATGCCTGACTAAAGTTTAAAAAGAAATACAATACATCAAGCTTAAAAGGTCATTTTATAAACTTCTACTGTTTATGTTCACTTCTCACATTTAGAAGAAACATAATATCCATTATAGGAAAAAAACCCCTCCTTTCTTACCTAGATAAAAGATAACATATAATCCTAGCTAATATTCTCATCCTTGCTTTTTTATTATTTTCAAGGCCCAGGAGTAGAACTCTAATCCTGGTAAAATGGCATTTTTTAAGCCAACAGAAATTAAATGTCAATACCAGCTTAAAACTATTACTTAACACATATGGGAGCCACTTGACTGTCAGTCCTAATTAACACAACGGGGGTCAACACAAGAAGGAAAAGAACAGTCATCTCAAGGCCATTCCCAAAATATATCACATTTTTCCAGCGACTATTGCCTTGGCTATCCAATATTCAAAGATGTTACAAGTGAAGATTCCCTGTGTTCTCCATGAAATCTTTACATTTAGAAGCTAAAATTGCATTATTTCTTGGTGATACCTATACTGATCTCTCTGACCTTTGATTTTTCGCTGGTGATCTTATTGATATTTCCAATTTTTCCTGTGTGCATAGGCAAATGTAGCTTAGTTTTTGGGGCTTGTTAACACATAGATTGTGTAAGGAGGATTCTAGATTACAGGAGCTGACTGCAGTGTGAACTTTATCACCTGTATCAGGTGTGAGTGCTGATTCAGCCAGAAAATGAAACAATTTCAGGGGTCCAGCTGTCTAAAATCCTTACTTTACCAGGAGTGGCAATCACTGTGGGTAATCCATGACAAAATCCTGTGACTTGATTGTCTGTTTCAATATTTTCTTGTTGAAAAAGTGTGAAGCACATGTTTGAATTTAAAAAGTGGACTCTGGTCACTGATTTTCGGGGGCTCACAAGTTTAATTTCAGGCTCTGTAAAGCTCTAACCTGTGAATTTGGGACTACAGCCATTCCAGTAATGCTGTGCTGAGGGAGCCCAAGGAAAGGGCATCTCAGCACAGGACCCAGCAGGGTCAAAAGCAGGAAATCCATTTACTCAAAATCTGCCTCTGCTGTGAAGTGCCACGAGCCTCTGCTGCTGCTTCGAAGGCCTGAATTCAGTGGGAGCAGAACTGAGCAGAGCCCGGGCAGACAGTGCTGTTTGTTTATGAGCTATAATATAAGGAAACAGTGCAAAAGTAATTCTGTGTTTTATCCCAGCGTGGGCTAAGCCATTATCTCATGTTTTCTATGGGAGATGGGCTCAGATGAAGACTTGGTAACACAGTGGGCTATTAATAGGATGTAGAATGTGATTATGCTTTTTTGGATTACTGCAATATGTGATTACTTTCAGGAGCTGGTAAAAAGAAACTCTATTAAATGATAATTATGAGACTGTATGCACTTTAAAGTTCTGTAATAGGCCCAAACACTGGAGTTTTCATTAACTGTTCTCCACAGTTAATAAAGCCATTTTTCTCTGAAAGTAGCAATTCCCTCTGAAAGCTGTGGCATGGCTTATAGAATACTCTGACTTATAACTGTAAAAACAACTTTGAATGACCATGGACATTATTTGACTTGCAAATGGTAACACATTCTCCCTAAGAAGTTTCTTTATATGGGAGTACACAGAATTTTAATTTTTTATTTTGTTCTAGTATAACTTACTTTAAAAAACTCACAAGAATATGTAAATTAATAACATAATTGCACTGAGGAGTGAAAAAAAATGAGGGAAAGAAAGGATGGAAATAAATTAATTTCCTCAGACTATTCATTTCCCAAAAAGAAAATTATATGGGAAGATTCAATCCCTCAATACTATCTTCTTGAAATAACCTTTTGCATTATTGTCAGGTAGAAACCTTACATTAAACTGACATCATAATTTCAACTACAACACATTCTATCTGAGTTAATTTTGTCAGTAACAAATTTTGCTGCAAGTGGCAATGAAGGATGAGCGGGATTGGCTGGAGTCAGGAACCACAAGACCACTCAGAGTATCTCCACTCTGAGCTGTGCTTCCTCTGCTAGATTATAAAATCTAATCTAATTTCAGTTTGATGTAGCGACCATAAAATGTATTTTATAGCAAGCCTTGGTCTACGGGTCTCAAGCAAAGAATACATGCTTATTTACTCCCTTCTAAAAATACACTCATGAATTTTTCAAAACTTGTGTTTTACTACTTTAAAGAGAATAAATATATGCCCTGCACTGGCTCCTTTATGAATTGCTTATGTATGTACAAGTGTCAAGCACCAGGCAACAGTATTACTTTGATCAGTCAGGAATAACAGAGATTTTGTTTGGGAACTCTGATGATAATTACACTCCCTTCAGATGAGGAGAGAGATATAAAGTGTGCCTCAACAGAGCAGTTTTTACTGAAATCATGTATCTGGATTGTGTTGCCTTTTGTATTTCTGGCACTCTTGGATTCATTATTTAAGCCAGTTCAACCAAGTTTGACTTTTCAGAAAACAGTCAAGTTTCCTTCAAACATTAAAGCTTACTAATCAAAACCAACTCCTTAGAAGCTGAAACAGTTTTTTTCCCTGTGAAGGGAAATAAAAAATGAACATTTGAAAATGAAAAAAAAAAAGAATCCAAATATAATTAAATAAATGGAATAAATACATAATGGCTGGACCTTTTTTTTTTCAGTTTGCCCACTTCCTCTGCTCCCTCAGCCTCTGGCAAGTCCAGGTTACTGATGTTATTATATTGTGATCAATTGAATTTTGACATTCACCTAGGCCTGACACTTTTTGCTTACAAATTTCTTACATCTTGCCATCAATCTGAATGCAAAGCTCTACTTTATTTTGTGAATATGAAACTGACAAAGGGATCAGGATATGCAGATCCTGAGACAGCCAGCGCAGGTATGTTCCACAGCACAAATCCCTGATTTATTTCCTGCACTGGGCAGTGATTTGATTCCATTGGGAATCTAGCCCACGTCTCTTGTGATCCATAATTTACAAAAGCTGGCAGGCACAGTGGTGAACAAATACAAGCAACCTAATAATTTATGCTGTCTCAGCTAATTTTAGGTTTGTCTAATTCAAGGAGCTCTGCCAATTCCATTTACTGAGTGTTTGGCAGGGTTTCTATCCTCTTCCTGGGAGACAAAACGGCAGTGGATTCTTCCTATTGGGTATTATTATGTAATTTATAATATGCATTCAAGAAAATTCAAGTGAGTTAACAAACATCCCACTTTCCCAAGAACATCCTTGCATTTTAGCTGTATGCTTTTGCTTTCCTCCCCTAAATCTTGGAGAAAGACACTCTGCCAAAGTTAATGACAATGCTGTTACATGACATTACATTGGCCATTAGTTCTACTTTGTCATTTCTTTGGATTCTGGTAGAGTGGGAATCTTCACACAAACCTCTGTTGTCTCTGAGTGTAAAATTTGGATTATGAATAATTTCAGGTGGTAAACTGAAGATAAATCTTGGTCCATTGGCCGAGTCATCCTTGTCATCAGCACTAATTGTAATAAATTGCTGTAAAAGAAAAGCACTCTGTAAACAAACAGCTCCTTCTCTGGGTATATCACACACAGGCAGCATTCTGAGACAGTCCTTGAGTAAGAATTGTAAAATAGCAGAACCCCCCTCAAATTCAAATATAAGCAAGTAGAAACACAGAGCTGACTCCAAACTACAACAGGCAATCTTTAATTACTATTGCATTAACCACCCCAGAATTACAGCTGTAAAAGCACATATCTTCAACATTCTTGCACACAAATATGTGTTAATAGTAACACAACAGATTAAATAAAATTCTGCAGAAAACTCAGCAGATGAGAAAGTCTCTTTTAAGCTTCCACGCTGACTGCAGAGGCACAGACCATGTGCAGAACTGTATTTTTCTATGATCCTAACCCCTCTTCCTCACAGACTGCCAGAAATAAATTGTTGGCTAGACTCTACAGGCACTGCACTACGATTCTTCCCATAAGACACTGACCATTTCTGTAATATCCAAACCAGTCTCACAACTGGGAAAGCTGCCCCCAGCTCCACTGGCCCTGTGCTAGTGGGTTCTCCCAGCCAACACCAATCCCACTCCATACACAAAGCACTGGATAACTGCTGATAGCAGTTCAGAAACAAAGTGCCTTTCTGGGTGCTCAAGGCTTTCTGGTCAAAACCTCAAAACAAAAGTTCATTTATTCCCTCTCATTGGAGCTGACAGGACAAACCTGGGCTAATGCCTGAGGGAAGAGCTGTGTGTGCAGGGAGGTGGGGGGAACAAGGAAGGTGGGGGGAACAGTGAAGGTGTTTGGCACAGGAAGGTGGCTGGAACAGGAAGATGGTGGGCACAAAACAGCGGGCAGAGGAAGGTGGTGGGCACAGGGAAGGTGGAGCAGGGGAGGATGGTGGGCAGAGGGAGGCGCTGAAAACAAGGAGGTGGTGAAAACAAGGAAGTGGTGAAAACAAGGTGCTGGGCACAGGAGGTGCTGGGCAGGCCATACCTGGTTGCTTCGGGCATTCTCACACACGAAGGCTTCGTAGGCAGCCGCAAACTTGGGAGCGTTGTCATTGACATCAACAACCTTGATTGCAACGGGAACTTTGGTTTCCTGGTGCTGTTTGTCTGCGGGAGAGGCAACACTGACATGAGACAGAAGCAGGAAAACCCCTCAAAACAAACAAATCCCCAGCTGCATCCAAGGAAAGATCAAATATGCTGATGTAATTCTGCTGAGATTTCTTGCAGTTTATCAAACTGAGACAATTGGAGGATTACAGATTCGTACCACTGATTCTCAAACAGCTCAGTGAAATACTCACGGACTTCAACTGCAAAGACAGAGATATTATGCCAAGCCATTTCTTCCCTATCCAAAGTCTTTATTGTCTTGATATTGCCATCTTCTGCATTAATAACAAAATATCTTTCAAGGTCGGTGTGTCGATCAATTGAATATCTAAAGAAGATTGAAAGCCAGTAATTAGAGTAAAGAAGGACTTAGGAGTTTCATGCACCAAGATTTGTTCTATATAATTTTTATTTCTAATTAATTGTAAGTAGTACCCCTATTGTTGTCCTCAACATCATTGTCAAAAGGACAATATGTGTTCTTTAAAAGGAGAATCACCTGGTTGTTTTCTACATTTAGAAAAACAGGACATCAGAATGTTTGTAATAAGTGAAAATGCTGGTCTTTGAAGTCTCTATATCAAAGCTGTAATATATTCTTAATTTTCTTCTCTTATAAAATATGATAAAAATATCTACTGAGATATTTTTCTCTTCTGTTTCATATGAATCTTGATGATCTTTTAAGTCTTCCAATCTTTGGTTTACTTGGAATATTAATTGATCATACCAATTTATCAGCTATTATCCACTCTCTGCACATTTGTACAGCTTTATACAACCCTGACTTTCATAACTTCATGTTAAAATTCTTTGAAATGTTAAGTATACCCACAAAAGAGGTCTTCATTATTTAAGTTACACTGAGAACATGGCAAATAAAATTAAATTAATAGAAAGCTATTATAATATAAGAATTCTTTCCTCTGAGGGTGGGCAGGCCCTGGCACAGGGTGCCCAGAGCAGCTGGGGCTGCCCCTGGATCCCTGGCAGTGCCCAAGGCCAGGCTGGACACTGGGGCTGGAGCAGCCTGGGACAGTGGGAGTGTCCCTGCCATGGCAGGCATGGAAATGGATGAACCTTAAGATCCTTCCAGGCCAAACTATTCCATGGGTCTGTGATTCCAAGCTGATCCAAGATAACTGCAGAAAGTAGGGGTCTGTGTGGGCTTGTCTTTAATAATTAACACTTAACAATTACCCAGCCCAATCCCTAATCTACATCTTAGACTTTGATATGATGAGAAAAATCCATACTGTGATAACAGCACAAGATATTTGTGGAAAATTTAATTTAGAATAGAGTCTACCAAAGATGCCCTTAAGTATCTTTGAATTAGACATAGTTATAGTATGATACAGGCTTTGAGAAACTGGCAGCTTGTGGAACAGGCACATAAACAATGCTGGATGGTTAAATTTTCAATATTCTGGGTGTCTGTAGATCTGTCACACTGTCTTCAGAACTCGCCTAACAATTCCACAAGCTAATGCTCAGAAGGAAACAGGAAATCCAGCAAACCTTATAGCACTGTTGGCAGCATCCGGGTCTTTGGCATGTACTTTTCCAACCACAGTACCAGATGCTGCATTCTCCTGTACTTCGAAAATGTAACTCGGCTTCAAAAACACTGGTGGCTCATCCGCATCTTCCACTGCTATTTTCACTGTCACCGTGTCCTTGAAGGGCCCGTTGCTGATGAACTTGGGGTCAATGTGGACATTGGCTGCCTCCACCTTCAGGCTGTAGGACTTTTTGGTTTCATAATCTAAGGTCTGTGAGAAACAAGAGGACAGTGCATTCCATTGTCAGGGACACCAGGCTGTAAGAGCAGCAGGCAGCGCCCCAGTGTTCAATGACATCAAACAAAGGTGAGCGTCTGTCAACGAGCTTGGACTGAAATGTGTGTATTTAAAAACATAAAGACTCAAATGGAAGGAGCTACATTCTATGTATGGAGCAGCATAGAAAGGCACTCAAAATATGACAGGGTCTTGGTCTTGTCTTTGCTTGCTGTATCACTAAGGAAATCAGCTGTACTGGAAATGTGAATTTTGTCTCCATCCAGCCTTCTAGGCAGCACAAAAGTGCAAGAGATGGGAAAGGGGCTCCCACAAGAGGCCTGGCTTTATCCAGGTTGGCAGGCATTCCACGTGGATGTGGTTTCAAGTGCTCCTGGGTGCACCATGAGATAGCATACTGATGAGTTAAATTATTTAGGTAGTGGAGAAAATACAAAGCTGGTTTGGAGTGCTTTCATTCCTGCAGTTCTTTCCAGCACAGAAAACTCATAACACTTTCCAAAAGGGAGGTGGAATAATGCCCCATGGGACAAGTCCTTTTGAGAGCCTGTTCAAAGCCACAGCACCTCTGTACCTGCACTGGCATGAAGCGGCTGCAGGGTTGCACCTCAAAATGATCACACAGGTGCCAATCACAATTCACAAAGTATGTTAACACCAGTAGAGGGGAGTGACAGCTCACCTACATTTCAAAACACACAAAAAATCCACTCCCACCTCTAGAACAGAGACAGAAATCAAACCAGGGCAGTTTTGAGTGGAGGAGACCTCTGGGTCCCTTCCTGATGGTCTGCCCTAAAGGGCAGGGCAGGGTTGACCAGAAGTTGACCAGGCCTTCCCCTTTGATTTCTGATTATCTTCAAGAGAGATAAATAGCTCAAAGATACAAAAGGCAAAATGATAATGCTTCCATAATAATAAGATTTATGTTCTGTAATTTGCAATTTAAAATTGATTTGATAACACTTTCAAAGCTCCCGCTGACGGGCTGTGTGTGAAATGCCCTCTGCTGCTTTTCCCATAGCCTGTGACTCCTTCAGAACACTCTTGTGGACAATGCACAGCTGAAGAATTCAAACTATAGGGTATGAGGCTTTTCAGACTGAACATAAAGCAACAGTGAATGTCTGCTACTTATCAGCACTAGGCAAAACTTCATTAACAATGAAGCTGATGGCATCGTATTTTACCGTGACTTTTTATTATGAATTCATTTAGTTTGTGCAATTAATCCACTGTACAGTATTTATGTAACTCTTCTTGGTTATTTTCTTCCATTCCAATTCAGCTAATGGGGAAATGGAATATTAAGAGTTAATCACACCTTGAAAAATTAATTAAGCGAAATTTGCATTTAGTAATATTTTAACTTAGGTGGTAATCCATTGTTACCAAATATTCTGCCAGCAAAAAACACTACATAGCAGTAGGCATCACTCACCTTCTTAAGCTTCACAACCCCTTCCTGAGTCTCATAATCTGTGGTGATTTCAAACATGTCCATGCCATCTCCATCGATGATGCTGTAAGCCACCAAGCCATTCTCCCCAATGTCAGGATCTTTGGCCTTCACTCTCCCCACTTCCTCTCCTGGGACAGCTGCTTCCGACACTGACATCTGGTACACACCTGGGCCAGGGAGCACAGGGAGAACAGGCGTGTGCCCCGAGTGAGCAGGGGCTCCCCACTTGGGTCTTTACTCTTTGAACTCGGGAGTTCCAATAAACACAGTGATTTTTGGCATTGTCACCCCCGTGGAGGAATGTTGTGTTGTTGTGTTGTGTTGTGTTGTGTTGTGTTGTGTTGTGTTGTGTTGTGTTGTGTTGTGTTCTGAAGAGCTTTGAGCAGCAAGTCAGCTGTGAAACCTTAACCCACATGGACAACGTGTAGAACATGACCTCCTCCCTGTTACCCCCCTGCTCAGGGAGGGGCTTAAAAGGACAGCCAGGCACCCAGAATGCAGCAATTGTTGTGGCATCAAGGTTACCATCGATAGCAGAGATGTTGTTACAAAAATGGAAGGAAAACTCTCTCACATGACTCATGGTAAAACCTTCATGTCTGTTTCTCATTTCTGCCCATTCATTCAAGAGCCATAAATTAGATACAGTGAACTGGATAAATCCTGTCTGCTGTGCTGGCTAAAGTATAAATCTGCTGCTTTCTATGGCTTGAATTTGGAGTGTGAATGTAGAACAACTATGATTATTAAAATTTCACACCACAGAGAGTATGCACCAATTTGTGTGTGATTTCATGCCAAAGAAAAAATGGCTTTCCCATGGCAAGCTCCAATAGGAAAACCATCCCCAAACATCCCACAGGTGTTTCCCTGGGTATTCAGGAACACCAGGGAAGAGCAACACTGTTCCTGGATAAATATCTCTACAACAGTTGTCCTTCAGGCACTACTGATTCCAGAACTTTCCATCCACTTCCAGAGTTCAGATAACATAACCTGATCCTAAATAGATAAATCTATGTCAGCATTTTCTGCCACATCATCATCAGTAATAAACTGGGGAGGGAAAAAAAAAAAGGGGGGATAACAAAATAAAATAATCTAATTTATTCCCCTTTGTAATTGCTCTTCTTTGCTCCATGGGCACCCTAGGAACATTAGGAGACTTACACCAGGCAGGGACTTGGCTCATTACCCATAAAAACAATTGCCACGTCATTGAAATAGGTCATTAACTCCAGTCACAAAGAACCCAAAATTTAAGCATATAACTCATTAACAGCTTGAGCAATGAACATTAAAAACAAAACAAAAAAAAACAACAACAGAAAAAAGGAAAATAAGAATGAAAATATCAGTCATTTGGCTGTTTATACAGACAGCTAAACCCTGGTTCTGAGTTACAAAACATTCCCAAATCAGATTTAACCTGGGGATGAATGATTAAGTAGAGGAACTGCTTTTGGACGTTTCTGATAATTTAACATGTTCTTGCAAAACACTCCGTGAAGGGGCTTGAATTCATAGAAAAAAATCCATAATTTGATGGAGTTAACAAAATATTGTATCTTGGTGTCCCAGGTTATGATGTGGAGGGAAAAGGCTTGTTTGTAAGGTACATAAAAGCTGATTTTTTATTATTTAATCCTTCTCTTTTTGAAGGGTAAATAATGCAGACACAGATTTTTGCATTCAGCTCTTGCATGAGAGTCAGGGAGCTGCAGCACTGGAAGAGGAGCTGTTAGAGCTGTTAGGGGGATGGCCATGGCCAGGACACACCAGGGTCAGAAGGGCTGCTCACAGGAGAAACACGGTGGGCTGAGACAGCTTTGAGTGAGTCTGCTCTGCACCCAAAAAACCCCAAACCCATGCAGAGATGAGCTGCACAACAGATGTGTGGGCCCATTAATGTACTTCCACCCAGCTGTGAAGGCTGAGTCTGGTAATGTCAGCCCTGATTAATTTTATATGTGAAAAGTAAATTGCTCAGGTATAAAAAAATTGCTGAGTTTGACCTCCATTAATACACTTCAACAATTTAAAAATGTAATTGTGCAAAATTTAGTTTGCTTTGTCATGGTAACTATGAGTCTTGAGGAATATATACATAGGTCTCTCTGCTCATATAAGTTATACAGCATGGCCCAGTAGCTTCATAAATGAAGTGTAGGGTCAGAAACCTTTGCAATTCAATGCTGGCCCTAAAAATGTCTCACTTTGCAACAAGAAGCAAATATTCCAGACACTAAAGTTACATATTTTACCAGCCACAACTTCTTTATTCATGTGTGGTGCAATAATCCATCAGTTATTGCTTCTTCAAACCTTGGGTGTGTCTGATACTTGACAAACATGGGTCCTGGTAGGAGATGGGAGAAGGATTGTGTTGGTACTCACTCTGTGGAAACTTTGGTGGGTTGTCATTGACATCTGTAAGCGTAATTGTCACTTTGGTTGTCCCTGAGAGGCCTCCCATGTGTCCTCCCATGTCCTTGGCCTGTATCACCACGTGGTACTCCTCCTTGGCCTCTCTGTCCATGTTGGGAAGGGCAGTTCGGATGATTCCTGCAGGCATGAGGAAGGTGTCAAACACAGATTTAATGAAAACCTGGCTGCTGCATTTGGAGTGCAATAAACACAGCAATATTTGCAGTGATGGTGGAGGTTCTGCTTTCCCTGAGCATTGTTGTGAGGAAAGCAGCCCTAATATTCCACCCAGAGGACAGGCCTGCAGAATTACAGCTGAGCACAGAAACAGCCTTTCAATCATACAGCACACAGGACACCCAGAAACAGCATCAGCTTTCTGGGGCAGGAGCTCCAGCAGATGCAGGAGACCAGCCTGCAGCAGAGCAGGAAGATGTGCTCAGACACAGCAGCAGCTGTGCCCTGCCAGTACATGCAGTTCATTGATGCACTCTGGTCATGAGGTGCCACTCAAATAAACTGTCTGACAATACCTGTTTGAGCCTCCACTGAGAAGTAGGGCTGACCTTCAAGGATACTGTAAACCAATTTGGCACTGTTCCCATAGGTAGGGTCATCAGCATCTGAAGCTGTTACCTGAATAACTGATGTACCTAAAAATGGAGAGCAAACACAGGAGGGAGAGTCAGAGGCGAACACGTCTGGAAGGATCATGCAGAGATGCTTTCAGACACACAGCAGAGCTATTCCTAAAATTTTTTATTTCCATGTTTGGTAAATGAAAATCAAAATTACTTTCCAATTTCTATATGACAAAATATACTTGTATGATCCAAACAGATCTGTCACCAGCTGTGATGTGGATTAATGTTCTAACCAGCAAAGATATAAAAGTCAGCAGTCACCCTGCACCGTTATGGTTTTTCCCCTCAGTAGTTTAAGCCTTATATTGCTTTTGTCGTTAGACAGCAAAACAATAGAGTTTTCCTTTACATTTTTCTCAGTAAGTTTCAGACAAATAATTCCTGTAGAAATCTCTGAGACAGACACAAGCTCAAACAGGAGATGAAAATGGAATAGTTGGTGAGGCAGTAACTTCCCAGCTTTATTACACAGCTCTGCCAAAGGAATGATCTTTGTGTTTACCCCAGAGGATTCACACTCCATAAATTCCAGGGGACTCTTCTGCTCCTTCCTAGGAGGAAAAATAGTTCTATTCTAGGACCACCAGTTAGGAGCTGTGCAGGGTTTGATTTGGGCTGCAGATTAAATACATCAAGTGAATCACTGGCTGAACACGAAAGTAAATTTTACTTCCCTCAATCCTTGACAATAGGAATGAAATAAAGCCAAGATATCCTGAGAGTGCAGCACCTTCCACAAGGACAGTGCCCTTCTGAGTACTCACCTACATTTGATCTCTCGGGCACATTGGCATGGTAGTTTTCATGGAGAAACTCAGGCGGGTTGTCATTTATGTCTTGAACTTTGACAATGAATTCAGAGGGGGGTTCCAAAGGTCTGTTTGTGTTCCTGTCCACAGCCTGAGCTGTCAGGGTGTACTGAGCTCTCTCCTCCCGATCCAGTGTCTTGGTTGCATGGATGTTCCCTGATTTGTCATCAATAACAAAAATGATTCCTGCTCCTTCACCTGAGAGAATGTATTTAATGTTTCCATCTCCAGAATCAATATCTGAATGAAGCTACAAAAGGAGAAACAGATATACCTTAACAAGGGGGCACATATTTGCAGGATGTGCTTATACAACAAAGAAATGCAGAATTGCTATCATTTCACAGTTTTCAACAATTGTGGCTTCCATCAGGCAATAATCCACACTCAGGGACATGCTGTGACTACGGGTACCCTGCATCCAGGGCAGTGCCAGCCCAGACATGCCTCCTGCCACATGCAGGGCTCCACTAAACCCAAAATTTCAGATTTAAGGAACAAAATACAAAAAAGATGCTTATAGCAGGTTCTTTATTCGCATGAAGTTGGTAGGAGGAGTAATTTTTACAAAGCTTTTGTACACTTCAGTGAGCCATGTTCTACTGGGCTGCATGTAAAATGCTGTTAAATAACAAAGGGGATGAGTTAAGTGATAAATGAATGAGTCCAGCTGTGTCCAGGTGTGCAAGAAGGCCAAGGGCACCCTGGCTTGTAGCAAGCACAACATGGCCAGCAGGACCAGGGCAGTGACTGTCCTGTGTACTGGGGACACTGCTGAGGCCACACTCGGGGCTGTGTCCAGTTCTGGGCCTCCCCATTCAGGAAGGACATGGAGGGGCTGGGGGTGTCCAGGGCAGGGAACAGAGCTGGCAAGGGGCTGGAGAATCCCTGAGGGCTGGGCAGGGGCTCAGCCTGGAGCAAAGGAGGCTCAGGGGCCCTTGTGGCTCTGCACAGCTCCTGCCAGGAGGGCACAGCCGGGGGGTCGGGCTGTGCTCAGGGAACAGGACAGGAGCAGAGGGAACGGCCTCAGGCTGGGCCAGGGCAGGCTCAGGGTGGGCACACCAGGAATTTCCCCATGGAAAGGGGGCTCAGGCCTTGGCAGGGGCTGCCCAGGGGGGTTTGCAGTGCCCATCCCTGGAGGTGTCCCAGGAAGGGCTGGAGGTGGCACTCAGGGCTCTGGGCTGGGGACAGGGCGGGCATCGGGCACAGCTGGGACTCCATGGGCTGGGAGGGATTTTCCAATGTCAGTAATCCTGGGATTCTGTGTGATTCTGTGTGATTTTGCCAACTAGTTTTTAATTACGCCCTCCCTAATATAAAAGAGACAACAAATGCTTACTAAACATTCTTAATTCCAAAATCAGTGCACATTTCAGTTTGATGAATGAGGGAAACATTGAGCCAAATTACAGATTTATTGATTTTATATTGACAGCTACAAATTGCACCATTTTAAACCAGAATACCCAGCATGGTATTTGCTGACATTGATCCTGCTTCTCCACTCCTTTTGTGCTGTGGTTAAGTCAACACCATTCTGCTGCTCATTTAGAAACTGGCAAATGTACTGGTTTATTTACCTGTTTATATTTTACCAGTGTGAGACAGTAGCAGAATAAAAAAACCAGTCCAGGATGTGTGTACATATACATGTGCACACAGATATTTACCTTCCTCTATACATGGCCCTCAATATATTTCATTTTACTGATAATTTGAAAATGAGAGGATAAAAAGATACCTATTTTACTGAGCTGCTGGTTTAGACATTCAATTTTAATTGCTGTTTTTAAAGACCTGAGAATGATATTCTTGTGACATATTTTTGCTCAAGCTGTTGGTGTGGTTCTTGCTGTTTTGCTGAGTAACAGCCTGCATACCTTCATTCAAGGACTGCTGAGGTCAATGGATATATTTGTATTGACCTAGGTAGTATTTTGCTTAGCATCTAAACTTAGCTACCAGAAAATGAAGAAGCAGCTTATAAAGCACAAAGGCAACAGGAAAAAAAAAAAAAACAAAAAAAACCCAAAAAAACCCAAAACAGCCCAAAATCACCCCAAAAATAATAAAAATGAAGCATACTAATGACTGTCTGAAAAAGGTATAGTTTCTTACCCTTCCTACGAGCACAGGATCTGGCCCCGTGTACTCCTCGATGACGAAGAACTGGTTCCACACCCAGCCGCGCTTGGAGCGGTGCAGCACCTGTCCCTCCTTGCCCCGCTCGCGGTGCCCGTGCAGCGAGGGCCGGGCGCGCTCCCCTGCCAGCCCCTGGCTGCAGCACAGCACCCCCAGGCACAGCAGGGCCGCCCGCACACAGCGCTCCTCCTTCATTCTGGTTAGAGCCTAGGCACAGGAGGATCCGAGATTCCGCCCCTTCCACCTGGGCAGTCAGCAAGTCTGGGGCCACCGGGGAGGTTCAGACCAACCCTTGTGCACATAGAATGCCACCACGCATTAAACACATCACCTTAATGCTCTGCAGCTTCCCAGCTCAGTTCCTGCAAGAAGGGAAAATGGAAAAAATCGTCAGTTGTTTGAGGATCTAGTAGGGCTTTTTATTTACTAAAACAAAACTAGGACTTGGTAAATATCAAGATAAGAAGATTAAAATAAAAACATCAATGCTGATGAAATCCTGAGTAATGAGCAGATTTGATGTTTTGCTACATGCAGCTGCCACCTTGCACAATCTCCTGGCTGGCTTGTTTGGCCACTCAGTGGCTGGAAGTTGAAAGGTAGATAGGGAATCATATTTTCTCATGATCTTCTCAAATAGATTTAGCCCAAAATGCAAGGTAACTGTAGAAATACCTAATTTAGACCTAATCCCTCTTTTGGAGCTTAGATATAAGCCTTTGATATAAGCTGCTAAGGCAGAGGTCCAGATACAAGGGAGATCCCAAGACTTATCAGGAATGCAATATTTCTCCACCAGCCCTTGCATGATCAACACATCCTTATGCTGAACATAACACCCCTGGTTTCTTCTGGGCAGGAGCAGGGGCTGGCAGACCTCCAAGGAGCTCCAGTTTGGATTTAGACCCTGGAAGCACCTCTGAGGATCAAGGCACCACCAGCACTGATCGCCAGTGTCATGCATTCAGATACTTTTGATAACAATTGATTTAAGGCACCACCAGCACTGATTGCCAGTGTGATGCATTCAGATACTTTTGATAACAATTGATTTAACTAATTTTTTCTACTTTCCCTGGGTGTCAAATTACTAGGATTACATTGATCTCCTACTTTCTAATACTTCTTAAAACATTAGGTCAGATTTAATATTTGAGGGAGAAATTGCATTATACAGTGAAACTTGAACTAAGCAGCCCTCAATCCATCGCAAAGGCCACTTCCACTTATCCCTGGGGTTTCCAACATATTCTCCTTAAATCTTTACACAGCAAGAAATTTTACAAGGTCCCTAAAATGTTTGGTTTAGTTTTTGGTGTGATTCACTTCACTCTTCTGCAAGATACTGATAAAAATCTTGATGTTATATTTGTACAGGCAAATATATAAATATGTACCACCATTAACTGTGAAACAGAATGATTTTTAAATGTGAAGTAGGGAGATCTTAATGGCATTTTCAGCAGAGAAAACGTGAATATAGGCAAAAGCTTGAAGCTAAGCACATTCTGTAACTCCAGCCACAGACAAACAGTCCCAAACCCACTCATTTGGGGTTGTCTTTCTCACATCCTAAGCAGTCATGTTCTCATTCCACATTCCTTTTACAGTTACATAAAACGACATTGGCTGACAGGGGTTCATGAATAAGGAATGAAATATATTGGTTTATTTCCTCAAAAAAGATCAGCTTTCAATTTTATTTTACTGAAAACTGAAATCACAGCACCAAACTAACTACAGCATAATGAATGAAATTACATTCTCACACATAGATGCAAACATAGTCCGGCTTTCCCAAGCATATTTATTAAATAGATTTGGTGTATCCATTTGGCATTTTCCTATTGTTACATGATGACACATTACAGATTACTCACACCAACATGGAGGACATAGAAAAGAAAACAATCCCTATGATTTTGCTGGGGAAAATGCTTCTATTTTGACACAATGTATGTGTGTGAAGTGTAGAGCATTAGGTCTGTGGTTTCATGTCTCCATTTCATGTCTCCATCTTGCTGAGGGGTAAAAACAATGGAAGGCTTAAATGGTATGAAAACTGGGATTTCACCTAATTTGGATGCTTGTTTTGCACCCAGCTTTGCATAGGGATAGAAAAGGACGGGATTTGTGCTGTTGGGATCACTCATGTGCAGTAGTTAGATGGGATTGGGTTCCTGGAATGTTATAAAGAGCTGACATACTCCAAACATGGAACAGGAAGATATTCCTGGACAGCTGTGCATTTCTAAACCTGCTGTGAAAAAAAAAAACAAAAAAAAAAAAAACAAAACAAAACCAAAAACCCAACCTAAAAGCTGTAAATAAACTTCTTATGTTAATAGACTTGGGGTGCATTTGCAAATTAAAATCGCTGACAGTCATTCATCATTAGCATCACAGAATGATATCAGCTACAGAGATAAATAAACAAATCCCACCACTCTTCCCCAACTCCTCAATGCTGTTATGTAAACCAGTAAACACTTTTTAAAGCTGCTTAACCAGAATGGCAGAGCCAAGCCGATACACACACTGCTTATTATCAGCTATTCAAGTGTGGAGTGCTGGAAACAAAATGTTAATCACAGATCCATGCTTATTTACTAACAAGGATTTAAAGCAAACTTCTTTGTTATCTTTTGTTTTATCCTCTACATGTACAGAGATGAAGCAATAAGGCTCCATGTCTTCAAGCTAAAAAAGCCTATTCTCTCTCATCCACCACTTCAGAGAATCCCAGAAGCTCAGCATGGTTTGGGTTAGAAGGAACGTTAAAGCCCATCCAGTGCCACCCCATCCATGGCAGGGACACCTCCCACTATCCCAGGCTGCTCCAGCCCCAGTGTCCAGCCTGGCCTTGGGCACTGCCAGGGATCCAGGGGCAGCCCCAGCTGCTCTGGGCACCCTGTGCCAGGGCCTGCCCACCCTGCCAGGGAACAATTCCTCATTCCCAAGATCCCATCCAGCCCTGCCCTCTGGCACTGGGAGCCATTCCCTGGCTCCTGTCCCTCCAGCCCTTGGCAATTGTCTCTCTCCATCTTTCCTGCAGCTCCTTCAGGCCCTGCAGGGCCACCCTGAGCTCAGCCCAAAGCTTCTCCTGTGCAGGTGAACAATGGCAGCTGTGCCAGCCTTTCCTCCCAGCAGAGCTGCTCCATCCCTCTGCTCATCCTGGTGCCTCCTCTGGGCTCTCTGCAGCAGCTCCAGGCCCTGGCTGTGCTGGGCCCAGGGCTGGGGCAGCTCTGCAGGTGGGGTCTCACCTGAGGGGCAGAATCCCCTCCCCGCTGCCCACGCTGGGCTCAGCCCAGGGCAGGGGGTTCTGGCTGAGCCAGGCTCCTCTGGGGCTAAAAACCAGTCCCTTGGGCTGTTTGGAGCAATTGCTTCTGCTTTGGGCTCTGTGCTAGCAGCAGTTCCAAGCTGGCTCTGTAGGCATTGAGCCCCAGGTGACACAGGCTGCCAGGAAAGCTGGAGCTGCAAGAGCGTGGCCCTGGCCACCTCCTGCCCCTTCTCCCCTCCTGGAGTTCATGCTCTGCTCACTCACATGGTGTTCACTGCAGCAGTAAAACCTCTGACTCCTATCCCCAGAAAACCTAAAATAGCATAAATCAACAAGCTCCCACTGAAGGCTGTGAAATTACTTAAATTTAAACCAGCTACAGTCTGGATTTTCATAAACTATTTGTATTCTAAAAAATTAGGTGCACAAGATGTTCTTAAGTTAAAGCTAAAATGAACTTCATTAAAAAATGAAGCAGTAGCTTTTAACAACAAAAAAAAAAAAAAGAAAACAACTCCAAATCTCTTTTTTCTTTCCTTTATTTTCCAAACAATCTACTTAAAACATTTCAAACATTTCAACATTATTTCAGCTGCTGAAAGCCTACAGTTTCCTTCTACTTCAAGCAGAAAACATGGAAAAACAGCTAAACAATTTATAAAGCAATTCCTTTTTCTCTTGGGGGAAAATACCTCATAAGACTGAGAGTTTGGAATACAAATGTGAGGATGGCAATTGTTGCAGCTTCTGGGCTGCTGCTCCAGTGAGCACCTGAGAATTCTGTGTGCAGTACTTGGATTCAGATGCACAGATTTGTCAGACTGATTTGCCATGAAAGGTTGCAGCCTTTTTAAAAGTCACAATCTTTGAGACCTTTGGGTATCTCTGCCCATAGGTTACAATCCTCAACTCCAACAAAGCCAGTCTCAGTGGACAGCTGATCAAACTGCAACACTGGGATCGAGTTAGCCTTCCTCCTGGAAGCTGCTCCAGTGGTGTGCTTTGGATTTAGGAGGAGAATGATGCTGGTAACACTGAAGTTAGAGTTGTGCTGAGCAACTACAGTGTGCATCACTTGTTTTGTATATTAAAATTCCTTCCTTGCTGTTATCACTATTTTCTTCCTTTTCTGTCTTTATCTCAACCCATGAGTGTTCTCACTTTTACTCTCCTAAATCTCTGCCCCATTCCTGGGGAGTAGCAAGGAGTGAGCAGTGCCTGTGTGGTGCTCAATTGCTGGCTCAGGTTAATCGACAAACATCCTGATTTTTTTTTTACATTATTATTTAGAATTGTGCAAGGTATCATTTTGAAATCCCAAATTTTCCTAACAAATCTGTAAGAAAAGTTGTTTCCCACTTCCTTGAGCATAGTGGATCCCAAGTTTCATGGAATCATACAATATCCTGAGTGGGAAGGGACCCACAGGGATCATCCAGTCCAGCCCCTGGCCCTGCCCAGACCCCCCAACAATCTCCCCAGGATGATGGATGCAGCCCCTGGCCCTGCCCAGACCCCCCAACAATCCCCCAGGATGATGGATGCAGCCCCTGGCCCTGCCCAGACCCCCCAACAATCCCCCCAGGATGATGGATGCAGCCCCTGGCCCTGCCCAGACCCCCCAGCAATCCCCCCTGTCCATCCCTGGTGCCCAAAGGCTCCTGGAGCTGCGGCAGCCTCGGGGCTGTGCCCATTCCCTGGGCAGCCTGGGCAGTGCCAGCACCCTCTGCGGGCAGCAGAACCTTGCCCTGCTCTGCAGCCTGAGCCTGCCCTGGCCCAGCTCCAGCCACTCCTGGGGCTGCCCTGGCCTGAGCAGAGCTCGGAGCTGCCCCTGGGGAGGAGGAAGTCTCAGACTGCTCTGGCTGAACCAAGAGGGACTTGTACTCAAAAGCAGGAATTCCATTAATACCTTTGAACTGTATACAGATGAATGTTGGCAATTTTGGTATTGAATAACAGCATTATCAGGGGTAAAGGGTGAACAGGAGTTAGTCAGCCACCACACAAGGCCTGATCTCATTAGCAATGTACATGAGTGCGGTGAAATCCCTGAATATCATTGGGTGCATACATGACAGAGAAATATTTTAAAAGTCTAGTCCACACTCTAAAAAACAGCCTGCATGAGGAGGTGTATACCAAAATGTCTGCATGTAAATAAAATGTGTCCCTAAACAATTGTGAGAACAGGCCTGCTGGGCATTTCTAGCTGCACAGACAGCGTGGCTGTGCTGTGTGCTTGTAGTTAATGCAAACCTCACCAGTTTCAATCTTAACATAAGAAAAGTCTGTTAGACTGCTAGAAAATAACTCCCATCAATATTCCTAAGGGAAATACGCTGTTCATTTGAGAATTCAATCAAGAACACAACACCTGAAAAATAATATATCCATGTCCACGTGGAAACCATATTGCAAGCAGCCACTCTGCAAAGTCAGTGTGCTCCCCACAGCTTCACACAGATCTGAATGACTGCTCCAAGACACCAACAGTGAAAAACGAAGAGGCAGCAGAGATGATTTCAATGACAAGAGCAGTGGCGGAAGTGAAGTCTAGCCAACTTTAAATTCCTTTCATTATTTTTATAGCAACAATAATCCCCAGCGTTCATGATGATTTCCTGTATGCTGTTAAATGACCATATGCCAAATTATAATAGAATAAACAATTTTTTCTGATTTGTCTAGGCCATAACTTCTGGATGATGCATTAAAATAGCAATTGTTCTCAGGAATACACTTGGCAGAAGGCAGCCAAGATCACAGTGTTGCAATATAATAATGGATGATTATGTTCTGAAATGTTTTGCAAAAGTATCAAGTAAACATAGCAAACTCCCAGTCTAAATGAGATTTTAGCTGTAATTAGAATTAGCTGAAAAGATGAAGGATTTATTCTACCATAATTTTATCATCAGACAAGGAAATGAATAGCTTTTTAATGACAGAATAAATATTGGATCATATTAGTTCTGGAGCTCAGGGTGGCGGAGTTTTGGGCAGAGAGGTGCAGGTGGGGCTCGGCGGGAGGAGCCCTGGGAGGCAGCGAGGGGCCTGCAGTGCCCAGGTGATGTCCCCAGCAGGGCAGGGACTGTCCCCATGGGATGTGGCACTGCAGAGCTCCCAGCAGCTGCACGGATCCCTGCCTCTGGCACAGGGGCTGTTCTGAGCAGCCCCAGGCTCTCCTTGCATGGTTTAACCTCAGTGCTCTGCAGGGTCCCTTCCCTGGACATTGCAATGTCCCTTCCCTGGACACTGCAGGGTCCCGTCCATGGACACTGCAATGTCCCTTCCCTGGACACTGCAATGTCCCTTCCCTGGACACTGCAGTGTCCCTACCCTGGACACTGCAGGGTCCCGTCCATGGACACTGCAATGTCCCTTCCCTGGACACTGCAGGATCCCTTCCATGGACACTGCAATGTCCCTTCCCTGGACACTGCAGGGTCCCGTCCATGGAAACTGCAATGTCCCTTCCCTGGACACTGCAATGTCCCTTCCCTGGACACTGCAGGGTCCCTTCCATGGACACTGCAATGTCCCTTCCCTGGACACTGCAAGGTCCCTTCCCTGGACACTGCAGTGTCCCTTTGGAAAGGAGCACTCCCATGGAAAGCAGGTGGGGAGCACCTCCCCAGATCCAACAATCAGTCGAGTCACACGGCTTAATCTTTAGGGCACATCACAAAGGTAACTCTGGGAGTTTTAATGAAACACACGAGGGGAGGGATGTGGAACAGTTCTGTGCACAAGGGTTTCATTCTCCTGAGCACTGATGAGTGTGGGAGGAGCTCAGCCTGCCACAGATCTTTATCCTCCTGCAGATTTCTCCATGCAAACGCTTGATGCCTACCAATTTTCAAGAAATTTGGTGCATATTAATAAGAAAGGATTTTTGAAGGATAAAAGTTATTGTTGCAGAAAGCCATTCAGCCCTAACCAGACAGTCTCCCACATTTAACATTTATTTTTTTCCTCTTTGACAAAATGTTGTTCTCTTGAGTCATTTCAAGAAAATAACATAATAAAGTAAATTGATAACCTCTTCCTTCTTGTTTCTGAAGCAAGAAAAAAACCACCAGGAATCAGTACCTTGCACATTTAATTTAATTCTCTCCATTAATTTTTGATTTTAAATTGTTCTGCATTATCAGACCAATCTTTGAATAGTTTTTAGCTTGGACTTCATGAAAAACTTGTGCAAAAGAGGGCCCCTCATTTTATTTACACAAGATAACATTATGATACCAAGATCTGCTTTGCAGCACATTCAGTTGCATGACACATATGGCACAGCCAGTTCTTCAAATAAACCCTTTAAGTCCTGAAAACAGCTGAAATTTTAAATTCCAGGTGTGCTAAATTTGGACAAGACTCAAATGAGGATTATTGCATTTTTCTGCAACTAGAAACTAGAACTGCAACTAGAAAGCAGGCTGAATTTACCCTTAAGCAGAATTTAGGGAGGTGCAACTCTGCTGTGTCAAAATTTGCAAGGCCTCCTTTAAAAGGACAGCTGAACTGGGAGATGAGACAACAACAGCCTTCAGCTGTACCCCAGCAGTTTAGGGCTTCCTGTGTATTTCCAGTCAGGAAATCATCCCACTGGGAAATGGAGTTTTGGTTCCTCAAATGAGCCCCTTCTCCCAGGGCAGCACTGGGACACAGCACCAGCACAGTTCCCTCTCAGGGCCAGCACCATGGGCCTCACTCACCATGGGTGAAACAGGAGAATTAAAAACTGAAGGACTCCCTCTGCATCAAAGTGACTCTATGCCTGTGAGCAGCCTCAGAGTCTGGTCATGTACATCTGTGTGTGCTGGGAAACAGGCACCAGGAATGTGGAATGACAGGACAACTGACAAAGGGAAGATTTAGAGCAGATATTAGGGGAAAAAAAATGAACAAGAGAGGGTGGGCAGGCCCTGGCACAGGGTGCCCAGAGCAGCTGTGGCTGCCCCTGGATCCCTGGCAGTGCCCAAGGCCAGGCTGGACACTGGGGCTGGAGCAGCCTGGGACAGTGGGAGGTGTCCCTGACCATGGCTGGGCTGGCACTGGGTGGGATTTAAGGTCCCTTCCAGCCAAAACCATTCTGGAATTTTTTAATAAACGCCAATGTGCACTGGTCTCATGTAAAATGTTTTGTTTAGATGAAAAGAGCTCTGATCTCTGTACATTGCTGCTGTATATGCAGCTGGCAAATTTCATGTTTCCCAGTGTGTGATCCCAGAGCAGAGCAGCAGCAGTTACTCCCTGGGAGCCCCTCTGCAGCTCTGGGTCCCTGTTGCTGGAGCACACTTCAGGCCTCACTGGAGAGAACAGCAGAAACCCCTCAACTGAATGCAAATGAATATGAAGTTTTCTGTGTCATTCACAAAACATAATTAGTCTTTTGAGACAAAAGTATTTAGTCCAGAAAAGGAAATTCTTCATATTTAAAGATACTTGGGGGAAAAAAATTCTCTTAGTTATTGCACTGAATAATGAGAACCTCACACTCCCCCAGTTCATGTTCTGTGTTTTGCATGGGAGTGCTTTAGCCTGCAATGTAAAGGATTAGAATTTGAGACTGCAATTCTACAGAGGTAAGTGTATATATAACTTTATATATAACTTTGTATTTGGTGAGCAAACAGCCAAGATTCTAGAGGTATCTTACCACAGAGGAATTCTAGGTCATGGCAAGATTTGTATGCACTAAATACAGAAGTGAAATCTTTACAGAACTGGTGATTTGCATCTTGACAATAGAAGTCGCTTCAAAAATACTAAGCAAGTTTTGTAGAATCCTATTCTGAGTTCTGTAGAATCCTATGAAAGGAAATCTTAATCCTTTGCATTTTTAAATTATGTTTTATAGCACTGTATTGGATTACTGAGATGTTTAAAGCCAATAATCCCCACCTGCTCCAAAGAAGAGTTTTTGAAATGTAGCCACATTTTCCTGTAACAGCATTGAGACTCAGATTTACAAAACTATAGACAAAGCCAGAAAATGATGGCTCTTTGAAAACACAAGTCATTGTGCAGGGAAGAGGAAGAGAAATAACCCCCTGAACAGTGTGATGTGCTATCTGTCAGCATCCACCTCTGAATTCATCATGGAAGGAGGGCATTTTCCCCAAGCTCTGATTTAATTTGTGCTCGTTGGGGAAGGGTGAGATTGCCTCTTGCTGTACCTCATATAAAGCAGGGGAAAGCAGGAAGACAACTTAGTACATTATGGAGTGAATGACACAGAAATAAGCCTGAGAGAGTGATATTAAAAGGCTTGGGAAATGAAAAATGGCTGTAAACAGAGTTTTACATTTACTTGCTGCCCTGGGGAGATCCACTTAAGATAAATGTGACAGAGGCTGTCTGGTTTTAAGCATAAACTCTACAGGAACACAACCAGCATAAGAAAGGCAGTCTTATTAAAGAACATGGTGATTGATAGAGTCATTTCAAGTAATGACTAAGCTTTTGGTAGAGTTTATTTTAAATAGTAATTGTGTTCTTGTGCTCCTCAGACAAACTAGAATTCTCATAATTCTGTGGATGCTCCAAGGCCAGCAAGGCTGCAGCCAAGCCCATGCTAGTCTCAGTCATTTTGTTATTATGTAAGTGGCTATCAGTGACAGCCTGAGGAGGACACAAATGACAACTAAAGTCAACTTACTTGCAACCACTAATGCTGTATTTACATGCTAAGCCAACCCTGAATATTTTTCCCCCTAAGAATTGATATATATGCATATCGGAATAGCATTTGTGCTGTGACTGATAATCTCTTTGGTTTGTGCCAGAAATGAGACAGAAAGTCAAGATTAAAGAGTGAAAACCTATCAAAAAATAATGATTGCAGGCAGGTCTATTGAGCTCCCAAACCAAGGCAAACAGAATTCCAGCCAGCAGTCCATTTCTGCTCAGATCCACAACCCCTTGCTGAGAGGCTGGCAGCCCCCTCAGGAGCAGAAATCTAAATTCAGCCTGTGGTTCTGCACTTACAGCTTCATTTCCAGAGGCAGCTTCAGCAGTGCTGCCCAAAAGCCAGAATACTAAAGCATGCTGGGTGGTCTTTGTGTGGCCAGTGTGTTCCTCCACAAAACATTCTTCCCCTTTGAATTTAATCCTGCTGGACTCCTCCATCCCCTTGTCCCCTCCAGTTTGGTCTCCCTCACGCAGGAAAGTTCCTGATGAAAGACTTCCCCTCCTTAGAGAGGCTCACATTACAGGCCCTGGAACATTTATCTTTCTAAAACTCGACAAGTCAGGGAATTACTGAGAGTTCCCTTTACAAATACATTTGCTAAAAAGAGAAAGGTGAGAGCTAAATTAGCAGCCAAAAGCCTTCTCCTGTCCCCAGCTTTCTGGGAGTTGTGGAAAGAAGAGCTCGAATACTTTAGCCATGCCCATGGAAGGTTCTTCTTTTGATAGCTTGCTTAACTATTCCAGTTTAGTGTAGATTTTTTCCACAAAGAGCATAAAAGCCACTTTGAGACTTCTGAATGAAAAATTGAATCAATAATTAATTTTTGCCTAGGCAGAGATTGTCTGTGAGGAGACCAATTTTGGCTCAGAAGTATGAGATAACAACCTCAGAATATTCAAACACATTCCCAAAGCAGCCTCAGTGGCACTAATAAAGGAGACCATCACTGTTTAAATACCTAATGGGAGGCTACAGCTGAAAAGACCAAATCTTCACATTTCTATTATTATTTGCAAGCTATTAAATCACAAGATTATAATTAAAACAATGTTTGCATGACTCTTTCCTGAGATGCCTTGTTGTAATTAGTCACCACAGAATATTTCCATTTAACCTAAGAAACCCCAAGTACACAAACTCAAAGAAAACACCATCTTCATTAAAACAACTTCCTTTTGGCTTCCTGATCTGCTCTGAGCACAAATCAGAGGAATTATATGGATTTTTAGGGTTCACAGGCTGTAAGAACTAAGGCAAAATTCCCAACTTTTTATTGCAAACCCAAAAGTCCAGCAACAGGTGCTAGGATGATGCAAAGAGATGCTAAGCATACAAATAAATACAATAATTGCACAAAAAAGACAGACTGGTGTCAGCTTGCAATTAAAATTTGGTTTTCATTCAACTGACCCATTAAAAAAAAAAAAGGGCAAATGATTCAGCATATTTTTCATAGGCATAACTCATTCTGAATTAAACCTGTTCATCACATCTTTCTAACTGTTCACATGAACCACAAACACATCCCAGACCTGGCTTGCCACTATTTCTGACCTATAATTACAAATGATGGTGGCAAAACATTTCATTTCTGTACCTGGGACAGAACCAGTAGCAACAACAGATTTAAGGCAGTGCCTTGCTTTAGCTGGAATGATGTTTGGTGTCATTGTTACCATGCAGAAAAAGGCAAATTTTAAATACCTGGACTGATATTTCACAAAGTTTGTCATGGGAAATTGGCCAAAAATGGGCATTTAAAAAATTAACTTAGTGATATTCATAGCTGAATCGATGAATCAACTTCATTAGATGTATTTTGGAAGTCCATCAGGGGTTTTGAGGCTTTAAATACCTTTTGTCACACTTACTCTGGTGCCAAGGGCAAGCCTTGGCCTTAAAAGTGCAATAACCAGGTCTGGGGGGGGTATTTGCAGGTCCTGGAACACCAACCTCATTTCTGCACCAGAGCAAAGTCTTCCTCAACCAACAGGAGGTCATGGAACTACTGGAGTGGGAATGAACCTATGTCCAGGCAGGTGGAGCTTCACCTTCCACATCAATAACAATTTTCTCATCAATGAAAATGCCTGAAGTGCCCTTAAAAATGAGTTTGGGAAAAAGAATGAGGAAAATCTTACATTTGGTAGGACTGCTGGATTGAGAACAGTTTCATTTTTTGATGAAATGACCTCAATATGAGGCAAGTAGAAGGGAAAAATTTACATTTATAGAAGTGAAATAAATCAAAAAACCTATAATTAAAAAAATGCCATGCATGTACAAATATACATATAAAAATGCTGAAAGCTCCATTCACCAGAACAGAATTAGGCATTTTTTTCCTCCACATTAAACATGCCCTTACATTCAGCATATTTTCTACCAAAATGTTCTTTTCAAAATGTTGCCAGGGTGATATCACTATTTTAATCCAACCAATTTCCTTTGAAGTCTCCCATAACAGTAATTAAATAAATTGCTCTTGCAGTAATTACATTGGTTTTTTTTCTGGAAAAGGAACTATTAGGTTAAAGAGAGATGAGAGAGTCTGTCACCAAACATAATCTTTCTAGAAACATTGGTGCTTGCTACATTTATTGGAAGAAGGATGGAATACTTAAAAACTTTGGACCTTTTTAGCTTTTTTAAAGGAAATGTCAACTTCCCAACTGAAGTAAGCACCAAGCTTAAATGACTGCTGACAGTCCTGGGAGTGCAGAGGGAAAGAAAATGGAAGTTGTGTCAATAGAAAGCTTTTCAATTCAATGTATTAAGCCCAAGAGGGCTGGTGAGAACTGGAAGGCCAAATTGCAGTGTTAAAGCAAGTGGATGGTGAACAAGATGAAGGGGATGGAGAGCCCAGGACTCATGATCCAGAGGAGGGCACAAAATGGAGCAGTCCCTTAATCCATCATGTTGGAGCCGTTGGGGCTGGGCTGCTGCAGCTGGGGGGGTTCTGTGTGTGCCCATCCATCAGCTCCAATGCCTCGCCTCTCTGGGAATCTGACCTGCCCTGGCAGAGGCAAATGAGGCTTTCACAGCTCCAGAGTTTCAAATGTATAACTTTATGTTCCAGCTGTGCTTTGGCTTTGGCTCCAGACCAGGCTAAAATTACTAGGTGTAGCATGTCCAGCATCTCATGAGTTTTTGAGGTGTTTTTTTTTTTCCCAGAATAAATTCTTTTACCTTTGCTAGGGATTCCCTTTAATTTGTGGGAATTTGGCATTCATCTGATAAGCAGCACTGATTTTAGAACAAGCTTAGCTAACTCTCACCTTGTTCTCTGGCTTAGTCTGGTACCTCAGATTTCATAGAATTAAATTCTGGTGCTTGCTAGTATTGTTCACATTGCAAAGAACATGGAGCTTTCCATTTAAAGCTTTTCTTTTAATTCCTTGGCTATGTTTTCCTTTATGTGTGATGCTGAAACACCCATCCTCCTTTTCCTTTAAATCTCTCTGGTATATGAGATAATATTGCATAAGGATAACCCACGTGGATCAGTATCTGAAATTCTTTATGGATCTTTACCAGATCCCACCCAAGGGCAGTGACCCATTGCTTGTCTGCAGGCTGAACCTCTACTTTCTCACCACACTGAAGACCGTGTTTCCAACTTAAAAACTCACAAGGGTGAGCAAAAGGACAGTAAGAAATAGCTTCCTGGAAATCCAGTGGTCAGAGGGAATAAAGCACCAGACAGGCACCAGCTGGAGAAACTGGATCTGGGGACTCATCCAAGAAGAGGGAACATCTTTCTGAGCAGACAGACATATTTCTTGTTCCAATGGATGGCTGACAGGGTAAACATTGCTATAAAAAGCTTAACATGATTTTTTTTTTTTTTTTTTGAACTCTTCATGCAAATTTTGTGAACCACTTCTGGCTTAAGCTTCAGCAAGTGAGCTTAGAATCAGACCCAAGGAATGGCAAATCCATATTACAAGCAGGAAGAATAATTACAGAGGCCATGCACAGGCACTTGAATGATGTTTGTAAATACAACTTGAACTAAACCCAGCCATGATACGTGACACGAATGATGGTGTAACAATGAGATTGCCAATAGGAGTGTTTATAAATGCTTATTTAATAATGGGGCTTAAATAAATAGTGTAAAACATAATTTTCCACATGTTAATGTGAACTTGTTAAAATTTCAGTGCCTTGTAAGCCCTTAGGACAGTGTCACCGTTGCTTGTGACATGCCCAAGCTGGAGTGAGCTGCCAGCACAGGCAGCAGGACCCAGCTGGATTCTTAGGCAGCATCAGTACCACTTTTGGCCTGCCCAGGCCTTGGTTTTATTAATTTGGTTAATTTATTTGGCTGTAAGAAGTTATTTAAGGACCAAAGGGTAATTGCCTGATTTGCTTGGGCTTATTGCTTCACTCAGAATGACTCTGTGCTGTAACACAGTGGGTTTATGTGTATGTTTGAAATGAAAGGGTAAAAATAATAATGCACTGGTCCATACACAGTGAACTACTTGTGCAGCCAGGAAACAGCACAGGAGGAAAGAGGAGATGTGAAAATTGGAGGATGGTGGGGCTGGAAACTGCTGCCCAGGGCTCAGCCGTGGAATCACTGAGCCTGGGAGCTGCACAAAGCTCAGAGGCAGCACAGGGAGAAGAGGGGGCTGTCCAACACCCAGAAAATCACCTTTCACAGCAACATGGGCTGCCCTACAGAGCCCAGGGAAAAGTGCAGCCTGAGGAGCAGGTTTGCAAATTTAACACTGACTGGAAAAATAACGTGTTAGAAACAGAGCAATGGCTCTGGGTCCAGGAGAAGGATCCATCCCAGAGCTCTCTGGGATAAGGTCCTGACCCCAATGCCTCAATAGCTCTGCCTGGGGCAGCTGATGGTTCCTCTCCATCAGGAAAAGGCAGGGACTGGGAGGCTCCTCTGCATCACTTTTAACTGTACATAACTTGTATAAGAGCTCAGTGTGGCAGAACTGACAATCCTCTGGTTAGACTCTTCAGAATTTAGGCCAACAGAATATTCTTGGCTTTGAATTCCTGTTCTTTTGGGTTAGATGAGCTCAACAAGCTGCAGCAGATTAAACTGATGGAGACTTGAAGGACCCTGCACTGAGACCTGGATGTAATTCCACAGCTGCTCAGAGGCAGAGCACTCACTGGGCAAAGGGCAATGTGTGAGCCTTGTGTGAGCAGAGGAAACACAGGGAACAGCACTGGGGAGCACAGGGAACCTGGATAACCCTAACCCAAGAGAGCACCAGCCCCTGCTTGGGAGAGTGCTTTTGACAGCTGTTAAAAAGTCATTACCATTCTATTCTTTGCTGGAAAGTTTTCCCACTTAAACAATTAATTATCTCTGTATTTGTTAAATACAAAACAAATCAAATGACTACAAACCAACAAGGAGAAAAGTGGTCTGTCGCAGACATCTTTTCATTAAAATCCTTTCTTAGGATTTTTCCTGCTGAAGCTGAGAAGTTTCAGCAACAAATGTAAACAATGGTTATCTGCTGCTGTGGAATGCAATAGGAGGATCTGTGATTGGTCTCCTGTGGATGTTTGGATTTACTGACCACTCACGGCAGAGCTGCTCTTGCTCTCTGCTGAGACACAGCCCTGTGTTATTCATTCTTTTCTATTTTTAGCTTAGCTAGCCTTCTGAGAACTTTTCTCTCTATTCCTTTTAGTATAGTTATAATGTTATATATATATCATAAAATAATAAATCAAGCCTTCTGATCATAGAGTCAACATTTTCGTCTCTCTCTCATCCTCAAAACCCTTGTGACCACGGTCACAGTGGGCATTCCATTTGTTGGCCACACAGTTTTGGGTCATTGTGCTAAGGCTGGGAGCAGCAGAGGGGTGATAACCAGGGGGTCACAGGGGCTTTACTGGCAGAGAGCCCAGCACAGTCTTTGCTGAGCTGTCCTAGGGATGAGCCCGTTCTGGGATGGGGCTGCTCTCTCCTGGGCCTCACACATGGCAGAGGGGGACAGGAGGCACAGCTGGCACCTTGGGCTCATGAACAGGCCAGCAGAGCAGGGAAGGCTGCAGCTGGCTCCCAGCCTTGGGATGAACAGCTCATTAGCGAGTGCTACATGTTTGTGTGAGCACGTTTTCTGGAATAAACAGGGAATGTCTTCTACCCAGCGTGCTGCAAGTCACACATGTTGCCTGCAGTAAGAAAGTATGGGAACAGCTCAGGAGGTCAAGGCAGAGCCTTTGGCTTGGTTGGTTATTTTTGCTTCAGTGACACCCTGGTTCACAAAATGCAGCTGATGGCACGGACCCCAGCCAGGAGGGCCAGGAGGCCTCTGACAGTGGCCAGGCTGTGCAGCTTATGTAATCTGCTCTCTCTTTTGGGGGGAGAGATGGGAGAGCTGGAGGCCAAGTGGCCAAGTTCTCCTGTAAAAGAAGGGGAAAAGCTGCAAAAGTACAGGGGGTCAGACCCCATGACCATGAATATTCAGGACTTTAGGCTGTTGTTTCTAAAAGAAGACTGTGTTCATAAACAGAACCAGAAAATACCCTTCAGGGTCAGTCCTGCTTTTGATTCCAAATGTTATGTTGGCTCAGACTTCCCCTTTCCTGGCCTCTCCCATTATCCCATTGAATTCATTAGGAGGCTGTGGCTACTGGCCAAAAGAAACGGGTAATGCATCCCAGAGCCCATATTCTTTGAAATATCTTCTGAGACAGGAATTTATGGCATCAATATAATGAAACTCGGATTACAGCATTAAAGTCTGAGTCTGTCTGCTTGCCACACATACCAGAATTATACAGAAAATCTGAGCCACAGAACCCTGAGGAAATTGGGGAAAATATGCACTCCCATCTAGAGGGAGGCTTTAGGAGTTGGTTGCACCAAGTCAGAGAACAAGTTAAACCAAGTTTAAGAACAGCCCCAAGCAAGAGAGAAATCACACATGATGCTACACAGGGAGCAGCAGCAGACCTGAAAGCACTGCTATGGAATCACAAACACTTTGGCTTTGGCACACTGAACTTAGCAAATTTAACCTGGTCTACAGCAGTTACTACCTTAGAAAAATAACAATAGGATCAAGTCCTGACTCCATTCTGATTTTGTCCCTCCTCCCCCTGACCAGCCCTGAGAGAGCTACTTTTTTGTTTTAAGGTATCTGTTTAGTATGTTGTATTCTATGCCATTCTCTTTGACATTATGATTATTATTATATATTCAATGATTAGCAAATGGGTGCTTTCTATCCCAAAAAATCCACATTATTCTCCTGCAGTGATTACAAGTATTGCTTTTATAGACCAGAAACTGGACAGCTTTTTCCTGTAAAAGAACAGGAGAGACTTCACCTAAAACCTTGGAACAAACCTTCATTTATGAGACAAGGGAATCATTTTTATTCCACTACATGAATTCAGTGGGCTGCCACAGGCCAGTCATAATCTGTTATTGTTTCCCTACAACCTTGTACTATTAATTTTTCTTTTTAATGAACTGTCCAGTCTAGTTTAGCTGTGGAAGCTATGATGGACCTGCAGTAGAAATGATTTATGTCATGCCTTTGTCAAAAAGCTTTCCCCTACAGCAGCAGAATGTAATTGAAAAGCCATTTTAAAATAAAAGTAACTGAGTGCTTGCAAATGCAGGTTGTCAGGAATGGAGAGGGAAAAACCTTTGCATTACATTAGATTTTACCAATCACTACTTGTGTGTCTTTATTAGTGTTTATACAGATGAGGAAAGGCACAGAAACTGCATCTGCTGCATGGTTATATCAGCAAGTGTTCCTGCAAGATACATTCTTAAGAAGTTTTTCTTCAACTGTGACTAACAACGTAGTAATTGGCTGGGTTAAACACCTCAAAAGAATTAAATACACTAAATTGTGATTTATTTTATGGCATACAGAATATGTCAATTTTTGAGACAGCAAACTAACATCTGAGCAGAATTCAAATAGTTTTTACTGCATATGAAACCCTGAAAGGCTGAGTGCACAGCCATCTTTTCATATGCAATATATATGTGAAGGGCATGCTATTTACTCTTCTCTTGGGTTTATTTTTCTAGCCCTGCCATGTATTTTTTTCTTGGGGACACTATAGTATAAATTTTAAATATGCTATTATTCTCCTCCTCACCATCACTATTAAAACACAAAGTGAGCAACTATATATATCTATATCTATATCTATATCTATATCCACATACATATATATGGATATATATATATACACAGAGATATATGTATATAGGTATACATGTGTATACATACACATATTTATGTATGTATATTTATGTATGTATGTATATTTATGTATTTATTGTTAAAGCTGACAACAATTTTATCCACAAATTCCCATTAAAATTGTTTCAGAAAGACTCCATTTTTGCTTTTAATTCCCACTTTTCTCCTTTGAAGCAGCTGTGGAACTTTTACCAGTTCATTTTATTGGAGCACAATTTCCAAGTATTTGAGGTTATTTTGACTCAGAAATTATTAGAGTTTTGGGGAGTTTTTCAGTCAATGGATCAATCTTTTAATGGCCTTCTCCTCTGCTGGCCAATCTCTGCAGCTTGTGCAGTGCAGATTCCTTAGGGAATCTCATCCTGGGGGAATTTTGGAGTTTCCCATTCCTTAGCCCAGCCAGGCTGCTCCAGATCCTGCTCCAGAGCTTCCCCCTGCAGCCCAGACATGGCTGGGATTCCTCAGAAAGCTGGAAAATGCAGGGATGAGTCTCTGATGACTCAGTTGTTTCAGGATTCAACAAGGAACAAACTTTTTTGCCACGAAAAACTGAATTTCAGCTCAGGTATATGTTCATTGTTTCCAAAAACAAATCACTCATTTCAGCATTCTTCTACACTGAAGATTCTTTCAAGGCAACATGGAAATAATTTTCTATTAAAAAGTAGATAGGAAAACCTGAAATGTCCATGTTAGTAAGTACTGAGACCATAAGACACAGGACAGTGTCAATGTATTTCCCCACTTGATGTCTTTGAAACCATTGCAATTTCTAACAAAATAAGCATTCATCTTTGGTATCTGTTTAACCAGAATAGGCCTTATAATTATCCCAATAATGTTTCCAAAGGTTTTTCAGCTCAAGCAATGTCTTGAAGAGAACCAAAAAGGCAGAAGTAATAAATTCAGACTCCATCTCATTGCACAGACTATGTGAAATGACACTTTACTCTTCTTAACAGTTCACTCTCAGGCATTTCTTTAAGAGCCAGCTGGAGTTTCCCTGTACTTTGGAGTGTCATCCTACTGAAATCAAAGCTTTTGCCCTCACATGTGAGCCTGTTTCATTTAGATTAGTAATATCCATCCTAAAATACATGTAACGAGCTAATCCTGCAGGTACACTGAGTGTCTGTTCTGTGGGCTGACACTGAGAATTCAAAATTCAGGTTTTAAAAACCTACAGAAGTGGATATTTGTAGAGAAGCGAAGTGAAGATGTGAGACAGGATAAAAGGCACCTGGAGAGGGCACACTCTGACTTGTAGGCTGGGTTCAACATACAGGACAGGGATTCCAAAGGAAAATTAATTTTCTTTCCACGTGCCATCTGTGCAAAAACAAAACTATAGAGGAATTTCATTCCAAGATGTCCTCTGTGCATTGTGAACTGCCTGGTTTTCCCATTATGGTCTTTCTAGATAAGAATGAAATATTACATATGAAAGAGGCAAAGTATGCATTATACAGCACTAATTTATGGATTTAGGAAGTGAACTTCAGTTTCTCATCCCATCTGAGGAACTCATCACAGCCTTCCAGGACCTGAGGGGGCTGCAGGGAGAGAGAGGGGCTGGAGAGGGGCTCTGCACCAGGAGCTGCAGTGCCAGGGGCAGGGGCCTCACACTGACAGGGGGAAATTCAGTCAGGTATTGGGCATGAGGAATTGTTCCTGGCAGGGTGGGCAGGCCCTGGCACAGGGTGCCCAGAGCAGCTGGGGCTGCCCCTGGATCCCTGGCAGTGCCCAAAGCCAGGCTGGACACTGGGGCTGGAGCAGCCTGGGACAGTGGGAGGTGTCCCTGCCATGCCTGGGAGTGGCACTGGGTGGGATTTAATGTCCCTTCCAGCCCAACTCATTCTGGGATTCCCTGATTTTATGATTCTATGAGAGTATTGTTCTTTGGGGTCCTGAGGACCCTTTATTCCTGTGGGATGCTTTACAGAATAATATAATCATAGAGAAGTGTATCTGTTGTGCTTATCCTCAATCTCTCTTGAAATTCAGTATAGAAAATCCATGCAGCACAGGAAGAAATGTCCAGTCAGGATATTCCCAGTTCCTGTAGCTCCCTGGTCACCTTCTGCAGTGACTGAGCCAAGGCTGTGTCACAGCCCCCAGCAGCTCAGCAGGGCCTTGCTGTCTGCCCCGCTGCTCTTTGTTCCATGAACAATAGTTCAACATGAATATTTTACCTTCTCAACTCTTGTCATTATCCAGATACCGTAACAGGAAATTTGCATTCCTGAATAGGCACAGCTGGAAGTAATTTAAGAAAGATCCTTCAAAAGAAGGGAAGAGAATTTAGGAAGCATATGGAGTCACAGGTTTACATGATAATCAACAAAAGCAGCTCTTGTTCCTCCTCATTTGCAGGGAGACACTTCACACTCCAAGCAGAGGGAACATCCCACAGTCTCTCTGCAGGAAGCTTTCTTTCACAAATTATTTGCTTCAATTCTGAAATGCAAAGAGGTCCATGAAAAAAAAGACAACACTTTGTCAGACAAAACTTGGGTAGGGACCCAGTTAAAGCTCACTTATCTCACACTCCAGTGAGAGTGGTGGGCTGTTTTCCTTTAAGCCTATTCCTCACATGCAGAGCGGTGCGTAAGTGGCCCGAAGTTTAGAGTCTGACTAGCTGAGGGCGAAAGGCCGACGCCTCTCTGCAATTCTTGGCCTGCACTCTTCGGCGTCTGATGGCTTCGGGCTGTGCTGGCTGCGGACTGGCTTACACCGCTGGTATTGGGGAGGAACGGAGCTGACTATTTCCCGGGGGTTAAACATCGGTTTATTGAAGGTGTTGCGGGATCTAAACGCAGGGAAACTAACCGGGAAAAAGTTTTCTCAATAGGGGGTGAAACAGGATTATAAAGGAGGGGGGTGGGTACAGGCGGAACGAATCGGGAAAGGTGAGGGGATGAACTTCACAGAACTGACACTCTATGGAGACTAATAATCAAAAGGTAAAGGAGGTGTCTTGGGACCTCAGCCAGCTACCATCTCCAGAGAGGAGAAGGTTCTCGAAACCTGGGAGGAGAAAGGGGGTTATTGACTGTACCCAGGGAGGAGACAACTTTAACTTATAAGGGAGACTAGGGGAGGAGCAATTACATATCGGCAACTATGAATAGCGGTTACTATAGCAACTTAGCTGACAGGCTAGCAGTGGCGGGAAAAACTGGGGGAACGAAACTATTTTACACATAATAGGGGAGAACAATACATAAATTGGGGGAATAACACAAGGAACTTAACAGCACACTACAACACACGCAGTCCTTTAATTTCTAAAAATTAAGTCTGTTTGGAAGTAGCTCTGAAGTCAAGAACAAGTGGAGTAAAAAGGGGCCTGAACTAAACCATATTAGTTGAGATGAGATATTAGAAAATACCAAATGAGGCAAAACAGTGGTGAGAAAATTCATGTAACTGTGCATGGAGCAGAGACATGCAGAACTAATTTCAGGTATTTTCTCTATGTCTTCTTAATGCCCAGGGATGCATTTAAAACCTAGTCAGGATGTCCTCAAACCAAACCCTCTTTAGAATCGTTCTGTTGAGAAACTGGATTTGAACAAGAGCTGAGCACTGTTTGCAGTTGTGGCTTTTGTGTTCAGACAGGACCAGAATGTGCCCTGCATTGCTCAGAGTTAATTCAGCCCCGTGCTGCTGGTGTCACCCAGCCTGGCTGCTGCTGTCCCCTCCCCAGACCTGAGGACAGCACACACACAGCCCATAGAGCTGCTCACAAGGATGTTGAAGTGTTGGTTCATTTGGCTGCCAGAAATAAGATAATTGTCATTTAAAGGATTTTCGCTGAAATTAAGCATCTGTCAAGCAGGACCTGAGTGAATGGAATGTAGAAAATGTGAATGAGTCAACAAGACAAAGAACTTTTATATTCTGGCACTGTACTTTTTATCCCACACGATTCAGGTGGGCTCGTGCCTTTGATTCTGTATAAATGACAGTGTTTAGATATTTATTATCTATTACACCCAATCTGTTTCTGTGTTAAACATAGAAACAAACAATGGACACTCCTGTAAATGAGCAATTCTCACCTCTGTGGAATTGCAGCAACAGCACAACTGAAAGTCACAGACATTTGAACAATTAAAGGCATCAGAGCAGCAGATCCAACTAGTTTTACTTCTAGTTTCCTAAACTCTACATTTGCACACTTTCCACCTGCTCTGAAGCCTAAGGGTCACCATGAAGTGACTTTCCTAACCCAAGTCTGAGCAGTTATACTGAGCTCAACAGTATTGCACAAAATATCAGAGAAAGAGTCCAAATGTGGAATTAATCACTCACTAGAATAAGGAAAGTATGAACCTGTTTGACTGATCACTTCCAGCTGTAAACCTAAATATCAGAAAAATTCTTACATTCCTGTTCTTCAGCGTTCCACTGCTGTGAGTTTTCAAGTGATACTCTGATGTTTAAAACAAGAAATTCAACAAAAGGGATTCAAAACATGTCCCTTATCAAACTGTGCTGTACAGAGGTAGAAGGATGGTCTGTGTCCTACAGCTGACAGCTATCAGGAGCTCTGGTTAAACTCTCTGAGGGATCAGTGCCTGCAGAAATGTTCCCCATACTGCACAAACACTGTAGACACTACAGAAACAAGGTGCCAGCCATGGACATCCCTGAGGAGATCACAGGGCTGGATGCAGGACTCACCTTCACCCACTGGAAACCTGCTGCCAGTTGATGTAGCATATTCCACACATCTGAGATGGCACCTCAGGAGCTGTGACACCTGTCAGCGCTCTGCTGCCACTCAGCCACTACTTCAGCTCTGGCTGCAAAGAAGGAAAAGGACATTTGAAATCCAAACTATTGGTGGGACCATAAAAAAGGGAACTGAAGCCTGGCCTATAAACTACTACAGTGGCCTAAAGAGAGTCTAAAGACAAGCAATTAAATACTACTTATAATTAATAAATAGCTTTTACCTAGAATCACAGAAGTCCAAGTTTGGAAAGGACCTTAAAGATAAGCCAGTGCCACCCCTGCCATGGGCAGGGACACCTCCTACCATCCCAGCCCTGTCCAACCTGGAATATTTAAGACTCACTTCTGCTACAATGTTCCCATAACTAAAATGCTTGAGGCCATATCAAAATTCTTTCACATCTCTTTTGTGTTATCTATGGAAAAAATCTGTTCTGGCAATGTTATCCAAGACAAGACACACTGCAGTGAAAAAAGGAACAGCTGCAGATGCCATTAACCAGCAAGACGTGCTTTGAACATTTCTAAGTGCTCTAAAGGCATATTAGAAAATTAGTGGGTTTATCATTATGATGGAAAAGGGAGAAGATTATTTTAGGAAGTGGAACTGCCACTACAGTGGTGAAAAAATATATAAGAGAAGACAAAAAGCAAAACAAAGTGAAACAAAACCCACCAAAAAATCACAAACCCAAAAAATCCCCAAACACGTAAGAGGCGCCTGTGCCTGTAAGAAGTTCATCTACAGCTGTTTTAGTGGTTACAATTCTTTCATAAATAGGGCAGGAAGTTGAGTCAGTCTGGACAAAGGGAGCAGGAACAAAAAAGAAACCTGCTGAATCATTTCTCATGACAAGTCTTGAATTTAAATTGGTACATTAAGGATGGTCGCAATTTCCCAGAGCAGTCATCCTCACACCTCATCATTTCACACCTCATCATCCCAGGTGTTTCTGACAATGTCCCCACACAAGTAAAATATAGATAAAATATAATTAATGTGACTGAATGCAGAGGAAATACTCAGTGCGATCTGTTGTTACCTACTGGTACAGACACTGCATTCCTGAGGTTCATTTGAGACCTTGATACACACTTAAACAGCCCTAACTGAATTCCAGGACTAGGATCCATTCCAGCCAAGGAAAACAGGCTAGATTCCCTAGTACCTCCAGATTTCTAGAGCTAATTTCTAGAAAATAATTTCTAGAAAATAATATTTCTAGAATAATTAGTTCTAGAAAATTTCTAGAACTAATTATTTAATTATTAATAAATAGCCTCTGTAATTTGGGCTGATAGATCCAAGTCAGTAATTTTCTGTAGTGTTTAATTGTTGATGATACCTCATCTGTATCAATCCTTAATTTTATACCCACTTTTCACCCCTGTTAAACCAATCGAGTTTTAATTGCAAAAAACCAGTTCAGCAGCACAGGTGGAATTTCAGAGTTCTCAGCACAAATGTTGAAAAGGAAACAGGCATTGACTGGCTATTTTATATTCAGCATTGCGCAAACATATTTCACTTTTGCTCCACCAAAGGAATAAATAAATTCACGTGGCTTCTGTGGCCCCTCACGACTGCAAATACATTGAGTCTTTTTTAAAAACTTGGGATACATGTGCCATAAAAGCACATTCCTAGACAGTGCATTTTGCTAAGGTTAAGCTCTGTGAAGTGATGATTTGTGTGATGACTGAGCCACTAATATAAAAGCACTTGGTTGGTAAAAGTACTCCACACATTCATACTATGAAGTACCTATGGCACTTTGAAATATATTCATTTTGCAAGTATTTTTTTAAATAAAGGACCCTTTTGAACTAATTCACAATTCATATGAATGACTAAAACTGAATAAACACCCTCATTTTGAGAATTTGCTCAATATCTTTACAGGAAACAACAACTTTATGGATGACTTTGCAGCCCAAGACTCCTTTATGCCCGAGACATTTGAATTTGCTTGGATAAGGACTTTTCAAAATATCCTCCCTAATATCCCTACCATCCAATTTTTTAAGCTCTTTTGTCTTTAAAAGCCTCAGAGATTTGATAACAGCCACTGCCAGTCCCCACCTGACCTGCAGCTCCATTGGCTGCACCCACCGGGCCACCAGCAAAGGCACCAATCATGGAACCAGAATGGGCTGGGCTGCAAGCATCTCAAAGAATAAAAGATAATAAATGGCAAATGATCATTTCACTGCCAATCACAGGTTCTATTCTGCAGTCACTCTGCATTTCAACAAATATCAGGGGATTCAAACTGATACTTTTTGTAGCATTAATCATTATTAGAAGGAAATAAATCTTCATATTAACATCAAGCAAGGAGAAACTCCTCCAGATGTCAATTTCATTAAAAATATAGTTTGAGAGTGTTTCCATCCTGTGACTGTAGACAGAACAGTTTGAGTAATTGATATTTAGGCATTGGATACCAATTTACTTCCTCTTACCATTTCATTCATCAGATGCCTATTACTTATTGTATAACATTTTTATTTTCCTGTTCCCTCTGCAGCTGAATATGCCTTCAGGAGTTCTAATAACTTTATAACGCTTACCAAAAGGGCAAAAAGCCAAGGGCCCCCAACTGGTGTATTTACAGAAGGCTGTTACAAAGTCCAATTACAATTACAAGAAAACTTTAAATCCATTAACCAGTTGCAATGCTGGAAAGAGATTTGTCACAGTGTCTCTTTACAGCACACGGCCTGACAAGGGTTGTTGGGGGGAAGGAGCCGCGGCTCGGGGCTGGGGATGCCGAGCACAGGCAGGGCCGCTCTGAGGGCGGCGGGAGCGGGGCAGGAGCGGCCCATTGTCCCCGGGAAATCACTGCACAGTGCCGGGGAAATCACCGCATAGTGCCGGTGGGAGAGCGGCCCATTGTCCTGGGGAATCACCTCACAGTGCCAGTGGGAGAGCGGCCCATTGTCCCCGGGAAATCACTGCACAGTGCCAGAGAATCACTGCACAGTGCTGGTGGGAGAGCGGCCCATTGTCCCGGGGAAATCACCGCACAACGAGGGTGGGAGAGCGGCCCACTGTCCCCAGGAAATCACCACACAGTGCCCCAAAGAAATCACCGCACAGTGCCGGTGGGAGAGCGGCCCATTGTCCTGGGGAATCACCGCACAGTGCACATGGGAGAGCGGCCCATTGTCCTGGGGAATCACCGCACAACGAGGGTGGGAGAGCGGCCCATAGTCCTGGGGAAATCACCACACAGTGCTGGGGAAATCACCGCACAGTACCGGTGGGAGCGGGGCCCATTGTCCGGGGAATCACCGCACAGTACCGGTGGGAGAGCGGCCCATTGTCCGGGGAAATCACTGCACAGTGCCGGGAAATCACCGCACAGTGCCGGTGGGAGAGTGGGCCTTTGTCCTGGGAAATCACTGCACAGTGCCGGGAAATCACCGCACAGTGCCGGTGGGAGAGCGGTCCTTTGTCCCAGGAAATCACCGCACAGTGCCGGTGGGAGCGGGGCCCATTGTCCCGGGGAAATCACCGCATAAGGCCGGTGGGAGAGCGCCCGGGCAGCCCCTGAATCCGGCATTGTCCCAGCACCACAAAAAGGTTTGGGAGTCTGAAAAGCCGAGGAACGGAATCTCACAGCTTCTTAGAGTCCCTCTGAAAGGGCCATTGTAACATCACCATAAATCCTGGGCTCCCCAGGCACTTGACAACTAAAGCAGTGGACAATAGAATTCTTGTGCTGGACAAAACACTCCTTGTCTGCCAAAGCGCTTATCTGCTTCATTTACAAATGTCTTTCATTGTGCCCAAATAATTCCCTATTAGAAAAACGATTAGGAACAGCACTAAATAAATATTCACAGCTTTGTGGGCCATTTGGCAAAGTGAATAAACCAATACAATCGAGGTGCACGCAAAATACGCAAATTTATGCCGAGGAAACCCAAAACAACCCCAAACCTCTGTTTATTTTCATTTTCCCTTTTCCTGATGCACTGCACACACATTTGTCCCTCTAAAAAACACCCAGGTACATTAGTCTTATCAAAAGAGATGAAAAATATTAGAAATCCCCAACAATCTCAAATTGGAGAAAAATTGCATCCACTGTACCCCTAAAATTAAATATTTCCAGGAGAGCAGTTCCAGAAATAAACTTGGGAGCATATCTGAAAGTTTAATGAAATAGAGACAAATTGCTCACAATCACAAAAGGATTTAAACTGTGGATTTCTAACTACATATGTTTAGGTCCCACTTACAGAGAAATCCAAAAGCATCAGGGATGAGTTTCTGAAACGAAATCGTGCCAGATTTTTGCAACTCTTTTCAGCCCAATGAAAATTCTGGTAAATATCACAGAACTGACTGAAAGAGACTAAAATATTCCATAAATATGACACTTCAAAAAGCTTTTCTAACACAGAACTCCATTGCCTCAGGTTTCCACATAAATAGTTATTTGATTACAATTTGCTGGAGAAGTGCCTATGGAAACACAACTGACACCACACACAATGATTAAAGAAAAACCCTAATAATCTAAATTATTGCTTAAGCAAAGAGTGCTGATCATATTCAAAGTGCCAGAGACATCTGCATGGCTGAATTAAAACCTGGAGAAGTCAAAACTTCTTGACTGAATTATTGATCATAAACTACTTATTCAAATCCAATATAGGAACAAAGTTTTTACACAGCCCAGGCCAATGGACTGAGTGGCTCAAGGGCTTTTTCCCCCCTGTGATTAATTATTACAAGTCTACAAAAAATGCAAGTATTCATAACCTATGAAACAGATTACTCATATTAAATATTCAGAATATATACAATAAACAACATCAATAATGGCAGAATAAAAAAAAAAGAAAAAGAAAAGAAGCTAATGTAATTTAAAATAAGAATTATGCAGGTTTGAGCTCACAATCACAAAGGTTTAGGAATATGTGAGCTTTCCATGGTTCTATCATGAATTGCAGTCTGGCCCTGCCACATGTCACTTAACCTTGGAGCCATTGCTGAAAGTGAGCAAAGGCACACTATAAAACATTTCACCACTGAAAAATGCACGGTTCCATATAAAACTCAGAGCTCCCACATGCCAGCTGAGGATCTCTGCTGTTTGGGTGCAGAGCTTCCCCATTTCTTCTCTCACTTCTCTCCTCACTGAATAATTAACTGTTCTAAAGATGTAGGTATAAGTTCTGTCTTAAAATAAAGTTTACACTTGACTTCCCCGATGCTGATTTTGGTGTTTGATACTCTGTGCTATGCACTACCCAAACTCCCCTTTCTCCTGAAGCTGGATCATCTGTATAAATATAATTTGCATGAAATTATTATGATTATTTCTGCAATTTGCATTTCAGCAACACAGTCTCAACAAAACCTGCTTCCTGTCAGCTCTCTGAGTTTTATTCTAGGCCCTAATACACACCACAGCACCACACCATGTTTTTATATAGAGTAATCTCAGTTTAGGTATAAAAAAATGGATCTGCACTGGGGTTTAAGTCTCAGTGTACAACAGGGATTATTTAACCCTTCTGGAGAACTCAGATCTGGGGACCTTGACCAGGGTGATTTTCCTTGGCTGTGTAGACATTGCTCCTGTGCTAGCCATTGTCTTAGCAAGGAAATAAGCTCATGCTTGGAATCATCTTGAGGAGAAACTGTTTTTCCCTCTGATTCCAGGCACCTGAGCCAACAATGGGAATCCCACAGTCAGCAACCAACAGAGCAGCCCAGGGCAGTTAAGATGGGAAGGGGCTCTGGAGGACACCTGGTCCAACTGCACTGCCAAAAGCAGCTCCATATTCAAAGTTCATTTATGTTATTAAGGCTGTCACTTAATTAATGTCCACAGCTGACACCAGCAGCATGACCAAGGTCCCTGTGTGGACATGGACGTGTAAGGGTTCCCGTCTTGTGCTGAAATATGGTCAGGTGCAAAGGTGTGGAACAAAGCAAAGGGCAAGAATTGCAGCAAAAAGGACAGAAGAGCAGTTGGGATAACCTGCCTTCCCCACACACCCCCAGTGACAGGTCTGATGGCAGCCCAGGGTAAATAAATAACTCTGATTTCAGAGCTGGGGTGTTTCCCCTGCCCTGTGCTCACTCGTGAGCAGCAGGACAGGAGCACACACTGTCCCTGCAGCACCTGAGATGGTTCTGCTGCCCTCTGCTTCCAAGGCAGGGCACAGCTGATGCCTGTGTCCACACACAGGGCTCAGCCTGGAGGAGACCTTCTCAACACAAGAAGCCTGGCATAAAATGAGGATCAAAACCAGAATCTGGCTGAAATGTTGTACAGTCCTGTACCTTTGTCCAGGAGGAAAGCACCTCTGCACTCTAGGGGGATGCCTTGTGCAGGACAACACGTGAGGGCTGCAGAGAAGGTTTCACACAGACAAGGTTCTGTCCTAAGCAGGTTAACAGCCTGATTCGCTTTCTTATGAACTGTTCTGACTTTATACTCTGCCCAAACATTTCCCCTGGTGCTCCCAACCCTTGTCCACCCACACTGCTGTGGCGCAGACAGGGAGCCAGGAGGGCAGAGCAGCTCTGCCAAACCCACAGCCCAACACCCAGCTGGGAGAGCACCAACCAGGCAGAAAGGAAGCTCAGGAGCAGTGTCTGCTCTCCTGAGAGACAAAACCACATCTCAGTGCTTTGCAGGGTGGTGACAGTCTGCAGACTAAAGCCCAAATCTCACCCATCTGAGGCCAAATTACCCAGCAGGACAGAAAAGGTTCATGTGGGCTCACAAGGAACAAATTAACCTCCCTCCAAAATCCCCCTGCAAATCACATGAGTGCCCAGTCCTGTGCTCACCCACACAATATGACTTTATCAGCTTTTTCTTGCTTTTGGGTCACCAGGGCCTGGAGGCAAACGATGGGCCCTGGAGGGGGAAGTCTGTATTAATTATCCTCATGCTGCTGCAGCCCTGTCCTACCCAGGTACCAGGAATACAAGTGGGTTGGGAGGCCTGCAGGCAGGTGTGTTCTGTCATTTTAAATATCATAAATCAAGTCCTCTGTTTCAATGTTTCCAACTTCCCTGAGCTTCCTCTAAAATCTAAATTTGGAAGCATTTTGGATCCACAGCAAGCAGCTACAGACCTTCTGTGCATACGCACTTATAGAGATGTATATGCATGTAAATAAATATCAATTAAAAATTATACAAGTTCTGAATGCTTAAATAAATATTTCTATGTACCACACTCTATATAATTCAAATGACCTACATGTGGAAAAAGCACTTCATTTGTACTCTAAAAACTTGAATTTTTATTTTTGTTGTCGAGCAGATTATCTCAAACCTTTGTTCTTGAGCCGCTACCAGTAAAAGGCTCGTATATATTCTCTCTTGGAAAAGCAAATTCTACATGCAGAGCATACCAACTCAGTTCCTGCCAGTGCAGCAGGCACACAGAGCTGCTCTGAAGCCTTCTGAGTCACACTGGAGCTCAGCTTCCACTGGCAGCAGATGTCAGACACCACGGATTGGGAGCTTGTCAGCACTGAAAGATTTTTATAGCAAATTTGCCCTACAGTTTTGGGGGCTTTTTTCTGGTTTGCATCCTCCCCTTGCCATTTTCCTATTCTTTGGTGCTTTTCTTCCACTAAACATGAATGGCCAGATCCTTCCTCTAGAGCAAATCCATACCAGAGGCTGTCTTCACTAGCATTTGGTGCTCTATTTATATTATCTTTCAGAAGGCTGTTCTCTATTTCTTTCCTCTGGCTTTCTTCTGCTCTCTTTTATCAATCTCTTCTAGTGATCTGAAAAGAAAACCTAAAAATTGAGAGCCACTGAAGTATATGCTGAATGCCCCTATTAGTCAAGCTGTAGGGGACACTCAGCACAGAAAATAAATTCAACTAACCTTTGGAAAAATCTTTATATAAATGTTCTACAAAATCATCCTGCTGGTTCCAGGTCCACTGGAGACACCCAAGGAAGAATAATTCTGGGACATCAGAGATACCATAAAGGAGAATAGTTCAGAGTCTGTCCAAGAGACTCAAGAGAGACAGAATTCTTTGGTCTCAGGGACATTTTTTCCAACCTTCTTCCTTTTATTAATAAATAAAGAAAAGAGGAGTTGTTCAAAGCCACCCCAGAGATCTGATGTTTCTGAATTTCTGTGAGCCTCATTCAACTCACTGAATATCTCTGTCAGCCCAGGAAGATTCATTATTCATTCTGGGGACCCTATTGCAAACCCTGCAATGACTCTTCAAACATTTGTAAGGCTTTTAAAAAAGTTTCATTCACTCTTATTTCTGGACCAAATTTATCCCTCTGCCTATTCCTATTCCATTCTCCTCCCAGACTCCCAGAGGTCACAGCTTGTCTAGATCTGGGGAGGGTGGCAGGAAGGGAAAATGGATTGTAAATTCATTTTAGGTCACCCAGAAGCCATTCTGTCTCTGTCCTTCCTCACTGGCTTTTCCTCATTTCCTTTTGTGTTTCCTCAAAGGACATTACACACTTGGCTTCTCAATCAAGGACAAGGCAATGTCAAGCACATTAATTTGTCCATGAAGCAGTCTTTAAGTGTGGACAAAAGAAAGCCTAAAGAAGTGCAGACAGACAAGATAAACATTACTGATTCAAAAAGGAGAAACAACCCCCAAATCTTCTTCAACTGGTAATTTCAGTTTTCAGGACTGAACAGTACTGAGCAATTGATATTTTGATACTGTAATAATATCATTTATTTGTATGTAATATATACACACATATATATTTTTAAGTATATTATATATATGTATATAATTTTTAAGAAATATCTAATAAAATTAAGAAATATCCATTAAAAACAGAGCTCAATACTCAGTGAGTAAGAACTTGGGAGATGAGAAAGGACTAGGAGCATTTCTTGATGCCTGCTGTGTAGTTCCTATTCACAACTAATAGAGTTTTGCAGAATTTCAGCAATATTTATAGCAAGGATGACATGATTTTCCACCACCTATCATTTCAGGATATCACTCCAGAAATTACAATACACTAATATTTTTTATGGAGTTACTTTGTTATTTGCTAACCCGCCTTCCCATCTGTTCTTGGAGCTGTAACTTGAGCACATATCTGTATTTCAGTAGGTAATGACATGTTCATAACACCAAAGTTCACAGCCAAAACGAACCAGAACAGTTGACAATATTAATATTTAACATTTGTCTGCTCTTCATTATTCTGTCGAAAGCTTTAATTTTCTGTGGTGTAATTATAACAAGCTACAAGCAAGTGCATTAGGAGGTTTCTTCCAAACAATGGTTGTGAAGTAGAAATACACACGACCAAACAATAACAGTGCAAGTGCTCCGCATATTCCAGAGAAACTGCACAATTAGGGAAAAATTCCTGCTGGTATCTGTCAGTGATATTGCCTGGTGGAGATAGTCCTAGGTGCTGTAGGCAGTTCTTTAAATAACAGTAAATGAGCTCCAGGGTACCACTGCAATCATGTGGTAAAGTTATATTCAACCAGCAAGAGGATCTATTTAGGAAAATAAAAGGATCATTAAAAAAACCAAACCAAAACAAAGATGAAACAGAAAACACTAAGAAAGCAAGAACCCTCACTGGCTAAATGCTGAGAACCTGTCTCCACTGTTTCACGAGATTTTAGAAGCACAGCTACTCCCTAAGTTTCAGTGGCTTTTTTGGGGCTGAGCATGGAGTGCCCAGTGTTAGCATTCCTAGAGAAAAAGGAAGACTGCATGGAAATGACCTCTCTGGGAGCTGGGCAGGGGCTCAGCCTGGAGCAAAGGAGGCTCAGGGGCCCTTGTGGCTCTGCACAGCTCCTGCCAGGAGGGCACAGCCGGGGGGTCGGGCTGTGCTCAGGGAACAGGGACAGGAGCAGAGGGAACGGCCTCAGGCTGGGCCAGGGCAGGCTCAGGGTGGGCACACCAGGAATTTCCCCATGGAAAGGGGGCTCAGGCCTTGGCAGGGGCTGCCCAGGGGGGTTTGCAGTGCCCATCCCTGGGGGTGTCCCAGGAAGGGCTGGAGGTGGCACTCAGGGCTCTGGGCAGGGGACAGGGTGGGCATCGGGCACAGCTGGCACTCCATGGGCTGGGAGGGCTTTTCAAGGCTAAATAATTTTATGATTCCACGATTCTAATTACTAATAGAAGTCAAAGATACCTTTATAATAATGGAGTCACTTTACCAGCTCTGCAGAAATGTGACTCTCCCCAAAAGCCTGTTTGCCAAAGGCTTGTCTAAAATAGATAAGTGCAATAATTCTCCCACAGCATTTTTCCTTTTCAGCTGAATTGGCCAGGGGTGGAAGAATGTTCCAGGCCATTCTGGGTGGCCTTGGGCAGCTTTGCTGGGAGTGTCTCCACAGGGCACAGCTGGCAGATGTGAGCTCCTCCTGCCCGAGCTGCAGGTTGAGCTGGAGCGGGCTCAGCCCACACGGTGTGCCCGGGCACAGGGGCACAGCGCTGCTGACCAGAGCTGCTCCCCCAGCCCTGGCACGGGGACAGCACGGGGCTGGCTCAGGTGCCACCTGCCAACAGCAGCTTTGTCACCACGGGCTCTGCACCTCAGCTCCGGGAGCTGCAGACGGCAATTAACGCCTGGGTTGGGAGCGGCCGGGAGGGGAGGGAATTCACTCACACTGCCAACGCCGAGATGCTCTAAACCCAGAATGAGATGGCCATATAATTATTTCTTCAGGGAGCCAACCTTTTTCCATATGTGTGCTGTGGAACTGAGCCAAACTGAAGCTGTCTGCACACTTAATGTTCAATTTGGTGAGCTCTCCACTTGGAGAACATAAACACGCACTCGAGTCTGGGCTATCAGCTTCGAGTTCGTGAGACTTATGAGTACTTGACAGCTCAACATGGCTAAACAAACCTGTTATTTCATTTTCAGATAGAGTCAACCGGAGTTACAGGGAAACAAGCCCCCTGAGTTTACCTGAGAGTGTGGACAGCTCAGCTTCAACACCTTGCTGGTTCTCCAGTCACAGAAATGATAATTACACTGCAGCCCTTTCTAACAGACAGCATTCTGCATGCTAAATTGTGGCTGAACACTTCACAAAATTCATTTGAGAGGTTCCAAACGCCAATAAAAAGCTTCCCCACTCCCTTTCAAAAAAAGAAATCTAGTTATTCATTCTGTCAATCTCATGCAAGATGTTCATTGTTTTTACATAATTGTTTTCTTATTACTGTATCGGCAGTGCCCAGAGAAAAAAAAAGAGCATGAGGAAAAAACCACAGAAACTCCACTAAAGGTTGGATTTTTTTCTTTTACAGTTTGCATTTTACTCAAAGACTGGGTTTATGTTATCTTTCAGGGCACAGAAATTGCCCAAGCCACATTGGAGAAAACAAACCTCACCAGTCCCCACATCAAGACAGTATAATTTTATGAGCAATTACATAAATTACCTTCCAAAATATTTTGTGAAGAAATATCTTGTGGTATTGAGAAACACCCACTGCTGTAACAGTGAAACAGCAAAAGGTCAAGGTTTCAGGGTCTAAAGCACTGCACATCCAGAAATCTGGTACAATGGACTGAGACAAAAGTGACCAAAAGTTGTAACCTGGAGAGTAAGATCTGGTGTTTCATCAGAAAGATGAAGAAAGAAATCTGGATGAGTACCCAAGGCACAGTCACTGCTCTTCCTTCTCTTTGTGATAATCCACAATTTCACCCAGCTGGCCTGGAGCAGCCTCTGAGAACACAAAAACCTGCAGAGCTGGACTTAAGGACACAGATGTTCCCAAGTGCCTTAGGAACAGGGAGAAAAATGCACATTAACAGGGAGATGAAGCACAGGCTGCTGGAAGTTGAGCTGCGGACCTGGTTTTACCCTTCTGGTTGCTTTGTGCCATTGAGATTTCCAGGGCTGGAGTTACTTCAGAACAGCACAGTAATATTTCAATTAATTAAAAATAATAATTGGAGGAAAGGACATTTACAGGGAAGAAGAAAAGTGATCCAAGGCATCAAAGATTTTTTTTGAGCACAAATTCTATTGGAAGTCTAATGGCTTTGTACAAATAAATCATTTTCACTTGGAAAAAACTTGAGATCCTGTACATTTGAAGATCTTCCCCTGTATCAGCAAACTCAAACCCTATAGTTAAGAAGTAATAAACCCACATCTGCAATGAAAGTGCAACTATTCAGCACTGTTCAGCAAATGTAATTTATTTTAATTGTCAAAACCAGAGCCAGCACTGGGTTAATGCTCTACAGAGAAAACCTCCCCAGCTACCCAAGCTCTGTGTGTACAGAGCTGCCTGAAGATCCTTTGGGACACCCCCAGCTCGCAGCCACCACGTCTCACCCTCCCTGCATTTCCCCATCTGCCACGTGCAGCAACAACCTGTGGGCTCTCCCATGGCACAGCAGGGGCTGCACAGGACCCCAGGCATTCCAAACTCTGCTCTGAGCAGAGTACACCAACTCACCAGAGAGACAAGTTTAGCTGTCTTGAGGAATTAAAAAAAAAAGGATCCTTAAAAATGAAGCCAGCAATCTTGGAAGAGCCAGCAGGCTCCCATGTCAGCCATATGCCTTCATATGTCTGTTCTGGGGGAGTGTTACAGCTCCTGCTGTTCCATTCTTCACTTTTTAAAGGAAATGTTACAAGGCCACAAGGACTCACAAACATTTGTTGACATTTCTTCTGGGTCAGCCTTAGGAGGCCTGCAAGAATTTAAACATATGGCAGTATTTAGCTGCGTGAGGGAATGGGTTGTTTCAGAGAAAAGCAGTATTTAGTTGCAAAACAGTTTAATCTACCATAAAGGTTTTACATTTTTTGGCCCAAATCCAAACTTCTTCTCATTATAGTTTCCACATTATATTTTTAAAGCAATAGCAGCTTACCCACTGAGCTGATATTGAGAAATACTGAGATACTTCACTATGTTTTCTACTGCCTTCCACACATAATATCTTGATCTGATCAAACAGATTTGATATGTGTTTAGATTTAAAGAGGAGGAAAAAAGAAGAGATAATTTGAGCACTAAAATGAAGGCTACTGCCCACACTTAAAGGACATAGAACCTTTGTATTTTGAACCACATGATGAAATGAACTGGGTTTTCAGCATGTATGGCAGTACATATGCATTTGCAAGGCAGGAAAATGAGACTTGCAAGGCTTTGTCTTGTTCTTCAGCTCCCATTGCTGTCAGTCAGCTGAGCAAAGGCACAGCAGTTCCCTGGCTGACCCTCGTTACGTCTGGCTGGTAAGAGAAACAGATTGCACATCAGGAGCTGAGCTCAGGTTTGTCTCAAATAATGTAAAAAGGGCAGCACAATATGAAACTTCCTGAAAACCACACTGGGAGCCCACCTGACCCAGCTGCAGGGCAAGGAAGCACCAAGGCAAGGTACAGCCCCTTTCTCCTTCACTGCTGGTTTCCTGCAACACCAAGCTCAAGGAGGGCAGGGTTAGAGCAGACATGGGAGAGAAATTCTTCCCTTCCTCCCTGTGAGGGTGGGCAGGCCCTGGCACAGGGTGCCCAGAGCAGCTGTGGCTGCCCCTGGATCCCTGGCAGTGCCCAAGGCCAGGCTGGACACTGGGGCTGGAGCAGCCTGGGACAGTGGGAGGTGCCCCTGACCATGGCAGGAGTGGGATGGGATGGGCTTTATCATCCCAACCCATTTTGGGATTCTGTGGTTGCAGCTCACAGCCAAAAGAGCTCCTGCCACTCTTTTCCCTTCCACAATCTTGTCTGTAAATTGTACAGCACAATATTTAAAATGAGCACTTTAAGCAGCTGAAAAGGAAGATCTTGCACGGGAAACAAGGATGCAAGAGCCACTCTCTGTTTATTTTTTTTCCCAAGCTGTAGAGCAGACATGGTTTTTAAAATGAAGAGTGGATCCAGAAATTATGCTCTTATAAAATGTTCTGTTAATTAACATCTACTTGAGCACATGAACTAACATGAACCAGGAGGAGACAAACGCCTCTGGTTTTGAACATTTTGGAGCCTCAGAAGGAACCCAAGATTACTTTGCTGGAAAAAATTATAAGAAAATCATGTATGAATGATTGAGACGGATCCAGAAATTTTATAGGAATTATGAGAGAACAGCAAAAATGTCCAATTTTAACAAGTAAATTGCACAAAGAAATAAAACCTCTGGATGAGAAAGTCCAAAAAAGAGAGGCAAAATTTCCTTGGGGGCTGGCAGCAGGCAGGGTCTAGGTGCATCACCTGTGCTGGCAGTCAGATGAAGGAAGTTCCTTACAGGTCTTATTTTAACTCAATTATAGGCTGGAACTTCATCAAACATTCTGAAATTTAAAATAGGTCAGAGGAGAAACATCTGTCATAATACATTTGTGTGGACATAAAAATGATGCAAATAAAACTTCAAGGACAAGTTACTTTTATCCAACTTTCATAGTCTCAACCAAACTATCACCCAAATTTGGTTAGAGGGTCAGTGTCCAAAATGCTGAAGACTGTGCAGCCCTTAAGAAACAGAGCACATCCCATCTTCTAAAGCTTTGCAAAAAAATGTTTATATAATCTTGCTAAAATTAAGTTGACATTTCCTGAAAGTTACCCGCTTACATTTAACCTTTATCCAAAATTACCTTTTATTCTAAACTCTTCAATAATAAAATGCATGAGGCATTAAGGGAAAGTAAAAGCTGAATTTCAGAATCCAGTTATTAGTAGCGATCACAACCAGGAAAATGAAAGTTACTCTAAGAAAGTTCCAGTAACTCCAGAGGAAACCAAATCAAAAACCCACTGACTTTTGGTCACCACATAACAAATATTAAATCTTGGGAGAGATTTAAAATTAAAAGCTGAATTGGACAATGATGGAAGGCCCTGACTACAGAAGATATTGAAGGGTATGAAGAATCTGGTGACCTTGATGGAAATAACTGGAAAGTATTAATTAAATGCTCATGTGATTAAGTAAATAAAAATTAAAAGCTGAAAACAGTCTAAGGCTGCAGTGCTTCATCTTGCAGTTCAATTCCAAGCTTAAGAATTTGTGAGCCAGGTAGATCAAAAGATGTATCAGCAACACAGGAAAAATAACAAAACTATGAATAAAAGGCACCTTATGACTCATTCAGATATCAGGGAGAAAATGGCATCAGAGACCTGAAAGCATCAGCTTGCAACAAATAAATAAAAGGTTAAAAATAAATTTCATGCATTAAAAAAACATCAGGAAGGCTCAGCTGCAAACTTTCCTTAATGCCTTAATGGCAAGGGTGGATAGCTTTAATCAAAAGCTGGGAATTGTTAGGAAATGTTTATAATTAATTTTTTCTACAAGCACTTGGTGTTAAATCCACATTTTCTCAGCTTCATGACAGAAGGCAAGACCCACAAGTTCATTTTCATCTTTGGGTGAGGGAAACAATGTAAGCATTTTAAGTTCCCCAGTGTTATGGGGAAAAGGCTTGTTAGATTCTTGAGTCCACTGACATTTTTAAGTAGGAAAAAAAGAGTTGGATTCATTTCTGGATCTGGAGACAACACAAACCAATGTAAAATAACTGTGAACATGGAACAGCGAGGCTGAGGGGGGCCCCTACAGGAGGGGCAGTTTCTGCTGGGATGCTGAGAGGTTTCTCAGAGTGGTGAACGTGGTGGTGGTCCTGGTTGAGCTTGATGATCTTAAAGGACTTAGCCAAACTTAATGATTCTGTGATTTCATGACTAAAAGCAGAACCGTGGATCCCACTGCTCTGCCTTACAGCGATAAGCAGCTGTGCCTTGGGATCCTGGACACCATTTCAGCCATCAGCTGTGATGAGAACCTCACTCCAACCCCCTGAGAGCAAAGTTTGTCTCTATTTAGCTGCTTGCCCCATGTAATTAATTCTTTTTCCATGGTAAGAAAATGAAAGTAGTCTGATGCACTCATGAGCCATTTTAAAAGCTGTGCAAATATTGCTAAAGCACTATAAATGTTCATTTCAGATTAAAAACATTTTGATCAAATTCACACACTTTCAGGTCCTACATCTGCAAATGCTTCCCTGAATCCATATTATCAAGTGCATTTGCTGAAACAGCATATTTTGTGTAACTATTCACAGCAGCCTTTCAAGTTGTCATTGCTAATATTCCTGTCAGGATCCAAACTCCAAGAACTACACATCTATTTAGGAAACTGAAGGTTATCACACATCACTTGTACATCACATCAACCCAGCTCAAAATGCACCAAGTAGCTCACAGAAAAACCCCAAATAAACACAATTCCACCAACAGTGTATGTCAGTGACCTTGTGCAAATAGTCAAGTGAGGTGAGAAAAGTTGATCACATACACGAGTCTTCACTGAGATTAACTAATTTTCAATTACTATGTCAGCATGTAATTATTGCATGAAAATACTGCAAATGGAAAAGCAGGATGACCTTTACTAAATGAATTCTTGTAATAAATTAAGTAATGCTATTAAAAGAATCTAAAAAAATTACTGTATGTTCTTAATTACACCAAATCAGCCTGTTTTTCTTAGAGTCATAGAATCACTGAATGGTCTGGGTTGGAGGGGACCTTAAATCCCACCCAGTGCCACCCCTGCCATGGCAGGGACACCTCCCACTGTCCCAGGCTGCTCCAGCCCCAGTGTCCAGCCTGGCCTTGGGCACTGCCAGGGATCCAGGGGCAGCCCCAGCTGCTCTGGGCACCCTGTGCCAGGGCCTGCCCACCCTGCCAGGGAACAATTCCTCATTCCCAAGATCCCATCCAGCCCTGCCCTCTGGCACTGGGAGCCATTCCCTGTCACACCCACCTGTTTAATTCTAACACATAAATTCTGAGGAAAGGAGAACGCATGACCATGATTTTATGGCAAGGTAGGAGCATCTGTTTGGATAAACCACAGTAATCACAGTTAGAGTTTCTCATTAGCTCCATCCAGTTGAACACCCAACAGTTCTGCTGTCAAATCCAGACTAATTGTATCCCAATTTACAGCAATCATTAGCTCCAATTAGCAAACATGATGGCTGTCTCAATGACAAACCACTGTGAGCTTTTGTAACTCCCCCCACTTGGGCTGAAATACAGGTTTGGTCAAGAATACTTCCTGTTGTGGTGTGTTGCTTGATATTAAAGATTGTTTTTTCCAAATCCCATTGCACCCTGACGATGCACCGCGTTTGGCATTCTCTGTCCCTTCTATCAATTCAGAAGCTCCTATGAAAAGGTACCATTGGACCGTTCTTCCTCAGGGCCTAAAGGTATCTCCAGCTATCTGCCAGTGGTATGTCTCTTCCCTGCTTTCCCCAGTTCGTGCAGCCGCAGAGAAGGCCATCCTTTATCATTATATGGATGATATCCTTGTGTGTGCCCCCAATGATGATTTACTAACACATGCGCTTGACCTAACGATCGATGCATTGATTGTTGCAGGGTTCGAGCTCCAGGAAAAGAAAATTCAAAAGATGCCACCTTGGAAGTATTTGGGCTTAGAAACCGATTTACCAACCATGGTTTGGCAATCATTCTGCACCATAAACACAGTCCTCTTCTTTTTAAACAAAACTAGGGGGAGATGTTGTGGTGTGTTGCAATATCCTGTTTTACCTTCTCCCTTCCCCCTCGCCCCTCGCTGAGTGTGCCCTGTCAATCAGGCTAACATACCAGCAAGGCGTCGTGTGATAGGTGTCCCTAGTCCCTTGAGACCCTGCCCCTTCACCTGGTTGGTGGCTCACCTGTCCCCTCCCCTTCCCCTGCCCTGAGTTTAAAATGTTAATGAGACCATGCGGCCTCCATTCTGTTAGCAGCAGTGGCTCGGTGCAGACATCTCTGTACCCACGGAATAAACATCTGGCAACCTTCTAGCAGAATCCACTCCCTTTCTCTCCACTATCGCCAGAAGCTCTCTCTCCTGAGGAGAACGGAGTCCTGTCTTGTGCCCCGCTGCACTCTGCCGCCAGCCAAGGTATCTCTGGGGTAAAACACCACAGTGCTGCCTTTGGCCCAGCAGCGAGGGTCAGAACTGGCCTAGGCACCATCTAACTGGTTATATTGGGATACATATTCCAATAACTTCCATTGATATCAAGCCTAATAAGATATATTAGCTTTAGCATTACTTTTATTATTCAACAATATAAATGGCTTTGCTGCACTGAAACAAAAATCATCATGAGAGGCAACCAGGCGACTTCTGATTTATACTCAGATTTTAGGTCCACAAAATTAGGGAAAAGGAGAAATTCTGAGCACGAGTTCAGCTCATTAGAAGAATTATTAAGAGCTGAAGCCATGCTGGTGTATTATTCTGCACTCCTGGTAAGATGTGAGCAGAAGCTCAGGCTGCTATTGGAGCATCTCTGCAGTATTTAGCAAGCACTCCATCCTCCTTCATCACCATTTAGTACCTCTCCAAATAAACAGCACAAAGAGTAGATTCTTCCTGTTCTTGGGAAGGAAGAACTGCAATTCAACAAATTGATGTTAACTTTTTTCTTGCCTTGCATTAAATACATTTTCAATACCAGTTTCAGGTCAGATTTTTAGCAGGAGGTGAAACGCCCTGTAACTGCTCCCAGTTCAAGCAGGGCTCAGGATGAGGGAAGGCAGGATGGGGCTCAGTGTCTTTAGGAAGAGCACAGCTTTTTCTGGATGGCCAAAATGCCATTGCCAGGATCTCCTCAGTACAGCTGCTGTGCCAAGGCCTTTCATCCCTAACTCAGCAAGTTTTAAATGCCTTAAAATTTTCTTGTTCTTTTATTTTTCACAGCCTGAAGTATCTTCTGTGCATCTACACTGGTAACTCTTGTGCTGACCTAACTCACTTCCTAAGTCCTAAATCCCAAAACCAGGTTTTGCTTAATTCACAAGCCTTTTGTGTGTAGAGAAGGTGACATCTAATAAAATCCAAAGCAGTCTATGAAATACAGAGCAGGAAAGAAAATGGAATATAAAACATTGAGTCAGAACTCTCTCCTATATACAGAAAATAAAAACCAAACCTGCAGCATATTTTCATTAAATGTAACTTTTGGAGAGAGAAGAACAAACAAACAGAACAGAAATCGTGGTAAAGACAATATTGCCGAAAGAGTACATACTACTATATATACTATACAGTAATATATACAATATATGAGGATATAATTTATATGTTTCTCTAGCACTTTTCTCAACCTACCAGCAAAGAAATGATCTAGTGTCAGCTGATCCTCACCCTGTATTTGTACTCCATCCCCCAGTATAAACTCACAGTTTCATTGCTTATAAACCAAAAATGCTGAAAGGGAAATAGCCCCACAAAGGCTCCAATGGAAAGGAATGCTCCTTGCATTTCTATCTCCCATCCCTTGCATCTTTTTCCCCTTGAACATCTGCCTTGGTGTCTCATCCCTGCTCAGCCGCTCAAGCCTGTCTCAAGCCACAGCACCAGCCACAGCTCTGACCCAAAGAAAAGCCAGGCAGTCGAGTCTGAAAGGAGCCTGGCACATCCTCAGCTATCAGCAATCACGAAGAGCTTTCTGCACAGATGAGAGAGGCTCTGGAGCCACTGCTGGGAAATGCCTTGGTGGGTGAGAAGCCACAGGGTGCAGCAGTATCCTCACGTAACTGCTGTGGGCAGACCCAGACACACACCTGGGAGAGAGGTTTGAGAACTTTCTGTAGTTTTTTTTGTCCTACCTCTCCATAAACAGTTCTGTTCTCAGAAAAACACCACAGGCCTGGAGTAAGTACGTTCTGCACTTAGGAGCTTATAGAGGAAAATGGAAATGGTGCTTTGCCCTGAGGATTGTTGTGCATGGTGCATGAATGGCACATTGTTCACCAGCAATCAACGGCATTTTCAAGCTATGAAGTGCTTAATTTTGCTAATTTAATACTGATGGAGCTAGTGAGATACAGCTCCTGAAGGTTCTGAACTGAAGGACACTGCTGGTCACTGTAACATCCACAGGTTTTTAGGTTAGCACACAGCTTTTATGTAAGAAAAGTCTTTATCCATTTTAGATTACTTAGATTGGAAACTCTTTCTGCCTTGACAGAAGGACCTATCTCCCTAAAGCCTCTAGATTTCTAAAACCATGTGCAAACCTATTCCAAGAGATGGGCACAGCCACCTGGGATGGTGTAAAGAGATGAATGGCCTGGATAAAGGCCATAAAACAAGTCACTAAAGGAATCCACAGTGGTAGGAAAAGAACCCACATTTTTTACTCAGATGTCTCTAGATTAGCAAATGTGACATTAACCATATAGTCTATCAATCTTTTCTGTCAGATTTTACAAGACCTTAAATCCCTTGCACTGACACCTCTCTGTGTTGGTGATAACAGTGTTTCTTTAAAATTGTGACTCTAGAAATAATGTCTAAAAAATAGCAGAAACCTTAGAGATGTCTAAATTAGCAATGTCTCACTTTCTCTGGCTCCCTGAAAATTTGGGTTCAGCCTACATCAGAGCTGCCTCAGCCCCTCCTGACAGTGTAAGACAAAAACCTGAGAAGTTTTTCATCTGGCAAAACTCAAGTCCTTTCTGCCGTATGAGTTTTATCCATGAGCCGATAAAAGCATTTCTCTGCCAGCACATGCTGTGCTTAAAATAAGGAGTGTTGTTGATACAGCTATCCTGGCAGAACTCTATCAGCAAACACTTTCTGCTGCAGAACAGGACCCAAAACATATCTTCTTCACGAGAATATTTTTTTCTTTTTAAAATTTGAACCACAAAAAAACTCCACACTTGGAGCAGACGGTGTGGTGAGAGTACATTTCTTTAGGAGGTAACGTCTCCATTTGAAGAAAATTCTGTTTCCTGCCACTGTCCTGACCTAAAACTAATTACAAATCGTAATGTTAAAAACAGGAATCATCTCAGACCTCTGACCTGTGAAGTCCACCTCTATTCCACAGCTCCATGGGTCTGTGCTAGTGGATTTTCTCTGTTCCCACCCCTCTGAACAGAGCTACTACTGCTCTTACACAAAGCAAAGGCTCTCCCACCAACTGCACGCATATTTCCATGCTCCGTGTGCCTTCCAAGATATCCACATATTCTCCTACAGAGAAACAAGAGGCAGACAAAGAAATAAATTTGGCAAGTAGTGTCAACTGAGTCCAACTGACACCATGTGGGCGTCAGCAGTTCCTCTGAAGTTCAATCTTATGTCTTACCCAAAGACAGATTTGCTGGTGCCTGAAAACTGTTACATGAGTCATTTACTAAGAATACTAAGGGATGGAATTAATTTTCTTCTGAATTAAAAATTCAAGGTTTTTTTCTTCCAGGAAATAAGTAGCTAAAATTACAGCAAGTCTGTCGCTTTATGATTTTTGCCTGTTTTAGCATCTGAGAAACCATCACTTCAAGGTAGTAAATGTCCTTTATTTTCTGCATAAATGATGCAACTATTGGATTTGTGAGCAAAATAGATACCTGACAACATTATCCTAAAGAACCTGGAGAAAATAGTAACAGTTCAAGAAAAAGAAAAATAAATATTGCAATTCTATGCCGTAGTATAGTAGTATCTGTAGCTGTATCACACTATCTGAGGAAAATACTTGAAAGAAATTACTACCCTGTATTAATTTAATGTTATTTCTTTTGAAAACCTTAATGGTTCCCTGAGATATATTGCAGAGTTTTATCTGAATTTTGTCTCATTCTGTGGCACTCTCACACCTCCTCAAGGAACATTTTACTACAGGAATAAAATTGTTCAATTTCCTCTATTTAAAATGAAGAAACAAGTAATCAGAACTGAAATAGTCATATTGAAGTAGTCAGAAAAGAACAAATGAAATACAGGGAACATCTTGTGAACTGATACACTTGGAGGAATTTTTACAAAATTTATTCTTAAAACTGTAAGGACAAAACTATGGATTTCACTAGAGGTCCATTAATCCAATATACATGCCTTGGTTTTCCCAGGTTCTGTGGGAATTTAACAAACACACAATATTTAATTTGAAAGAGCACAACGGATATTTTATACAGAAAAAACACTGCAAATAGAATTTGGCTTCTCTGATCCAAAAGATGGCAAATAAATCTGAACAATATGATTATAAAAAATGAATTCCACTCTTTATTTTCATTTATCAGAATCTTTTAAGACAAGTTTTGGTGTTCCTTCAATCAAAGGCCCCCATTCCAGTGGTGTTTCCTCCAAGCGACAGTCAGTTACAAGGAGCAACTGATTCAGGACGTTGTTTGGGGTGGGGCTCAGCACAACCTGGTTCGGAGGGGTCAGTGCAGGTTCAGGCAGTGAAATCTTGTGCAGCTGAGCTGGGGGGCTGTGACAGCTTCATTTTGGTCATTCCTCAGGAGAAACTCCTCTGAGGAGCATTGGGCTGGAGCCACCTGAGGGCTGTGGCAGCAGAAATCCAACACTCCACTCTGCCCTGGGCAATCCCCGGCCTCTTCAAAAGCCGCTGACACTGTTTGGTTCTGAGCATTTAAACTGGCTGGTTCAGTGTTTTGCACAACATTTACTACTCTCAGAATGTATAAGTATGTAATCATGCTTGAAATAATTACAATTACAGGAGGGAGGGAGAGAACGTGAGAAAGAAAAGGAAAGAAGGAAGGAAAAGGAAAGAAAGAAGAAGGGGGGAGGGAGGGAGGGAGGGAGGGAGGGAGGGAGGGAGGGAGGGAGGGAGGGAGGGAGGGAGGAAGGAAGGAAGGAAGGAAGGAAGGAAGGAAGGAAGGAAGGAAGGAAGGAAGGAAGGAAGGAAGGAAGGAAGGAAGGAAGGAAGGAAGGAAGGAAGGAAGGAAGGAAGGAAGGAAGTGGCGGAAGGAAGGAAGTGGCGGAAGGAAGTGGCGGAAGGAAGTGGCGGAAGGAAGTGGCGGAAGGAAGGAAGGAAGGAAGGAAGGAAGGAAGGAAGGAAGGAAGGAAGGAAGGAAGGAAACCTAAACACAAAAGGAGGATCCCTGTATTAAGTATCCTGGAAACCCTCAACTGAGGTTGGGAATCCACTGTATGTGGCACTGTGAACCCGCAGACCTGAGGCCGGAAGAACCTCACGGAGCTGAAGGAAATCAAGAATGTGAAAAGGGAATCCATGGTGCAGGAATATTGAAAAATGGGCAATAGAGACAGAGGATAAAAGATCCAGGCACTGAAAAGGCGAAAGATGAAGCAACATTGGGGTGAAAATGTATGAATAAGATGAATCTTATGAGTCTTTCATCTGAGAAAGGGCATATGGAGCAAAGAGGATCCATGTTCCTCTTGCCTCTGGCACTGCTCAGTCTATTTTACATTTCAGCTCTTATGATGGAGCCCATAAAGAGCTTCCTGCAGGGTCAAACTTTACATGAAACAAAGGTTTTAGGTGCAACACCTCCTTGATCTCTGTATTTACCTGCATTTAACCCTACTAACCATCCTCAAAAGTTCTGATGCCTTCCACACAAATATGTGCTGGGATTCCTTTGATATCCAAGAATATACGAAGTTGCTTATCATCCCCTATCCCAATGCTGCAACCTGCCCAAAATTCACTGAAAGTATTTCAGGAAAGAGAAACAAGGAACTGGTATTGGTAATACCCCTGCATGAATCATATCTGAAGTGAAGGGTCCTTTTCCCCTCAAATCACAAGAAATTCTTGGGAAATTTGTGGAAGGAGCAGTGATGCACACGCTGTGCTCAGTGCCACAGAACTGAGCCAGAGATAATTACCCTGTGAGCTCGGAGTCAGAGCGGTGTGAAAAAGGTGCCAAAAATCCCAGAGCTGTCATTAACAGCTGCTGGCTGCTCGTCAGCTGCGAGGGGAGCACAGCCCTGCGCTGCTGATGGGCAGATGAGAACACACCTGAACAAGGCAGGATATTTATAAAATCTAATCAGGCAGGGGAAAAAATACAGCCATTGCCTCACAAAGACTTGTAGCACTTATTTCAGATACAAGACATCTCATTTTTCCTCTCGAGCTGGCAGTGGCATATTGCTGATCTTTCTCTGATTTAAAACTAAGTTTCCAAAAACCTATTAAATAGGTTTTAATAGGTCTAAGCCCATTGTTTATTTTTTTCTGTATAGTCCCTGGATTGAAACAGGATCAAGGAGAGAAAGAACCATTAGCGGAATATTTTGTCTATTTGCACCAGATCTATTTCCTTTGAAAGCTATCAACGCCAATATTTTTAAGAGTTTCCAAGTACCCTATAAATAATGGCACTTAAGGCAAGGGGGTTCTACTTTCACTTCTATATTATCATGTAAATTATCAAAGAAATTGCCTCTCTGCACTACTGAATAAAAAAGGAACTCCAGGAATTTCTAGACTTCGACTCAGGCAGACAAAGAAGGGCATGGAAAAGGTGCAGCTCCTGAAACACCATCACAGGTAAGCAGCAGACAGGTTTGAGTTTAGGAAGCTCCAGATGTGCACTAGAAGATGAAAAACCTGAAGTGCCATATGAATAGAGCTTGAGAAATCAATCACAGATTCTGGAAGAGGAATATATTTACAATGTAAAAGCCCTGGATGATACTATTAAAAAAAAATCCCATTCCATGTTCCAAAAGAAGAAGAGTACAAATTGAAAAACAACCCCATTGAGTGACCCAAGCCTGCCTAGGTCTTGTCCAAACCACAACATCTGAGTCAAAGGTGAGGCATCCCCTTGTTCTCCTGCCTGGGTGCCAAACTATGCCCCGCAGTTGGTGTTTTAATTACCCCAATCTAGGCACTTCTCTGAATAGATTATCTATAGCCTTTTACAAAAATAAAAGTGCTCCTCTTTAATTGTACATAACAGCATTCACAACAAACAGCTGCTATTTCAACTGATTCATGTACATTTTGTTTTAGTGGCTGCCCAAGTTCTGCAGCCATTTCAAGAGACAACTTGCTAAACTTGTAAAACATTTTAACTTTATCTGATTTGGCTTTCATCTCTCACACTGAGTTGTAAAACACATTTTTCTTATTCACTAAGAGTGCCACAGACAGAGATTTGGGCTGGAGCCTGATCTACATGACAGCTGCTGAAGCCACGGACAAGAAAAACTGTATCTGAAATTGCAGGGAGCAGGATGGGAGCGATAGCACCTGCAGCAGCCAGGAGCTGCTGAGCTGGGTTAAGATATATTGTCCTGACTATTGCATTTCATTCCCATGGCAATAGCAGGCTGAGTGCACTGTTCAGATTTCAGCAGCTCTGATTCCCCTGGAAAGGACAGAGCCAGTTCAGAGGTGCTGCTGCACACTGAGATTACCCAAGCTGACCTGGCTGGTTTAATTCACTGTGTTAATACAAACACAGGGCTGGTCCTGGTTCCCCCAGGTTTAATTCCCTCTCTTAATACAAATACAGAGCTGCTCCTGGTTCCCCCAGCCTCCAGCTGCAGCTCCACGCAGCCATGCAGAGAGGGCATGTCCTTGGATGGGGTGAGCTGGGGTTGCCCCTAATAAATGCCCCTTCCCATATTTCAGCTTTTCCCTGGTTTTCCTTGGCCTTTTGGGAGCAGCAATTCTCAGCTGGACAGGGTGGCTCCCTGCTGGTGGCCAGCAGGAGCTCTGGGGACATTCTCATTTTTGGGTGTTTTTTCAGCTGCTGCTTAATCACCAGCAAGATGTGCTGATGCTCGAGCAGATTCCAGAGCCTGGTGTGGCCCAAGAGAGATTTCAATTTGACAAGAATATTCTGCAAGGCTCCCAGGATCAGCCTGGGGTGCCTGCAGCTGCCCACAATGGGTATGAGGGGGGTGGGGGCCACAATTAAAATAACCATACACATTCCCTCAGCCCCACCTCTGAGGCTCACCGAGGAGCACTCTAAGGAAGTGAATCCTGAGCACCCATGGCTTATCTCTGAGAACAGGCTGGGCAAAGAGACACCCAAGACTGTCTTGCCCTTTGTCTATCTCTGTAAACCTTGGGAGATCCTTTCAGATTTTTCAACAGCATTTAATGGACACAGAGAAATGGTAGGAAAATAAGCAAGCAAGTAAAAAGATGGAAAGTAGGAAAGAGAGGTCTTGCCAGAGGAGCTGGAGAGAAGAGATGGCATTTTCAAAGACTGTACAGCACATACAGCAACTTCTGTGAAAAGCTGGAGAGAAAAGTGACCACTGTTAGGGCTTGAGAGTGTTACAGCTTCATCACCTCAATAGGACCTCTCAGTGGTGAACCCAGTGCAAAATGAGCCTCCCCTTTCCTGGGATATTCTTTCTCTCAAAGGCAAAGCTGCTTTACATTTGTCCTTTGCACCTCTCTTAACCAACTGAGCAGCCCTCTCTCCAGGCATTATTCTTGGAACTTTGGTAGTGTGAACTCAGAGTGCTCCCTCTCCTTTTCCTGTCTGCAGTTGTTGCATCCACAGTGACAGAACTCTCTTTAAAAGCCTTTTGGCAGACTTTGGGTGCCAACAGCCTTGTCAAAGTTTCACTCCAGTTTCAAGCAGAGATTGAAAGATTCATGATTCAAATGTCAGATTTGTGTCTGCTCCTCTCCTTACATAACTTGCAAACACAAGTCACCATGCATGTACGACACCCACAGCCCCTTTTCTTAGCTAAAATAATACAATGCACTTTGGGAGTTTTAAACTCTTCACCTCAGATGAGGGATTTAAGGATGTGTTTAACAAAATTATCTGTATGAATGTTTCCTAAAAGAACTGAAACAGCTGTCCATGTACTCTTACAAAGAGCATCGCTGTCAGCATCTAAAGATGTTCTGCATTTCTGTCAGGAGCTTTGCTTTGATCAAAGGTAGATAAATCTTGTACTACCTGAATTTCTGTTCATGTTAGCACATAGAAGATATTGTTTATACTGTTGGATTGTAAGATAGCTGGATAAAATAGAAATAAATGTATATTCCTACATTTTAGTCTGACTATCCTCAGGCAACAGAAAGGAGAATGAAACTGTTGCACATCCAAAATTCACCAAGTGAAGATCTAAATGAGAACTCTTATGCTCTGAGATGCTCCATGAAGGGCCTGGGTATCCAAACCAAAGGATGCATTACATTCCTCATTTAGATAATATTTTTAGCTCCTACATTTTTTTTTCTCTATGTACTAAAATATAATAATCTTCTATTAAAAAAATTAAATTGTGCTAAGCACTTTGTTTTCATAAAGCAAATGTTGGCCTTGGCAGACAACAGTCTATGATGGAGGTTTTCATTTGCAGCACCTTAATAGCTTTTTAGTCCCTAACTTAGACCTGAAATTTTCATAGGAAGGAGTCTGTGTAGGAGTTGCCATGAAACAAACATAAAGGCACCTTTCTGTTCATCCTCTGAATATTCACCTTCACTCTACAGCAACAATGGGCTTATATCAGCTTTCTCCCTAAATCAGGAAACAGGGCCCAGTTTTCAAGGACTTCACTCAGCCCTTCTCATCTTTCAGTATGATATTTTATCCACTTTTTAATTTTTATAGGGATACTTATCCCCACTAAATATTCCAAGGGACTTAAAGTCTTGTGTAATTGAATTACCAGGTTTATAGAAAATCATTTATAGGCAAAATTGCCAAGGTGGGTGTGGGGAAAGAAGGAACATTTCAGCAAGATGTGGCCCATTATGCAAATTTGTCACCACATGCCATACATAATGAATAAACCTTGTGCTCTTAACACTTTGATTATAGACTATACAGACAATGCAAATTAAAATTCCTGCTGCTCCATAAACGAAATGAGAGGAAATTATGTAAATTCTAACACATTAGATTGATTTGGTTGAAACAAAACCTGATCCACTTGATGTTTTAGGGGAAGAGCCACAATTACAATGATTGAGAAAGTGCAGTGTTAATGAAGTGTGTTATTGCTAATCAATTCCTCCTCCTCTGGTAGTGGCATGACCATGAGCTGTATCACCCACTGCCCACGAGCCCTGGGGCACAACTGGGGCTGCCAGAAACCCCTGCTGGCACCAGGAGCTCACAGGAGCTCTGTGGCTCACCCAGGAGGGTGAGTGTTCTCACACAGGATCATGGAATGGTTTGGGGTGAAAGGATCCTAAAAATCCCCCCTGCCACAAGCAGGGACACCTTCCACAAGATCAGGTTGCTCCGAACCCCATCCAACCTGGCCTGGAAAACTTTTTGGCAATCCTGCCTGGCTGTCTTGGATGCTACTGGAAATCCTGACCAAACAACTTCCCCTTGAGCAAAACAATCGCCTTTCTACGGCTGACTTCTCAGAAAATAAGGAATAGGATTTTCACCTGGTAACAAACTGACCATGTTAGCTCATGGAAATTAAGTCTTTCAGGCTTAAAAGTTCCTTGTCCAAATTAAAGAAACAGAAAAATGGGACCCAACGGTTTTAAAAGTTTCAAACGAAACATTCTTCCAGTAACAGTTGCCCGTGTTTTGCTGTAGGAATTTGGAATGTCACTAGAATGAAGCTCAGTTGATTAAATTCTGTGATCTGCAGGGAACTGATATGCACAGAGCTGATAGAGCTGTTCTACAGTAAATCAATAGGTGAAGGTTGCACCTTTATACCAAGCTAGGAACATCTCTCCAAGCATCCTCTCACCATTTTACACAAAATTCCCTGTAGAGCTCCTCACCTGCGAGCTGCAGAATACTGCATTGCTATCTTATTCACTGTGTTGAATAAAATAATTAAACTGTTTATTTATCATGCTTTGCATTTTGCAGCCCTTCCTCTAAAATATTTCCATCACATTTTTAAAGAAAAAAAATTCATTTGCAAAAGGATCTGCATCATTAGAAATTTGTGGCTCTTATTGCACAGGTAAATATGAGCAGGTGGAATGAGCCACTGTTTTATTTTCTATTTAGAGAACTTTTATACCATTCTCAGAAACATTTGTAACTGCACATAGTGACTGCATTTGTTTCCTCTCTCTGCTGATTTGTCTCCCACTAATTTATTTTGGCTCCTGCTGAGCCATGAGGAGGCACAGAGACATCTCGCTGCCTTCAGCAGCAGCTTCACACACAGGACTGGAGCGGGTTGTGAATCAAACGCATCCAAAAGCGCATCCAAAATCAGGGCAGCACAGGCAAGGAGAGAGCCTTGATGCAGAAATGACGTAGCACACAAACACACAACACACACACCGAGGCTGGCACTTACCAGAGGAAATTCTAGCATTTTATGTTTGCTCCATGAACAAGGAAACAACAGGGGTCAGGCCCCAGCTGCGAAAGAAAACGCGGCAGATCGAGAAAAGAGAATGTTAAAATGAAAAGAGAAGGGAAAGATACAAAGGAGTTCATCTCTCCCAGAAATAAAGCGACATTTAGTTGTGCGGGCGGAGGATCCATTCTGGGGGCAGCACACGCTCCTCTGCTCGGCTGGGGCTCAGAAATGCCGGTCCATTTCCGCCTCATCAATGGGGAGCGTTCTGGGGCTCAGAAATGCCGGTCCATCCCGGCCCCTTCAATTGGGAGCGTTCTGGGGTTCAGAAATGCCGGTCCATTTCTGCCTCATCAATAGGGAGCGTTCTGGGGTTCAAGGAATGCTGGTCCACTTGTGTCTCATGGACTGGGATCGTTCTGAGGTTCAGGAATGCCGGTCCATCCCAGCCTCATCAAGCGGGAGCGGCTCCAGGAGCCCCGAGCCAGCTCCGCTCCCTCGCGGAGTTTATCCCGGCATTTATCCCGCTCTTGGCCGGCGTGCCGCGGGAGCCGCCCCCCCGCACGCGGCTGCCCGCGCTAATTGCGATGTGCTAATTAGAATCTCAAAGCGTGACGCGGTCAGAGAGCCACTCAGAGCTCGGCACACAGAGACTCCAACCCAAACTGCGAAACATCGCCCAAAACTGAGGAACGGGGACAACAACTGCAGCCAAGGGGCTGGGCAGGGTGGGACTGAGCATTTCTGCGCGGGACAGATGCTTCCTTACATAAAACAGACACAAAGAATCACAGCGGTAAATATCTCACCCCACAGGAATCATCTTAATTTCCAGCTCACAAAGACATTAGAAAACTGAGTCTCTCCACATTAGCTTTTACTTGAATTCTTTGACTTCCCACTGCTTTGTTTATAGGAACAGGCTCTCTTTGATGTCGGAACATTAGAAGGAGTGCAACAATAAATTTCCCATATTCTAATATCCAGCATCCCGAGCTTGTTCAAGGACCCCTTGATTCATGAAGGCAAATAATTCAATTACCTGGGCTTTGATCAAGGAGTCGCTGCAGTCCGTGTTTGATGTGGATGGAGGCTGTTTGCAGCTCCGCACGGATAACCGGCCCGCACGGGGTTTAACCCCTTTGGCGCCAGACTGCAGCAGTGCTCTGGCATTGCCAAGCGAGCCCCACAGCATCGTTTGGGAATGCTGCTCCAGAAGGAGCACAGGAGGCATGGCAGGTCCAGGAGGATCCCTGTGCCAGACTGGATGGGATGCTCATCTTCTAAACAAGCTGAAATTATTTCCCAGTGAGTCAACCTGTGTTAAAAGCATTTTTGGGAGCTGCTCTTTGGATGGAATGGCACTGAGACATAAAAATGCTGCTGAGAAGCAAAGGGGTTTGCCTTGGCTGTACAAGAGATCTCATCACGTCCATGCTTCCCAACAATCCCCCCCAAAAGAAATGGGAGTGGGCACAGACTCCTCTCGTCAGGTGAAAGAACACTCCTCAAACAGGAAAATCAAGCAGATCTAAGCCTTCCCTCTCCTCAAATACAGGCACCTGGATGAATTAATCTGTGCCATGACCAAGTCAAAGCCCTGGTGGTACTGCCTGCAGAAAAGCAGAATCTAGTCAATGCAGACACTGTGCTCTCAGCTGATTGCCATTCTGAATATGATTACTGAGAGAATTCCTCACATAAATGAGGAGTTAGGCTCCCCTTCATTCATTCTAAGATTCTTTCGGGACATGAGGAGGTTACTAAAAGGACATAATTAGAAGGCATAATTAATATATAGAAATCTCTCACTCGGTTTCCTACACAGCTCCAACAAAACAGCCATGGATACATCCCTAATTTTAGCAGCAGTTGCATGGATGATGGAAATGACCTCACCAGACTACTGAGATGTGACAAAAACAGTTCTGCAACAGGACTTTTCTGGTCTTTCATGGCAGAAAGGCATCTGTCCTTCACAGCACAGCTGGGGAAAGGATCCCTGTCATGCAGAGTGACATCTCAATTCACAGGATACAGCCTGCAAAACGCATAACGAGCATGCCTGCCTTTCCCTAGATAACAGGCAAATTATTCTGGGGCATGAGGATGTAGATGGAAATTCATGTATTTACTTTAGAATGCTTGATAAGTTCTTAAAAAGTTGGGATGTTTCTGATTTGTTGGAAGATAAAACTTGGGGCCTTCTGTAAAGCCTGGAGGGGAAATGTGTATAATGAATTAGTAAAAATGAGAAAAGGAGTCAATGTACACACAATTTTATGCATTTTCCATAAAGCCAAAGGAGCTGCACATAGAACTAACACGAGAAATGGGAAACCTTCCTCTTGGAGCCAACGCTCCTGGTAACACCAGTGAAAAGCGTTAAAGGAGGAGCTGCTGATCTCCAATTCAGCAAGCAATTAGCATTTATTAGCTCAGAGTAATAAAATGCCCAAGGCAATTATGGGTTAAATATAGTATGTTTTAAAGAACATGGAAACAGTTAAAACACAGGCTTTACTCAGGTTTATTTTGAATTATTTCATTTCTAGTAAAAATTGATGTGATTTCCAGATGGTAGATGCCTCTAGGCAAAAACACTCTCCTTCTCTCCTCCAGTAGGCAAAATGACTAAATACCAATGGCAAAGTCTTTTGTAGACATGATTAATTTAATTTACATTATTTTCTTTATAAAGTATCAATGACCTTCTGTAAATTTTGGGCAGAAAAAAGTAAATAGAAATTAAAAGTCCTGAGTTTTGGTAGCTCTCCTATAATGTACCACTTCCAAGAAATGACTTGCTGGTTACTCATTTCTGAAGGGAAGCACCTTAAAGGCTGAGCTGTTCCCCAGACTGTTTGTGGGGATAGTTACAAGCAGGATTTCACAGCTCTGTGATCAAAATACACAATTGCACCCAGTCCCTCAGTGATGGGGGACACTGCACAGTCTGGTAGGAGCCCTCAGGATGCCTGGAAGGCAGAAATGCACCTTCCCTGACTTGCAGCTCATCCCGAAAAAGCCAAGGACCACGAGCAACTGCAGATTTTGGTAAATCTTGGTAGATCTGAGAGCTGGCACTTCCTCGGCAGAATTGTTTCAGCCCAACTAATTTCAACTTGATTGGATAATTAAACATGTATTAGTGCAATTTCATCCATTTGATGGAGCATTGAGTGCATTCCTAACACATTCCAAAACCTGGCTGAGCCCCGGGATGCCCAGCTCCATCTCAACTCAAACACAAACTCAGTGTAACCACCAAAACTCCCTGAAATGCCACATCAAAGGTGCTGCTCAGTAACCCCAGTGTCATTGGATAACCCATGGGCTCCAGCAGCACTCCAGGCTCACCAGTCTGAACTTAGCCAGGAGGTGCAGACATCAGATAAACAGCTTAAACTCACCCGCTCATAAAAATATTGCAAAAAGGCTGCTAACCACAATAACAAAGTTCTGAGCATGTATTAACCACGGTGGATATTCCCAGTGTCTTCCAAAAGTACAAATCCACACTGAAGGGCACAATAAGGTGGAACTCAATGTCAAGTCCATGTCATGAGGAAAAAATCAGCAATTTTACTTTTGACTTTCAATTTTCTCATGTGTTTTGACTGCTCCTTTAAAGCCCAAGCCAGCAGCCACTTGGTAATTTGTGATGCTCCACAATGACAGCACATCACTGCAACCTGGAGTGAATCCTTGTGCCACCTTTTCCAAGGAGTTCATCATGTCCTAGTTCCATGTGACAGCTGCATATTGCACTTCTGGGTGAGGCAGCAGGGCTGGTTCCCACTCCTCTCTCAGGAGAGTGCTCAGGTATTTCTCAGATCACACTCTTGCCTCATTTCAATCTGGGGTTTTCTTTGTCATGAAGTAAATAATTATTGAAATCATTGAATGCACCAAAACTTAATTTTAGCTGCTCCCAGCACTTTGATATCTACTGACACAATACACAGACAAATGAGCTTTTGCTGTTGGATCCAGAAAGTGAAACAATGTCAGCAGAAGATCACTGGACATCTCTCCAAGCTTGTAGTGAGGAGTGTGATTGCCCTGCAGGCTGGACGTGGAAACCTTGCTCAGTTCAGGGAGTAGGAAGAGTCAGAGGAGAGGGCAAATGTTGGATGAGCCTGGCCCAAGGAAACTGAGAAGAATGTCTCCACTTTTAAACACAAATGGAGCTGGCTGAGTCAAGGAGAAATATGAAAATTAAAAAAGAAAGGTCAGAAGAGGCTGCTGTACCTGCTAAAGGTGAGGTTACAGCAGGGCAAAGTTTGCATTGCAAAGTGGGAAAGTCTGGGGGTGAAACGTTCACTGAATATTAGATATGGAGCTGCACAGGGAGAGCAGAACCTGACAAACTGAGGGGCAAGGAATCTCACACACACCTCAGCAAGCTGAGTGACCTCCAGCTGAAGGTGCAGGAACCAGAGAGAGCCCAAGCGAAGGCTGGGAGCACAGGCAGGACTCTGAGGGCACAGAGACACCAGCCCAGCTGCTGAGTGTGGTTCCCTGTGGGCCAGGGCAGGCAGGTGCCCCAATCAGCTGGGAATGCTCCAAATCAGCTTTCCTTGTCCCAGCAGTGGACTGGGACCTGCAGCACCGGGCTGGGGAGCGCTGAGCAAGGAGCAGCTGAAACCAGTGTCACACACAGGGCAGTAGCCAAAGCACCACAGAAAACAGAGATCTCCAAGAGGATTTGTAACTCAGTACTTGAAACGTGAACATAATGAATTTATGAGTATAATTTTTTCATATAAATATTACAAAATTCATAATTTTAAGGACAGAAAAAGCAATTATGACCTACAGGCTGTCTGACCTACAGCCACTTGTATTGCTACCTAATCAGCCCTTTTGTATGTAAATGACAAATTGTTTGCATGCAAATGCCACTGCCTGCTCTGTTTTCTTCTTGCTTTAGAAAGAGAAATGCTATGGAAATTGCCACCGTGCTAAAAAGAATTGAAATGCATACTAATCAGCCATATTCTCTCAGCTATACCAGCTATAATTGGAACAGTAACAAATAAAAAGGCAACAATCAGCACTGGACAAAATTTTCTATTTGAATCAGAGCCCCAAGTAAAATTATTCAGCTGCTTTTCAAAATTTTGGAACTTCATCCGTCTGGAGAAATTGGGTTTGAAACTGTGAATGAACAGTGACTTTTCACTAATATGAAATATTGAAGATCTCTGGAATTTCAATTGCAAGAAAAATATCCTGAAAGGGAATATGAAGGAGCCATTATCATTAAAAAAGTCTGTTCTCTGTGTGCACTGGGTAAATGTTGGAGTGATTCTCAGTTCCACCAAGCTGCTGATCCCTGTGGCTCATGCAATATGGAATGGGAGGGTTGGATCAGTGCTGTGGACGTGCTGAATCAACCTGGCAGCATTCGGCTGCTCCAATATTGCTCCTTCCTGGAAGACAGCTCACAGCCATTCCTGCCTGAACAGGAAGTGCCCTCAAAGCAAGAAATGCACTAAAACCTTGTCTTGAATGATCTACCATGAGCTGAATGATGCTGGGGAATCCTTAACTGCACCAGTGTGTGGTCAGGTCTCTGAAGGGAGCACTGCTCTGAGGAGGGTGAGATTGAATCCAACACTTCAACAGTTTTCTATTCTAATGAGACATTTCTTAATTTCTAAATGCCATTCAAAGTCCTGTATTTGCCTCAGGACTCTCTTTATCAAATTAAACTGTGTCAAAAAATTAGGGATAAACTTTTTGAATGGCATTTTCCTTTAGCAATACGAAGGTTGCAATTTTTACCTGTTACTTCCAGCAAAGTTTTCCAGTCACCTCTATAAATGGTTCAAATACCAGCCAACTTTGCCCACAGTCTATTTCTTTGGTTTGCCTACCAAACCAAACAAACCACCAAAAACAAAACCCAAAAAAACCTTAGTTGATACAAGATGAAAGGAGTAACAGAGTTATTCATCCAGCAGCCAAGATCAGTGAGATAATTACTTTAAATCAAGAAGGGCCAGACCATTTAAATTTATTACTTAATGCTGACACATGCATGTATTAATAAAACAGTTAGCATTAATGGAAATAGGGTTTAGTCTCCTGATTCCAATAGAGCCATCATTTCTGCTTTCCACCGAACTAATGACTTAGCCTTGGCAGAATGATATGTATGTATGTATGTATGTATTTAACTATTTAACTTAACCACTGAGACCAATTAATGTGTTTCTGAAGTTTGATTTTATTTAAAAGTATATATCAGCAACCTCACTGGGATCAAAATTATGTTGAACCAGAGTTTATATGGCAGCAGTTTAACCTTAAGCGTGACTCTCTCCCTTGGAATATCCCTTGTAAAAGGAGGAGCACTAAAATGTGGGGCAGAAGAAGGAGCCCTGCAATGGGGTTTGGCTTCCAGGCTAGCACAGGCTGTGGTTAGGGGCTCACGTGGGAGGGAGCAGGCTGTGAGAGGGCACAGCTCTGATTTACTGCTCCCTTGGATCCAGGGACAAACCTGATCCAGCCAGGCTGAGCCAAGCTGAGCTTGCTCACAGGGCACCAAAACCTGCACCAGTGCACCATACAAAGGCAGGGGAGTTAAACACTCAGTGCTGTGCAGCTCACAAACACAAAAACTCTGCTTTCAAGGGGTTTGGAATAAAATTCCTCCTGCTCATCTCTTCGGTGTTTCCCAGCATGGGCTGGTGTCCTCACAGCATCACCCAGGGCTCACGGCAACAGTGCCAGGCTGCACCAACACCATTGAATCAAACCCTAATTGCAATTACTGTCTGAGACAGGCATTTCCTACAGCTGACATTCACATATCAAAGTCCTGTCCATTTTGTCTGCATTATCATGCTCCATGATCCACAGTTTCTGTTAGTGTATCTATAATGTGGCTACAGTCTACCTGTTGATGAACAATTAAACATCATTATAATAATGAATTGTATTTGGAAACCTCTTGCTGCACTGTTCACCAATCACTCTGGAAAACTGTGGCTCCTTTTTTACATTTGGTTACTTGGTCCTTTTCTTTTAATCCATTTACATTGATTTCTACTACTCCAGCTCTGCCTGCCATTGCATTCTAATTAAGAATTCTGATGAACTCTTGCTGATTCAGAAGGGAGAGGGCTCTCACTCATTGCCAAAACTTGGAGGGAAAAAAGCAACCAACCACACGCACAAAACCTCCTTAGAATTCACTTAAGCCAGCACTTCAAAACCAAGGAGCCAAATTATGGCTGGTGGAGCCAGGAGAGCTGGGTGGGACGGGGATGCCTGGGAGGCACCGAGCCGGGAGGCACAGAGCCCCGGTGCCTCTGGAGCCCGAATGTCACCGTGCCCCAATTGCCACCGTGCCCCAATTGTCACCGTGCCCTGAGTGCCACCGTGCCCCGAGTGTCACTGTGCCCCAAATGCCACCGTGCCCCAATTGTCACCGTGCCCCAAATGTCACCTTGCCCTGAATGTCACCTTGCCCTGAATGTCACCTTGCCCCGAATTCCACCATGCCTGGGCACTGCTCAGCGACACGGCTGAGCTCCACATGCCCAGCTGAATTCCTGCTGGCCAGGGAGACACTGCTGCTGTCCCTGTCCCTGCTGCTGCTGTCCCTGTCCCCATTGCTTTCCCTGTCCCCGCTCCTGTCCCCGCTGCTGTCCCTGTTGCTGTCCCTGTCCCTGCTGCTGTACCCGCTCCTGTCCCTGTCCCTGCTCCTGCCATGCGGGATGTTCCTGGGGCCTTGAGCAGCGCTGGCAGCTTAAGTTCCGTGCCAGCCTGAGCGCAGGGAGCAGCTGAAGGGCTGTTCCTGGCCCTGCAGCACAGAGGATGGGCACTGACAGGACTCCTGTGCAGGAGCCACTGATGCTCTCACCAAGGGTTGTTTCTCCAAGATAATTCTTAATTAACAGTCTCTCTTAGGCCGCTGACACAAAGCTGTACAGCTGTCATGGCACTGCCTGGCTTTGGTGTAGGGAAGGACCTGGATTAGGTGCATTAATGAACTTCTCTGGCTGCACCTAGTGGATGTTCTGGAATTTTGTAGAGTTCTGTACTGTTATTTGTGGTATATCCTTCTTCCACAAAGCAATGTGGTTGGTCTGAGTCAAATCAAAGATCCAGTTTGTAGGAACACCCCAAAGGGGATGTTTAGAAGAACATCAGAAGGCGGCAGCCAGAATAAGCCTCTTTCCATTCCTGCAACCATTCCAAATCTGTATGATCATATATGTCCCTGCTGGTTAGCATCCAGCATGGATGGAGTTTGGAGCAGCCTGGGACAGTGGAAGGTGTCCCTGCCTATGGCAGGGAGTAGAAGGAAATAAGCTTTAATGTCTCTTCCAACCCAAACCCTTCTGTGATTCTGTGGGTAGTAACATCTTTTGTATTCCAGGGTGCTGCAGGATATATGGAAATGATTTGGACCAATTTGCAGTCCTTCAGCTGTAAGCTCCACTGACCTGGATATGAACTGATAAAACTAGTGTAATTTGGCTTAATATGTCTTTTTTTTATATAATTCTTTTCCCTCCTATTAAGGATTTCTTTATAAGATCTCTCAAACCCGATACCATCTCTGAAAGAAATACATCTCGTTTTGCTGTATCATTGTTTTCCAAATTTGAACTCTTGGCACGGTACGAACTGACCCTGCCTTTGAAAAGGGGCGAGAGATCGAGCAGAAACCCTCCCGAGAGGGGCCCGCGCTCTTATTCCACGCCCAGCCTCCAGCTGTGGAGTCAGCCTGTCTGCAGACGGGCCGCACCTCCAGCATCCCAAAACGCCTCCGCCAGAGCCGGGACGGGGCCGTGCGGCCGCGGCTGGAGAGCTGCGAAACCCCGGGAGCGCGGGCGGGATCCCGCGGGATATTCCCGGTGCGGGAACAGCCGGGAACAGAACCGGGAACACGCGGAGGGTCCGGCCCCGCATCCCACGGGACGCTCCCGGTGCGGGAACAGAACCGGGAACAGCACCGGGCACACGCAGAGGGTCTATCCCGGTGCGGGAACAGTACCGGGAACACACGGAGGGTCCATCCCGGTGCGGGAACAGAACCAGAACCGGAACAGCACCGGGCACACACGGAGGGTCTATCGCGGTGCGGGAGCAGCACCGTGCACAGCACCAGGCACACGGAGGGTCCATCCCGGTTGGGGAACAGAACTGGGCACAGCACCGGGAACAGAACCGGGCACGCGCAGAGGGTCCATCCCGGTGCGGGAACAGAACCGGAACAGCACCGGGCACACACGGAGGGTCCATCCCGGTGCGGGCACAGCGCCGGGCACAGCACCGGGCACACACGGACGGTCCATCGCGGCGCGGGCACAGCACCGGGCACACACGGACGCTCCATCCCGGTGCGGGCACAGCACCGGGCACACACGGAGAGTCCATCGCGGCGCGGGCACAGCACCGGGCACACACGGAGGGTCCATCGCGGCGCGGAGCGGCTCGGGAGGCGCAGCAGCGCCCCCTGGCGCCCGCCCGCCGCAGCGCGCCCTCCCCGCGCGGGGATCGCTCCCGCCTGCCGCACGGCGCGAGCCCTCAGCGCCAAAACCCCCCACACAGCGGCCGCTACGTTTGCTTCTCAAATACTGTAAAAGGGTTTTACTCCATGTCCAGCATGTATCAAAGCAGAGGGGTACAGCGCTCCCCGACCGGTAAGAGATAACGCATCTGAGGTACAGAGATACAGACGGCATAAAATGACCATAAAGTCCTCTTAGTTCACCCAGACAAAGCCCCCGACCCAATCTCCATTTAAATCAATGGCCACCATGTAATTTCTGTCCCCAAGCCTTGGATTGGCCCCAACAAAGAAACAATGAAAGCTGAAGTGCTATTAAAAACAATAAAATGGTTAAGGCATAGGAAACTGTACAGAGATTTTAGCTTAAAATGCTGGTAGAAAAACTCAGACGCACACACAAAGTCCAGGAAGTATGTTGCTAAGCTGTTTCAAATTAATTGATTCCAGATGAGACCTCCGCTTCTCACACACTGAAAATATTTTGCTAAAGATCCAGCTCACAAAATGGCTTCAAAATTCAGTTAGGGGGTCCACCAAAAAGAAGATATGTCAATTTTAGGTGTGAGATTATTTGAAATTTCTATGATGTCTGAGCTACAAATAACTTCTATTGTGGAATTCTCATCACTCAAAGATTTGTTTGTCAAGTTATGCTGTTATGCTAGAGCAGTTGCAGAAAATAAGAATGCTAGTCTCAGTCTACTGTAGCTCTGAACTTCACATATGTTTCTTACACTAAATTAAATATGTCAGATGTTGTCAGAATAGCATATTAATTGAAGCTGAAATCACATTATACACTTTAAATCACTTTATCAGATAAATCACAGAAATCACTCCAATCTTCGCAGTTTCCCTATATTTTTATGCAGAAGAAAAATTAATTTAGCTGCCCTATCTCTCAATCAACCATTTCTATACATATTTTCCTCTGAAACTGCTGCTGATAAATTGCAATGACTTATCCCCTGGCGTGCCCTATTGTAGCAGCATTTCTGCTAATGAAGTAATCTAGTTCCTACTGATTTCTTTGGACAGGCAACACTTACAATCGTAGTAAAGTTAAAACTGATTTGGAGAAACCTATAAATAGCATTGTCTGTCCATGCTCATTCTCTGATGTGCAAAGCTGGGGTGAAAAAAAAAAATCCTGTTTCAGGGCCTAAGAACAAGAGCCTGCCAAAGAAAGATATCCTTTAGGTAAAATTTTCCTAAAGGATTTCCAATTATTTTACTGAATACCTTGTTCTTAGTCCTGTAACTTTATTTTGTTCTTCTGCAAGAGGCAGGAGAACTGCTTTTGAACTGCAGCCAGGAACTTGTGTTTTCTAGAGCACAGACTTTTCTAGACTCGGAAATGTGCTCCAAGAACGCCCGGTGTGTTGAGCACGAAGCTCAGACCTGCTGCTCCCCATTTCCCCTGCTCTCCCTGCCACAGGAACCGGGCAGGGAGATCACAAACATCCGCAGATCCCCTGCTATGGGCTCACACGTCCCTGCCGACACAGCCAGCCCAAGGACCGAGCACGAGCATCGGTTTGTGTTCCAAACCTCGCGGACAGACCGGGCTGAGGCTCACGTCACGTTAATTACTGCAGGACTTCTGCACTGAAAGGCAATTTATTCATTGGGATTCCTTAGCCAGCGTGGAAAAGGAGAACAAAGTATTTACCTGGAGAATCACACAGACTTTGGAAGCAGCGAGGCAGACGGCAGAGCAAGGGGGGGAAGGAGACGGACATGCAGCAGCGCCTGAATGCGTGCTTCCCTGCCCCTGAGCCCGCACTGCCGCTCTCATTCAACAGTTCCATTAGTAAATAATTCAAAACATTGAATTTCTTAATAGAGAGGCACGGAGTCTGTGAAAACCTTATCGTATCACCAGCACAAATCAACAGGAAGAAAGTCTTTCTTAGAGACTTGCTAGTAATTGGAACGTGAAAAAGAAGTGAGCGTTCTCCTCATAAAGGGCCAATTTCTGAATTAGTGACCTCATTTGCTAAAGAGGTTCCTTTGTCACAGATATCTGGGTAGGTAAATACTGTGTTACACAGCCACTCTGTCCTTTGTAGCAGCGGTACAAAGAAGCTCTCCCAGCATATACTGGTTCTCTCCTCACCAAATGAATATTTAAAAAGTAGACAATAAAGGGGGACTTCTATAGGAGGTGAAGGCACTTGTATCATGATGTCAGACTGCTATATGTGCTCCCGAAGGGCTGCACAGGAAGCACTTTTATTCTGAACTTAATGGTATTTATGGGGACCCGCAGCCTGATCTGTTTTACCTTCCTTGGGGATGTGCTTATGCATGCATCACCCAGGAGTCTAATGCTTTTTGGACTAGCCCGTGTTAGAGACAGATACCATTTTGGTACCTTGTGAATAGTAATTAATTTGAAAGCCAGCAAAATAATTAAATAAATAAATAAAGGGACTGGGGGGGAGGAGAGAAAGGGTATAAATCAAAGTCTTTGCCTTTTTCATTCTGGCTAGAATATCCTTCATTTTATGCACTCCTAATTCCTGCATATCCATTTCGTGCCTGGGAGCTACGGCGCAAGTAAAAAAAAATTCAGTTCGGGGCTTTCGGCATCTGCTTCCCCGGAGGAACATTTTAAAACATCCAAACGCTCGCCATCCCCCTCCCCGCCCCCGAGCAAGAACTGAAGGCAGGAAAAAAAAAAAATTAAAAAATAAAAAAACCAGCGTCTGCCAGAGCGTTTTCCTTCTCCCTCCGGAGAGCCGAGCGCGCCCCGGGGCCCCGCGACCGCCGCAGCGCCCGCACCGCGCCCGGCCCCGCTCGCCTCGAGCCTGTCCAGCGCCGCCAACTTCGGGGGCCCGGAGCAGCCCCCGTTCCGTTCCGTTCCTTTCCTTTCCTTCCCGAGCTGCCCACATGCTCAGCCCCGCCGCTTCCCTGCCCTCCCCGGCGCCGTGCCCTCCCCGGCGGGGCTGCCCCGCTCCCGCTGTGCCCCCGGCGCTCCCCGCTCACCTGCGGGGCTGGCCGCGTCCCTCGGCCGCCTGCGGAGCGGGGACACCCGGCAAGTCCCATTCACAAGTGGCCGCGGAGCGGGCTCGGCAGCATCTTCAGCCTATTACACTCCAGCGGCAGCGGCTGCTGAATGAGGCTCCGAGCTAGCGGCAGGAATTAGAAAGAGGGAGGGAGGGGAAAGGGGAGAGGGAGGGAGAGGGAGCAAGGGGAGTGAAGCAAGATTAGAGGAAGGGAAAAGCTGGAGGCTGTTGCTTCGTCTCGATTTTCCTGTCCCTTCCCCCAGCCCCGGGGGAGCGCAGCCCCCGGCCCTGCCCTCCCTCAGGCCCCGCTCCGCTGCTGCCCCGGGGCCTGGCGGGGGCCGCAGGCCCGAGCAGCGGGGCAGGGGCCCAGGGCAGCCCGTCCCTGCCCCCGGGGCTGTCCCCTCCCCACGGGTCGCTCCGCACCCTCTCGGTCACGCAGGCACCCACGGGCAGGGCTGCGGCGCCCGGGGACCCCCGCCCATGCCGCGGCTGCTGCCCGGGCCCGCTGTCCCCTCGCTGTCGCCTCTCTGCAGGGCGAGCCTGCCCAGGGCACCCCCCGGGAGCTCCGTGCCTGGGGACACCGACACGGGGCTTGGCTGGGCAGCGACAGCGCCAGCATTTTATACTCAATCCAGTCATGTTTCCTGTCAGGAGAAGACATTTGTCCAGGAATAAAAAAGAGACAAAAAAAAAAAGACAAAAAAAAAAAAAAGACAAAAAAAAAAAAAGTTCCTCAAGCATTTCTGCATGTGGAAAAATCTTGGTCTCTTACAGCTCATAGCCAGAGGCTGAGGCCAGGCCTGGATCTGGAGGGGGGACCCTTTCCTTCCCAACCAGGCCTGCCCCATGGCTGCCCCTCTCCCACTCCCTGTTCCCTCAGCTGCAGTGGTTCCCAGGTGTGGCTGAGCTCGCAGGGAGCAGCACCCCGAGCCCGGGCACCCATCCCCACCCAGAGGTGGCTCACAGCCCTCCCCCATGCCCACACAGGCACAGGTGAGCCTGCAAACCCCCTCTGATCCACCAGCATCCAGCGTGCCCCACCCGTGCCAGCCTGCGGGCACAGCTGGTGCCATCCATGCAGCCATGGAGCAGGGCAGGGAAGGATGCAACACGTGGCTCCTCCAGAATAAGAGCTGCATTCACTGCTGGAATAAACCTGGTACCTCTTTGTGAAGACATCCTGCCCATCCTCAGGCAGCCCATCCCTGTGCTCGTTCCCCAAGGCAGCACTGGTTCTGCTCTGGGACAGCACTGCCCGCCCATGGAGAACAAGGCTTTTATATTCTGTGGCTAATTAGATCTGCCAATAACTCCAGGCAAAAGGGGGGAAAAAATTTGGCACAAAAGCTTCAACTGTACAAACAAAGAATCTGGAAGGAGGAAAGCTGATAAACAATGCATCCTTAGGAGGCTGAGGGTACTGAATGTAGCACAGTGGAACACTAAGTCATAAAATTGTTTAGGTTGGAAAAGCCCTGCAAGATCATCAAGTGCAACTGCTCTCCCAGCACTGCCAAATCTGCCACTAAACCCTGTCCCCAAGTGCCACATCTGCAAGGTTTTGAGCCTTGAGTCACCACTTCCCTGGACAAACCTTTCAGTGAAGACATTTTCTCTAATAGCCAATCTAAACCTCCCTTGGTGCAGCCTGAGGCCATTTTCCCTTGTCCTGTTTCTTGTTACTCGGGAGGCCACGACCTCCTGTCAGGGAATTGTGGAGAGCTCTAAGGAGAGGGAGCCTCCTTTTCTCCAGGCACAGCAACCCCAACCCCGGCCCATGGCAGCCTGGGGCAAACAGCAGGAGCCTTCTGGCTGCAGAGCAGGGATTGGAGAATTAAGGACACAAAGTGCTTCAGAGTGTGGTTGAGAGCTGCCATTTGAGCTGAGAAGGGCCCAGGGACAGGGCCTGGGTGTGCATGAGCAGGGAGTATGGAGCTGGAGCACAGACACAGCCCCAGGGCCATGCCTGGGGACCTGGGTGGCTGAAGGGGGTGAGAAACAAGGGCCCTGGTTGGGACAGCCCTGAGCAAACACAGAAACACCCCAGGGGTTCAGCTGAAAGCATGAGGTAACAGCACAGCAGAGTGATTAGTGCTGAAGGTCTAAGGGCTTTATTTTTGTAGGAATAGGGCTATGGGACTAAGAAAACACGTTCTAACACTGGGTTTTGAGAGAGAATTCAAGGAGCAATAAAGGCCATCAAGAAATGAAAGATGCAAATGATTGTTTGAGAACATCTTTAGGGAGATGTGGATGAGGAAGGAGGGTGGTGCACATTAATTTGACAACAGTTTTGTCAAGAAATTGGTTTTGGACAAAAAATTCAAATATGTCCCAAAATTGATTTTATAGACCCAGTCCAAACGTGTTGCCTGCAATGGACACCAGTCAATCTCCTGGTGATGGTAAAAGGATTACCATTTGGTTTTGTCATGGGTACATGGCAGCACAAGTGAGCTCTGCCATAATTGACACCAAGCTGAGACCTGAGAGCTGGCAGAGGAGCTTTTCCCTTTTCCCCTTCTCTTGCTGATTCCAGCACATGGCAGAGGGGATGACTTCTGTAATTCCCTTTTTTAAACTGCTGAGATCAGATTTTTTTGAATATAAAGGAAATGTGAAAGCAATTTCAATCTAATTAAGCATATACAATAGGTACCCATAATATTCTCTAGTCAAAGAGCATATTGATCTATAATGAAAGGTTTCATTAATTCCATTCAAGGACGCACGTTAACAAATGAGTGCAGTAACATCTGATCTGGAGAGAGCCTTGTGTCTTCCCTTCCTTCTGCATTGAAATCTCAGCATAAACTAATCAGATTCTGCTATTATTTTTCTCATTTGTTCATCTTCCCATAGGATCTATGGATGGATGGTCCTTATCTGCAAACAAAATTGAAGGAAAACTCCTGCTGGAATCTGTATTTGTACCTTTGGCTAAGTCCCAAGGCTGATTACCTGAATAACCACTGTGGAATTAATTTCACCTACCTTAAACCATTTTAAAATTGAATCTCTAGCAGGCTGTGTGTAGAAAAAGTCCAGACAATGTCAATAAACAGTCCCTCAGGCTGGGACAGGCCTTTAGCTGGATATGCCTCTCTGTATCCCAAAGACAACCTCCTCACTAAAACCCTACCTACAGCCATCTGCCAGGTGGAGGGGAAGAGGCAGGACCTGTTTTCTCTGTTGGGCACAAAAAAGAAGAAGTGCTCAAACCAAAGTCAGCCCATGATGCTGACAAATGGCGACATTTGGAATATTCCCTTCGGCCAATGCAGCTCCCATTGCAGCAGCTCCAAAGCGCCATGCCATCTTTCCAGGAGAGCATTGCCCAGGGAATGACAGCAGGGCACACATGGGCAGGGAGGAAGGGCAGCCTGGAGTGGCTGCAGAGATGCCCTGTGGATTCCTGCCAGTGTCTGTGAGCTCACAGCCTGCCCAGGCCACACCTTGATATTCCCAGCACCCACAGACACAGGAAAAAGTGGATTTGGCACTGCCCGTTTCTGCCTTTGGTGACTCCCCACCTTCACAGCCCTGGGCTGGTGGTCCCTCTATGAAAGGCACATTGAACCAAGCTAAACTCAGTGTCACATTCACTGCTGGGAAATCTTTCTACATACAATTGTCAGCTCTCTTCACAAAATGTTAGATTCACCCCCAAAAACCAGGCTGAGCTCTCCTGCTGCCAAGGAAGGCATGGGGAGCAGCAGGGGAGCACACTGAGCCCTGCAGTTAGCATTTCCAGCTGCTTAAAACCTGGAGTCAGAATAAAATCAGTGTCAGACATAAATAAAGGAAGTTTATACATATTTTAAACAGTATTTGTTTTTGCATATCCATATATTTAGGTTAAGAACATCTGTGATAACAAATCTGTGAAACTGAAAAAATAAAAGGTTTCTTTTCTACTGTGGGTTTACAGAATCTGAAGTTTTTTAAAAATTATTCTTATTGCTGGGTAAATTAACCCATTTTTTGTTTGAAGATAAACTGGCTGCTTTGTTTTCTAAGCATCTAAAGAGATACATGCACTTCTGCTAATTGAATTATTGTTCAAGGAAACTGTAAGTTTATAAATAAGGGTAAGAAAGCTGCAAGTTTGAGCTGGACATTTGCATTGGGGTGCATGGAAAAGCTTGAACTGTGAACTTCAGGAACTGAACTGCAAAAAGCCTTTAGCAACTCAAAAGAATTTATCAGTACCCCATTTACTCAGCAGCTTGAGCACATTTACACAGGGAAGAGGAAAGGAGAAACTTCTTTCCATCTCTTTGACCCTATTTTCTGCAGCCCCCCCAGTCCTGTTTGGCTCTGCCAACACATGCTCTTCTCTCTCAGCTCCCTCTAACAGACCTGCAATTTCCTTCACTTTTCTTCTCACCTGGAAAATATTAGAGATTTAAGAGGCACATGAGTAGCATATTGTTATCTGCAGGAGCTGGGAGCACAGGAAGGAGCAGGAAAAGCAGAGGTCTATAGGAAAGGATATTCCACAAAACCAGAACAAAGTTCTTTGTTCAAAATGTCCTTCAATTTCAGTGTCATTTTGCTAATGAATCAAAGCACAATTTAAATCCTATGTGGAAACATGAAAGGTGGCCAGGATTGAAGGAGAGAAAAAACCTTGCTCTTAATAATGCCAAAAAAGGGAAAACTAATTAAAGTCACAAGCCAGCCCAGAGAGAAGACAAGTGTGTAAAAAGAGTATAACTAACAAAAGTGTTTTCCTTGTGCCAAGGAAGCAAGGCTTTTACACCATAAATAATAAACAGCTCAAAGCAGCTCCTACCTAGAGCCATTTCTTCCAATAACAAATGTCTTCCTTGTTTACTAGAAAAAGGTTTAAACAAAGGCAAAACCATTGAGGTTAAAACAAATATACACAAAACAACTGATAGAGAATCTCCACAAAGTTAGCAATGCTAACATTTTCCGGGGGTTAGACTTGAAGCACTGAAACCTGGAGGGAAAAGGAAATTTTGAAGTGGGAAGAGGATCACAGTAAAACCAAACTGAGCTATGGAAATAGCACAATCATAGACAGAGGATTTGGGGATGGTTTTAAATTTCAGATGTGCACATGGAGCATTTTGCAAGGCCTCAGGCTACAGTGATAAGGCGTCAGCTGGAAACACCTATCCCAAGTGGAACAGCTCTTCATGGAGATGAAAATCCCTCCTGTCAGCCAAACCCAGGTATCCAGGCTCAGGCCACAGAACCAGCACCTTCCTGCCCACAGAAGACAACAGAATACAGTCCAGTTTCATTTAGGCTGCAGTAGACAACAGCTCATTTTTCTCCAGTGTTCAGAGACCTTATAAAGCTGGGTCTGTTTGTGTTAAGGCTTTAGTGGGAGAGCTCCCTTCATGGCTTTGTTTTATAAAATCTGAGGATGTTTGGCAATGCATGGACACTGAAACGTTGCTGTCACTGAGCTTTGAGATCATCTTACCCTCATACAATCCTCTGAATCTTTTGACCCTATTTTATTCAGTTTTATGATGTGGTAAGTGACTGTTGTGAATGCAGCAGCGCTCTGGCCATCATCCCATTTCCTCAGCTCTGCTGGGAGGCAGTGAAGGCCAGCAGGACTGGCTTTTTTGTCCTGGGGGTCTCTCAAGCCTAGGAGGTTTCCAGAAGCACTGGGACACCTTTGGTTGCCTTGAGTTACACACTTGGCCCATGCAGGGATCAAGCCCCAGCTGGGTGATTTTGACCACACTGAAGTAGATTATCACAGAGAACATTATTTGTAAGGGCAGTAATTCAAAAATGCTCTATACTAAAGGGTCTGCTGACCAGTGTAGATTCACAACTGTGAACTATTTATAGCTTCAACCCAGTATCCAAAAATTACAGCACAAAGAATCCAAGGGGAAAAAAGGCTTGCACGGGTGAATCAGACCGACCTCATAAACTTTTTAACCTATAAATGTCTTCTGCTAATAAGTTCTTTAGAAACACAGATATTAAAATTAAATTTCTGATTTAGAGAAGGCATTGTTTAGTTAGGAACTTGAGGCTCATTTATTTCTGACGCTGTGCATTAAAAGAAAGAAATGCATTTTTTAATGCATATGAACACACGGTAAGGGACAGGCTGGGAATGAAAGGCTGGGGAGAAGCCATGAGAAGGGACTTGGGGGTCCTGGTGCATGGCCAGGTGGATCTGAGTCAGCAATGGAGGTACAAATGATCCTTGTGAGGCCCTTCCAACCAGGATATTCCAAAATTCCATGGTTCTGTGATTCCAGCCATGTGTAAGGCACTGTCTGCACAGGCTGCCAAGCAGGATAACACCTCTGAATATATTCCTCTAATGTAGTCAACTGATAGATTATTAATTTATCTTGTTAGGAAACAAGTTAAAAAAAAATCACTGCATCTTCCTAGAGAGCATGCACAGCTTGCACACACATCTGACAGTAAGACATAGCACAGCTAAATAGCTGCTAATAGTCATGTCTTTTCATTCCAGGTCTGAAAGTCAGTTATTTGGTGCAGGACGTGCTGTACAATTCATGATTGACTATTTATTCCAAAATCTAAGAAAAAATAGATAATCTTCACAATGGTTTTTTTTTGTCCATTTTCCTGTTTTGTCTGGAGAAATCACGTTTGATTTGTTAGCATGTACTTCTGCTGGGAATATTGTTTCTGTGTTTATTGGGCACACCAGGCATCAGTTTGTGAACAGCCCTGGCTGTGCTCAGGAAGATTTAAAGGCGAGTGCTGTCCCTGTAATCTCCCTGCTCAGCCCCCTGTGCTGAGGGACACCAGGCAGTCATGCTTATCCAGCACAAAGATCTTTCTTCATTGAATGCCCACAGCTTGAGATAGTCAATCTCGCCCAGTGAGGCATCGAGTATTTCAGATTGTTCCTGGAGATTTCTGCCCATGTCCCCTCACTATTCCAGGCACCAGGAGCTGGGAGCTACTTATCTCTCCACACAAGGCTGTAATCAAAGGCATTTTCACGTCTGTATATGAATAGCCATGATCCAAGAGACCAACCACTCTCGGGTTCAGTAAACAGATATAAATTGTGCATAGACTAGCAAAATAATGGCAAAATTATGAAGTTTTATCCATAAATCATGTGCTGTCACTGCCTTCACATCTATCTGCTATTGGTAAAAACATGGTGGCTTTAATGGAGTAAAAAAGTTATAAAAAGAAATATGTTCACTTCACTATTTAAAGTCCCCAAGATTATAATTCTTTATTATTGATTTTATCAGGAGATAAAAATATAACAGACTTTGGAGTTTGTCAGATGAGTCACAACTGAAAACATCAGATGATTCACACAATAATCAATCATAAAACAAGAAAACAATCTCGGTTATTAAACTTGTTAAAAAAAAATGAAATGGCACCTCTTTACTATAAATCTGCCACAGGGTTTAAAATCTCATTGATCACACAGCACAATCTTTTTAAAATCCTGTGTATAATATGGTATCATTTTGCTTGAGCCCAGATAATTATTTGAAGAGTCTGCTGGGGTTTTTTTTTCTATTTTCCAGTAATATAAATGAAATATTGAATACCATTTTTAGTTCCATGTACAAGCAAGTCAGGGATCATAAATCCCACTCAGAGAAGAGATGCCTGAAAATAACAGGCAGGAAGCTCAACCATCTATTTGCCTTTAATTCTCACCCAGATAGATATCTAACAAGCTTCTGTGGAAAAACATGGTGTCCTTTGGGCATCTATAAGAAATCATGAGAATGCCTTTCTGTTGCTTGGTCCTTTGCTGATTTTGGTTATTTTTTCCTTATAAGCGGTGATGTTTTTTAGTTTTTAAGAAAAAAAAAATAAAGCAAAAAACCAACCTACAAATCTTCTGTCAATTCCACAGTGGAGATGTGTTGCTGTTTGCTTTCCATTTTTCAAAATCAGGAGGTAGATTAATACACATGCTTAATGCATCAAACAATGTCAGGGTTTTTTCCAAGTGAAATATTGTGGGTGCTAAGAAATCCTGAAAAACATGCCCAAAGTGTATTGCCACACTGTCAAATGCAAGCAGGAGACAAACACATTCCATCTGAGAATCCAATGCGCCCTTCCTCCTAATTTAATCAACAAAGGAAGCAAACCTATGTATTTAAAAAAGAAACAAATGGATATTTGCACATGGACTAGGCCTCTTCTGCCTCTGTTCAGGTTATACAACACAAAGCAACGCTTCACAGAAGCATTTCATACAATTTAACACAGCTGAATGGCTCTTTCCTAGGAGTATTGGAAAAAATTACATATGTTCTGGATCTGCAGAGCCCTTAATCCATGGAAAATGCTTTCATTTCCATAAGACCTACTCAGAGAAAGCCTCATCTTTCTCCATTTTCCACCGCTGCCGTGCAGGAATGTGCAAGGAGCCCTCACTAAACTGTTTAGCATCTAGATGAACTCATTTCCATGGAAAGCAGCACCTGCAATGCTCTCCCATGCAGAAACCTCTGAGAGGTTCTCTGTAGTTGCTTCAGCTTTAGGGATGTATTCATTACTGTGACTCTCCGTAGCTTTCCCAAGCATCTCTTGGAGAGGGGTGGCCTCCTGCAGCTTTTCAGGATCCAGTGGATGCTCTCTGCCATTGCTGCCTGCTCAGTGCTCCACAGCAGGCACTGAGACCTGTCCTGAAGGGACCCAGATACTGGCCCAGTTTCAAGGCCATACCCACAAGATGTTAAAATGAGCCAGTGCCCACTTTCATAAGCTTTTAAAAGTCAGTTATTTCAACCTAGTCCCATTTGGACTTGTGCAGTGAAGTCATGGACTGGCAGCATGCCCTGGGCTGAGCCCAGCGTGGGCAGCAGGGAGGGGATTCTGCCCCTCAGGTGAGACCCCACCTGCAGAGCTGCCCCAGCCCTGGGCCAGCACAGGCAGGACCTGGAGCTGCTCAGAGAGCCCAGAGGAGGCACCAGGATGAGCAGAGGGATGGAGCAGCTCTGCTGGGAGGAAAGGCTGGCCATTGTTCACCTGCACAGGAGAAGCTTTGGGCTGAGCTCAGGGTGGCCTTGCAGGGCCTGAAGGAGCTGCAGGAAAGATGGAGAGAGACAATTGCCAAGGGCTGCAGGGACAGGAGCCAGGGAATGGCTCCCAGTGCCAGAGGGCAGGGCTGGATGGGATCTTGGCAATGAGGAATTGTTCCCTGTGAGGGTGGGCAGGCCCTGGCACAGGGTGCCCAGAGCAGCTGGGGCTGCCCCTGGATCCCTGGCAGTGCCCAAGGCCAGGCTGGACACTGGGGCTGGAGCAGTCTGGGACAGTGGGAGCTGTCCCTGCCATGGCTGGGGTGGCACTGGGTGGGCTTTTAGGTCCCTCCAGCCCAAACCACTTTACCACTCTATGATTTTTATGGTGTCATGATAAAGTACACAGACCTATATTATAGGCCTACATGTTTTCCTTTTTAGTTTGATAATGCAGCTTGGCATTATTTTGAAGATCTAATTGGACTGCACTACTTGTGGTAGAACATAGTATTAGAAAGTTGGACTCAGGAATACCAGAAACAGAATTTAAATACAGTATTGATAAATAACACCCCTGCATCCCCAGGAGTTACATATGTTTATACATTTAAACCTGGATCTAGTGACATTTTTGACTTTTACTTGTAATATTAAAATTCGTAATAGTGATGGTTACAATTGTCCAACAAAACCAAGGTTAGAAAAATATGCCTGAATGTTTGAACCTCCTGATCATGCAGTGAAAAGAGAGATTAATTTTCTTTCATTGCCATGATTCATGCAATTAAATTAATACTGTCCCCGTACCATTTCAGCATCTGTTCTGTTGAAAAGGTAACTGAAAAAAACTTTTTATGAAAATTGCAAAATAAAGAGGCGAAAGAAATGGGGCAAAGAAGTCAGATGTCCTGGGGTGACTTTGTGATGCTTGTGTCCCCATTTGTCTGTTTAGCCCAGAATAAGTTTTGCACCTTTAAGATTGGTTCTGAGAGCAAAGCAGGGCGAGAGAAGGTACACCCCACAAGGTGAGCTGTGGTTCTTCCTGTATGATTATGGAGAAAACATGAGGAGGTGGGATGGAAAACCTGCTGCTGCTCTGGCACGACGGGTGCGTGAATTGAAAAAAGACAGGGATGAGAGAGGGAGTTCCACCAGGAGGAAAGCAGCTCCAGTTGCCCATAGCCAAACTGCCAGGTATGATGATGATGACATGTGCAATCCCCTTGAAGGAACATCCAAGACATATGCCCAGGGAAAGAATGATAACCAGGCTTAGAGGGGCCCTGCCTCTGGCCAGGTAGAGGCCAGGGAAAACAGTGTTTTCTGATCTGTGTGGATTCATTGGCCTGGCACATCCACAAAAATATAAGGCCGTTGTCAACACTGGTGCGCAGTGCACACCAATCCCATCAGGACATGTGGGGACAGAGTCTTTTTCTATTGCTGGTGTGACAGGGGGATCACAGGATTTCACTTTGGTGGAAGTTGAGGTGAGCCTGACTGGAAATGAGTGGAAGAAACACTCTATTGTGACTGGCCCAGAGGCCCCATGTATTTTGGGCATAGACTACCTTCAAAGTGGGTATTTCAAAGACCCAAAGGGACTCAGGTGGGCTTTTGGAATAGCTGCTGTGGAGACAGAGGGCATTAAGCAATTGAACACTTTGCTGTATTACCAGAAAGCCCATCTGCAGTAGGTCTCCTGAGGATGGAAGAGCTATGAGCCAATTGCCACATCAACAGTGCACCACTGACAGTACTGAACGAATCAAGATGCTGTGATCCCCATGCACAAAATTATCCGAGAGCAGGAGACCCAAGGGGTGCTCAGCAAGACCCACTCACCCTTCAACAGCCCCATCTGGCCTGTGCGAAAATCTGAAGGAGAATGGAGATTGACAGTGGACTGTCGTGCATTGAATGAAGTGACTCCACCACTGAGCGCTGCTGTGCCAGACATGCTGGAACTCCAGTACGAGCTGGAGTCCAAGCCAGCAAAGTGATTTGCCACTGTTGACATTGCCAATGCATTTTTCTCCATTCCTCTGGCAGCAGAATGCAGGCCTCAGTTTGCTTTTACATGGAGGGGAGTGCAGTACACCTGGAACCGATTGCCCCAGGGGTGGAAGCACAGCCCCACCATCTGCCATGGACTGATCCAGACTGCACTAGAAAGGGGTGAGGTTCCAGAACACCTGCAGTACATGGATAACATCACTGTATGGGGGAACACAGCAATGGAAGTATTTGAGAGAGAGGATCATCAGCATTCTGCTGGAAGCTGGCTTTGCCATCAAGAAGAGCAAAGTCAAGGGACCTGCCTCAGAGATCCAGTTCCTGGGAGTGAAGTGGCAAGGCGGATGGTGTCAGATTCCCACTGAGGTCATCAATAAAATCACATCAATGTCTCCACCAAAGACATTGTGTTTGTTCCAGCAAGAAAGAGACACAAGCTTTCCTAGGCACCATAGGTTTTTGGAGGATGCACATTCCTAAATACAGTCAGATTGTGAGCACTCTCTGCCTGGTCACCCGCAAGAAGAACAATTTCCAGTGGGGCCCTGAGCAGCAACAGGCCTTTGCACAGATCAAGCAGGAGATGGCTCATGCAGTAGCCCTTGGCCCAGTCAGGACAGGACCAGAGGTGAAGAATGTGCTCTACTCTGCAGCCAGGAACCATGGCTTGTCCTGGAGCCTTTGGCAGAAAGTGCCTGGGGAGACTTGAGGCCGACCACTGGGATTCCGTTTATGGAGCTACAGAGGGTCTGAAGCCAACTACATGAAATTGGTGTTTCTGCCTGGTTTCAAACTGAAACCACCACATTAGAGAACGTGATTCATTAGTTATTGATGTCACAAGTCTTCAGGTAAAACTCAAAAAAAGAAAACAAACCTTTTGGCAGGTAAAGGTGAGGAAACAAGAGCACAGGATTCAGAAACTTTCCCACTTGCTCCCTCAAGGAACTAAAACATAAGGAGGCCATGCCAGATTCTGTTCTCATGCCATAAATCCAAAATAACACTATTGGCTTACTTAGATTTTACATTGACTTCAGGAGAGTTACTTTGAATTTACATCACTGTAGGATCAGGATCAAACTGCTGAGAGGATATTAAAAGGAGATTAAACATGATCTTAAACAGTGATTTCCCTGGAGATCCGAGGATTTTCAATTTGCAAGATTTTACAACTGTCTGAGAGTTGGATAAATTTCAAATGCAGTTGTTGATAAGAGCATTTGCAGCTGCCAGAAGAACCTGTTTTAAGGATCTGGAAGTTGGCAGAGGAGCTGAACATCCTGGGAGAGTGTAAGAGAGCAAGGAAGGCTGTGAGAGAAGGGAGATCCGAGAGCATTTCTGGGTGCACAGGGGTATTCCTGGATTAATTCTACTCAGATATTGGGTGGATTTATGCTCTGGTCACTTATTCAGTAAAAATTTGAGTCTAGGTTTAAAGCATAGATATCAGATTTTGATATCATTCAGCTGCCTGTCTTCTGTTCAAGACAGACTTGTGCTGAAAGAACTCAGAAAACTTTTAAATACTTTGGTCTGGGTTGTTTTGCTTTTTCCCAGGCACAAGACTAATATTCAGCATTTCCATGTCTAAGTGTTGATTTCAACCTTGATGCCTCATCTAGCTTTTCCTTCATTCATTAAACAGGACTTCTACAGAATTTAATGGAAAAAATAATTTTTGTCTGGAACCTGTGCTCTTGGGTGTCTCCAGGTGCAATTTGCAGGGAGCTCTCAGAGCATCAGCGAGAGTGCAACAATCCAATCTGTAATTCTTGAAACAGAGGATGAGTTTCATTTCACTCAAATTAATTTCTCATCTGCCATAAGAGGACACCATATCCATCTTCTCATACTTTAAAAGTCATAGGCTCGGTTGATAAATTTTCCTGAATAAATGAGAACCTCAAAGAACTGATAAACAAAGAATGAAGCCTGGTTTGGTGCTGGTCTTTGGATAAGAGATATAAGAAGAAATTATTGCTCCACTCTCCAACTATGTGTGCAGTTCTGAGCATCGCGTGCCCTTTAAATTTCCTTATGCGCCCATGTACAAACTGCCCAGAAATCAAGTTAAACACATCTGCAGAGGCTTTCTGAGCCCAACTGTGATGGTTCTGTACACCAACGAATTGAATAAAACACACACAAAGCAGACATACAAAATTTTTTGTACCTTTAACCCTGAAAATCAAGCCCTGTAAATCATCCTCTTCAGAGATGTGCTGTAGTAACTAAAGTATGCAGATTTTAAAGATACCAAGAGAATAATTTTAAATAATCTAAACTACATTACAGACATGATACATTAAACATGAAACATTATATAATGGGCTAATTTGAAAAAGTCCCTGAATCCTACTGGCCTTAAATTTGGCTGGGGAAAATCCTTAAAGAAAGCATCTTCTCTAATTTACAAGTGATTTTTTTACTGTTTGTGTTTTATGATGCAACAGTGACCTAGTTCAAATTTTATACAATTATGTAGGGCTTTTTTCTGGAATAAAATGAAACGGAAATACACATACAAGTAAAATAGTTTAATTTTATTGCCCAGAGCAATTACAGCATGAAATCAGACAAAAAGGGGGCAGAGCCTGCCTGTATAAGATCAAAGAAAGTATTCAGATGCCAATATAACTTAATTCTCTAGAAACAAATCTGCCACTAGGAAATAGAAAAAGGAATTTTTCATTTGTTATAATAAAAATACCAACAAGAATATGGCAGGTACTGGAGCCTGTCCCACATGACATTCCTGAGGAATCCATTAAATGTCATTATTTCTGCATTACTTCCAGTTGTGTCCACGGCCTCCATGCATTTCATCTCCCTGTCCCAAATCCAACAGCCCTCCTGGCACCCAATGCCTCACCTCTCAAAGCGTTCCTCTTCAGCTTTTCCAATTTAAACCCCAATTAACAACAGGGATGTTTCTTTTCAGCACAGAATATTCAGTGCCTTGTGCAATTTGGGCCTGAATTTGCGTGTGCTTTTCTCAGCCTCTGTTTAAATTGTTCAATTCCATAATGGATTTACTTGTTTTCTTTGTTGCTAGTCAAAATATTAAACTGAAATTTTGGCAACAAATTATTGATAAACTGACATTAAATCCAGTGTGCAAATGGGATTGAGACAAATGAAGAAGGGAAACATTTTAGACAAGGCAAAGCATTGTTTTAATATATTTTAAACAAAATGTGGGAAAATGTTATTTATAAATGTAAATCAAAACAAAATGTAACTAAATTTCTCAAACCTAAATATTTAAAATTGTCTTTGAGCACGTTAAAACATCTAGTTCAACTGTAAATACATTTTGAGAGTTTCATTTCAAACAGAAAAAAATGTTTAAATTGTTTCAATTGTTTAAATTGAGTGACCAAAGTGGAAACAAACAGTTCTCAGTTTAAATAAAGTTTATGGGAACACCTATAAATGTTGGTAACAAGTAATATGATAATGACATGCACAGAAATATTCCACTGAACTTGTAAATTATGAAATTCACTTGTTTGATAAAAAAGTATTTCCATGACCTTTGTTCCCCAGGATCTTATGAATAGGTTCTCATGTTAATGTACCCAGTATATAAATATATTTTTATAATTGACATAACTCCCAGAAATAAAAAAAGAACAGCCTATTTTTACCTATCTCTATACATATTAAACATCTAAAAGGCAATGATATGTGGAAAGGCAGCAGCTAAAATGTGTAAAACCAAACATTTATAAAGATATAACAAGACTGAGCACCAATGTCACCCTATATTCATGGTGCAGATTACAAGGCATCTGAGGACTGATGAAGGTGGCAAAGTGAGGGTCTATCAAAAGCAGTTCCATGTTCAAGATAACGGGGTCATCACTCCATTGTGCATTTTTGGGATGGAATTAACAGAAAAACTCTTTGAAGGTCAAAATCCTGTATTGCAACCCAAGTCCTTGAAAGTGCAGGTTCTCTTTGAGAACCTGTGCATCCAGATGGCAGAGAGAGGGAGTTAGATAATCCATGTTTATAAAATGCTGTATAGCAAGCAAAGTAGAGAAATGCATAAAAATAAGAGGAAAATTTGAGTATTAAGTGTTGTTCCCAACTGAAAAGTATGTTTTTTCCACAGAAAACAAAACCACTGCATTGGTTTTGTATCCATGAGCTGCATTCAGAGAAAAAAAAAAAGGATTGATTCATTTGTTAAAAATAGAGCTTTCCCCAATGACAGAATTAGAAATTTCCTGGGCAAAACCCAGGACAGCCATTAAATACAGGGCTGACCTGGGTGTGCTGATGGTGGCTGAGAGCTAGAAAGAGACATCTCAGTGCATGGAAGAGAGGCTGAAAGAGGGGAAGTTCATATGGAATATTTGGAATGAGGAATTGTTCCCTGTCAGGGTGGGCAGGCCCTGGCACAGGGTGCCCAGAGCAGCTGGGGCTGCCCCTGGATCCCTGGCAGTGCCCAAGGCCAGGCTGGACACTGGGGCTGGAGCAGCCTGGGACAGTGGGAGCTGTCCCCGCCATGGCAGGGGTGGGATGGGATGGGCTTTAAGGTCTCTCCCAAACCCAAACCATTTTGTGGATCTGTGACTCTAAGAGTCACACATCTTTTTTCTAAAGATGAAGACTTTTTGTCCAGAGAAATAAATGTTTTCAAAGTATTTTTTGAAATATTTTGGAATACTAGCAGTGGCAAGAGGAAAGAAAACTTGCAAGTCTAATCAAATTCCCAGCCATTTTAATCTACAGAATGATGATCGACATCAAGGAAAGGGAAAAATGACTAATTTAAATTAAATTACATCTAATGAATCTACAGGCTTGCCAATGTATTAAAAACTTATGCACTGCCACGTTAACAAACAAAATGCCATAACTCCATGAAACAACAATGCTAAAAATTGGCCTCGAAAATAAGGCAGTTCTAATGAGACTTGTCGTTCATCCCCTTCACACGAGGTGTGATTCATCACCTTTGTAAAACGCTTTGAAAGCCTGAGAGGAAAGGTGCCAAAGCACCCCCACGAGGATCCAGAGGGGTGTCCTCATTGCCATGGGACGTGGTGGCTCAGGAGAGGGCACTTCCCACAGCAATTCATTTGGGATTTTAATCCTCACTTAGTCCTGGGGGAAGCTGCTGCTGCCATCAGATCCAAACCTGTCTCCAGGGAGGGAGACTGTCAGGAATAAACCCTTCCCTCCCAGCCCCATTGCTGCTGCACAGAGAATTGGATCTGAATTAGAGCTTAGCAGGGTGCAGCATCAATTCAGCATCCAGCTCCGTGGGCAGCAGCTCCAGCTCTGGAGCTCTTGTCCTGCAGGACACTGGGCAGACAATTCCAGAGCTCCTCTCACCCAGGACAGTGGGCAAATCATCTGCCTCTTCTGAGCTCATGCAAATGCTGTTCTAAACAATACTGCCCAGAGAGTGCAAAAAAAAAAAAAAACACAAATGCATAATATGCAAAAGCCAAAGTTAATTTCTTTTAAATTTATTATTGTTATATTAGATTTTTTTTATTTTAACATCCCCCTGAATACAGTAATAGTTTAACTTCACAGTTACACTGAATACCTTCAAAGTTTCTTCAGTATTAGCTGAGGATTAGAGATTTTTTTTTTTTTTGCCAATCTAGGCAGCAACACAGGCTCACTTTGACATCTGTGTCATTAAAATAACAGGGCTGTGCTGCTATTGAAGAAGAGATTGTGGCTCCATACATCAGCACCAACTCATCCCCTGTGACACAGCAGCAGGATTTCCACAGGCAGCATCTGCCCAGGCAGAGGAATCTGTGGGGAGCTTTGCAGGAGCCCCCACGAGCCCAAGCTCTGCCTTTTGCCACTGCTGTTTCTGATGATGAAATATTAATGATTCTTTGCAAGGTTCAGCTATGCCATGCTGGTAATCTGTCACTTTAACCCACTTATCTGTAAGTAAGCAAATGACATCAATGGTTAAAAGGTTACATTTTTTACTGATCTTTAACCACGATCTGATGGGTGCTACTTTCTTGCCATAGGTGCTGTTTTTGGCAGAACACCTTAGCGGAATTGCCCTGAAATTAAATTCCTGCTTTGATTCATTAGAATATTCAACAAGTGAATACATTTATAAATCATAATTAACTTCTCCTTTCTGTTTTGTTTCTCTCTTGAATTGCTTTGCATTTGTTTGTTACAGTTTTGGGGCAGAGAGAAAATATGTCTATTAAAGATTTTGGAAATCTGGAAAAAAAGTAACTTATTGATTGCTGCTGAAGGAATTTGTTCCTGCTTGGAGAGGATCAAGCTATCCTTGTCCTTCTCCAGTTAAACCCAAACCAGTCTTCAAATTTCTGCAGCTGACCAGTCACATACAAGGTCTGGCCCAAATTACACCTCTGGCTGTTAATTCTGCTGTTAACTCACAGAACAGTTTTGAAGTTAATGGAGCTGTGCCAGTTTTCATGTGCACAATATTCTGCCCATTATTTCTGACACCCCACAATTACAGAACAGCTCTGCCAGGCTCCTTGTTTTTATCAAGAAAGAGTTTATTTAAATCAAGTGTATTGTATTGTACAACTCTTTAAAAAAGGCTTAAAAAACCAAGGGAGTAAAAAGAGTAGATCACTGTATTACTTACAATAGGGGGGTGGAAGAGCTTAATTTTGATTTAAATTCCTCTAAGGAATGATGGGTTCATTTTCAGGTGTCAGTAATTCTTTGTGGAAACAACATATCAGATATTCAGAGGAGCTTTCCATAAGAGTACACTGGAAACCAATGTTTGTTACTTTTAATAGACTAGCAGAGTAGTTTGGGAGCGGTTTCTGATCCTTTTGGTTTTTTTCTGATGGCTTGGGAAATAATGATGAGCATTCTCATGTCTCAGCAGAGGATGGTTTGGGGAAACCAAAGGACACGTGAGCATGAACAAAGGGTGGGGGGCTGCTCTTGCCTCTGATCCCACCCTGCCAGCAGAGCAAACGGGCCAGAGCTGCTCATCGTGCTGAGGGATGATCAGCACGCTGATAATCCTGTCTGCTGAATGGTGATCACAGTGCTAAACCCCTCAGACGGAGGAAACCAAGGATTGTGCTCTTGGGGTCATTCAGTTCCACAGCTCCGCACCGCAGATGGGCACCTGTCTGCCACAGCCTGCCTCTGCTGGCCTGCTGAAGGGTCTGCTTCAGGAAAGCATAGGGCTGAGGCTTTCTGAACGTGACTCCCAAAGACAATGCAGAATTTAAACACCCCTCAAGTCTATCTATGCCCTGCCTCCCTCGAATATCAGAGAACAGATCCATCTGCAGCCCTGCAGTGCAAACTCTGCTCCCCTCCCACGAGACCAGGGCACAGCACCTGGGACACACTCAGGACTCAGGATCAGAGCACAACAGGGCACACCTGGGACACACTCAGGGCTCAGGATCAGAGCACAACAGGGCACACCTGGGACACACTCAGGACTCAGGATCAGAGCAGAGCAGGGCACACCTGGGACACACTCAGGGCTCAGGATCAGAGCAGAGCAGGGCACAGCATCTGGGACACACTCAGGGCTCAGGATCAGAGCAGGGCAGGGCACACCTGGGACACACTCAGGGCTCAGGATCAGAGCAGAGCAGGGCACAGCACCTGGGACACACTCAGGGCTCAGGATCAGAGCAGGGCAGGGCACACCTGGGACACACTCAGGGCTCAGGATCAGAGCAGAGCAGGGCACACCTGGGACACACTCAGGGCTCAGGATCAGAGCAGACCACACCACCACTGTTGGGAAGCTCTGCCAGAGGTGCCAACTGCTTGGAATTCCCATCCTTGTACCCGGGTAAAAGAACCAGCAGTGGGTTCTTGGCTTGCAGACAACCAGCTCTCTATGGAAGGGCCACAAGGTTCACAGGGAAAATAATGTGATTTAGAGCGCCATTTGCTCTCCCTGACTACTCATTTGGATCATTCCCCTGGTTCAGAAAACAATTTCTCTTATGTGCTGCTGTTCTTCAAGTCACCACTTAACTCATTTGCATTTTTGCCCCTGGCAAAGAGAAATGTTCTGGTTCTTTCTATGTTGATCCTTTTCTGTCTCCTGTTCACAATGTGATTATAAAAAATCAGTGTAAATAAGTGTTGATCCGCCAGTAAAACTTCATCTGAAACATTGTCCAGGAAGCCCAAGAAAACAATATAAAGTGAAAGGAAAGGTAGAGGGGGAAGCTGCATATTGCTGCTTCTGTTCAAAGCCCAGACTGCCTGAAAGAATCCAGTGTGAATATAACATTCAAGTGACCTACAGAAACCATAAACACTTGATGTTTGATTCACAAAAGAGAAGGAACTTAGGTAAGACATCAAATACCATAAAAAACAGCAGAGAATAATAGCTACAAGGCAATGTACAAAGGTGAAAGAAGAGAGATATTACAAAATCCTGAAATAAAAAGGTGCTAATTGCCATTCATCTTAAAAGTAGGCAATTTTCCAAGGCACTGTAACTAGCCCTCGTCTTCCTGTTAGATGAAAGAATAATATTTCAGGTAGAACACTTCAAATACAAAGCAAAATCACCCGACTCAAACCTCAAGGAGGAAAAAAATTCCCCCAGAATATTCTGTGTAAATTGCACCAAAACTCACTGGATTTGTAAAACAAAACATGAGAGCCCAGTTCAGTGTTTAATCATTGCAGCATCCTGTCAGTAATGACTTACTGAGCAGGTTAACGTGATTATTTGTACCATTTAGCACAACCATCTGGAGATACAGAAAATATTGTTTAAGGACTCCCAGGGCCTGTTCCGTTCTGGTTCACCTGACACTATCACTTTGAAACAGAAAAGTTTGCTTTTAAACCAGGGTTTTTATTTACTGTTACATTAAACACATCAGAATGCACTTTCTGCTTGATTATTAGGTATCATCCTCACTCAGCCAACAGAAATTTGCAGGAATATCTATTCCCAGCTGTACACATTGGAGCCATGGAAATATGCAGCATGTGGAAGATTTGGAGCTCTTTCTCTACATTTAGGGCCCTAACTGAGTGGCTGAAATGGCTCCTTTGTCTCAGAAAACACTGGCTAGGGTTCACTCTTGGTGGCTCAGTGGAGAAGGTTTTGGGGGCCTGTGGAGCAGGAGTAACTCCATCCTACCAGGATCTTCCCAGTGGTCTCACACTCCAACCTCTGCTGGCAGGAGAACTGGCTGGGCCTTCCCCCACAGAGGCTTTGAACACAGCAAGAGTATGTTTGGCTAATGGTTGAAGTCAAATATTTCAATAGGTTAAGGCCAGCAGAATTAATGATCTACATTAGTAAATCACACAATCATTCGGTGCTGGTTTTCCCTCTGTGGACAATAAAGGTAATGGGGTGTGGAATGTAGAAAGAAACACCAGATCCTTCTAGGTTTTTTTTTTCTGTCAATGTTTCACAGGATTTTGGGATAAATTCTTACACAGCCATTACTCCTTTTGTTCTATCCTTTACTGAGCTCTCCATAGCACAAAAGGTGGGGATACTGGGCTTTCTTTTGGCTTTTCCACTTGATCTTCCTGCTTCAAGAGTACTGAAGGAACTGATCTTCACCTTAAAATGTCAATCCCATTTCAGCTGAAATACTTATTCCAAACCAGATAAGCTTAAGTCACTTATCCAGAGTTACAGAATTCCATTTTTCCTTCATCCTTCTGGCCAGGCCATGCTGGGACCTGAACTACACACAGCCTGTGGAGCTGGAAAAGCTGTGCCATGGCCACTTTCCTCCTCTGAATTCCCTTGTATAAAAGGACTCGTTTGTGAGAATAAACAGCCTCACAAGTCATGATTCAAACCTTCTACAGCATCTTGAGGGTTTGTACTCATTAAAGTCTTAGACTCCCCAGAGGAAGCCAAAAACCTCTCAAATTTTAACAGCACTAAGGGATTTATAAAGACTAAAATATCCACCAGAACACACACTCAAACATCCAGTGAAGGAATGTTTGGTTTAGACATTCTGACTAAAATCTCCTGTCAGTCTGACTCCATCTGTGACGTGGTGGTGTTGGCTTGCTCACCACAATACAGAGCACAGACCAACCCAATCCCAAAGCATCCACAGGTTACACACCTGGGATTTCTGCTGGACAAGACTGTGCTTCTATCAGGGAAAATTCACTGGGAAAAACAGCAATGGAAATGCTGTGAAAAAATTAAATGTTTCCATGTTGTTATGCCTCGAATGAAGAATATGACAGAGAAATAAGTTGGATTGCATGTTGTAGATGCAGAGCTGGCTGTGAGAGGAGAGAAAAAGCTGTTCCACTGGCAGGAGATAATTATGGACAATGACAGGATATCTCATAAAGTCTCTCCTGGGGAATAAAATTGATCCAGGCTATCAATAAAATAATTCCACTTTATCTTTTCATCTTTGTCTCAGCTTCTTTTCCTTCTTTCCACTTTACTACTACTCTTATTTAACCTTCAGCTCATCATTAAAGTAACCAATGAGCAGCAGCAATAATTTTACAGTGTACTCTATAATCTTCTTGCTTTTGGTATTAATCTCAGGTGGTTTTCTTCTTTTTAACATCACTTCTTAATATTTCCAGCATGATAAGGCTATATTCTCTGCTATTTGAGTTGCTTTCTATTGATGTTAATTATTTCCCAAAATCTGAAAAACACTTCAGTGCTAGGCAGTGAGACCCCCAGCTTAATTCCATCTTCCTGCCAAAGACTTATTTTGGATTTGTGCAGACCTCTAGACTTGGTTGCATAACAGCAATCCTTCAGTCCACTGTATCCTTCAACAAATAAATAAGAGTCTGAGCTTCTCACTGATGGGTGACACAAATGTACCAGAACACTGGTGTTGATGTGGCCCTGCCAAAGAGGGGAACAAGTACAAGCTTAAATTAAAAAATAACACACCTACTACTCAGTTTTGTTGTAATTCTGAATATCCTATTCTATTACCTATTTCCAGGGACTTTTATGATTTCAGTTCTGCAGAGCATAAACATCACCTTAACAGAATTAATAACTCTAAGTATTATGGCTACTAAGAAAGTACCAGCAAAAACGCCGGAAAGCATTAAAGATATTAACATTAGCATTTAAAACAAGCTGCAGACAAGTCAAACTGAAATGAAATAAGAATCTTTCTGCTGGCCCTTCATTTTAAGGAATTCCATGAATTTCACTCACAGGAATGCTATTAGGAAATTAAATTAAACTGATTGCGCTTGCTGAAAATGGTGTGAGCCCCAGAAGATGAGACAGCACAAAGAGGTGACTTGGGAAGCTTTATCCTGACCAGCCCCTGCACAAAGACAGGGAAACACTGGAATTTAAGGGTTGGTTTGTAACTAGAACTGCACCAACCAACTGTTCTTCATGTCACAGTGACAACGGGGACTTGCAGTGACAACTGGAGGATGTGACGGGACAATGCTGATTTTTACAGTGTAAATTCTCTGGCAAACATGGTGAACTCACAGACAGAAAACTTTCCTGGGGAAATCCTAAACACACCTGGCACAAACCATGCTGAAATCAGACAAATCCTAACCGGGCATGGGTTTGTGCTGGCTAATTGAACACAGCAGTAATTAAGGAAAGGAACCTTCATCTTCTCCCATCGAGGTGCTGCTCTTGTTCAAGCGCTGCTGCCTCCCTCACATCATGGGCCCAGCACAGAAAAGGGCAAGAGTTATTGCACAGAAAAGGTCAAACAGATAATCTTATGGTTCCAGCCAATCCTGAAATTAAAAATACTTTTATTTACTTGCTCTCTGAGCTCTATACATACGCACATCTTCATAAATGCCTGTGTTGCAGGAGGAATTTCCTTCATGTGGTCCATTACTCACCTTTTTTATTGTTCTTCAATTGATCTTCTTTCTTTTTTTTTTCATGGAGAAGAAAATGGATAGCAAAAGAGATATTTTAATTTTTTTTAAAAAATAAATACATATATTTTAACATATACAATATAAATACATATATTTTTGTAATATGTATTTAAAAATATATACAATATGTTTAAATACATATTACATATGCTCCCTTATGATTTTATGGCCGATATTTTCAATATGAATATTCCGACAAAGGGGGTGAATGGTCTGGAGCAGTCAGTCAGAGGCCATTCACACTGCAAAAGTGAATGCTGCTTAAAGGAAAGATTTAGTTTATGTATTTTTATGAAAAATAACCCATTTTGACTTTTTTCCAATCCAAAATCACTTTATTTCTGGACAAAAGAATGCACCAGAATGCATTCAAGTTGAGCTGTTAGAATTAATAAAACCAGGATTTATGTGCTGTCTACAGAAATCTCTAAGATGTGACTTGCCAAAATTACTTAATGTGGCATAAATACAAATGAAAGAAATCAAATCAACAAAACAAAACCCAGAAAAAACCACCTTACCAACAAATTTCTAAACATCCAGCGAATATCTTTTACAGAAGAAAAATGCATCAAACAATGCATGGATCCCTTCCACCCCAATTTTTATGGCTGGAAAACTGGGCAAAATTCCCAGCATAAATATATGGGATAGATAATCACCAATACTATTTTTATGTTAAAAAAGTTTGTGCCGTCAGGATGTATTTAAATCTTTTTGTAGCTCTCCACCCGAGCACATGCTGAAAGAATGTCACTTAGAGGGTAATAAAAATGTGTTCTAGATTAGAATTGCACATAATGAAGAATTCCAGTCAAAATAGAATGATTCTCATGTTACTTTCTTGGGTTCAAGAATCAGATACAGTTTCTTTTTTTTTAACTTATGAATTTGAAAAGTGTTTCCTCTTTAGGATATAATCAGGAACATGTGTGAGAAAGATCTAAACTGATGATACTCTCACAAAGCACCGAAAGAAACAGATTTTCAGAGGCAGGATTCTGATTTGGTAATGTATGTACATAATTGCAACTAGGAAGGTGAAAGCATAAATTGCTACAGGCACCTGCACTCAATCCACTTTAAAAAGCAAATAGAAGAGCTCTAAAATTCCATATTTAACCCCTAAAATGTTTAACTCCCAATCCTGCAGGGAACAAAATATCTTTAAAATATATCTAAGTAGCTAAACATTTCTTAATAACTCACTTAAAATACCCCAATGGAAACAAACAAAAACTCTCCACTGGATCTCTGATTCTCTAAAACACAGTTTAAGGATTTTACAACTTTTCCCCTTTAAATTTTAATTTGTGTGTTTTTCATCATTCACAGAGTTTATTGTTCTATCCGAAAGGCATTAACCAGAAATGGCCCAGAGCCTATTTGTGGTGAGGACAACACCCAAATTAGTTTGAATATTTTTTAGGAAGATTTGATTTTGCAAGTCTTCAAAGAGATCTCTGCTGAGAAATATGGTTATCAGACATAAATTATCCTCCTGTAGCACCTGGAATCTGAGCGGAGCAGGTGAAATAACATCACAGAGGAGAAACACAGACAAGAAATCAGGGAACTGAGTAGCTCAACTCATTTCTCTTCATCTCCACCTGCATCACCTGCATTGAGCCACATTTTGTGGCCAAATATCAGTACTCAGGAGCTCTTCGAGGGAGCTGGGGTCAAGCACAAATATAAATTTCCTTCAAATTTTTCTCCAAGTTCTTCCCGGTGACATAAAAAGTCCCATCCTGGCCATTTTGCTCCTTTTATACACATATTAATTATCAGAGTTAATTATAATCTCCCTTATTCTCTTCAATCTTTCAGAGCAAACTTGGGCTTTGTAAACAAGTCAAGCAGAAGAGGTGAAAATATGGATACTGGGAAACTTGGACTTAACTAACTGCGCTGAGAACAGGATTTTCCACCCTTCAATTTTTAGGGGATATTTATGAGATAGAGCACAAAAACACAGTCATGCATTGGGTAAAGCTTAAAAAATAATATTAAAAAAAAAAAAGGCTTCAAAGCAGTTGGTATTAAGTAAGCTGGCACTTTGGTTCTCTCCTTGGCCTAAATACTTCTGGGAATTTTCTGAGCATAGATAAGACTGTTCTGGTGCAATTGGAAGACAGTAAATCTGAGCTGGATTCCTCCAGCAGAAGATGTGCCCTTATAAGACGAACTTGAAAAATCATATAAAAACCAACCAGACTGAAGGAAGAACACAATTCCAAATGTAACAATACTGATTTGAAAACAAGCAATAGTTCTGTTAGAAACTGGCAGCATTCCCAATAATAATATTTAAACAAGCAAAGACAGAATACAATATGCACAGGCATACTCCAACTATTTTTAACTGACACATTACTGTATACTTTCTGCGAAAAGTTCAACGAGATTTGTCAAATCACTCAAGGTCTGGCTATTCAAACCTCTCTGCACAGAACAATGGCCTTGTTTTGCAGAGCTGCCTTTCTGCATCCCATCAAAAATGTGCTGAGGAACTCCAGTCCCAGGAGGCACCTTGGTACCAACGGGGACATCACACACATTGTCCTGCACAGTTTCCTGTGACAAAAAGGGGGTTCAGTTACTGATGTGACATTCTGATTTACACACTGTGGACAAGCTGCTTCCTGCCTGCCCATCTTCAGATATTTGGCTCTTTGGGGAGACAATTCTGTTTTCCCTAGGAAAAAATCCATCTCTGGTCACAATGCTCTGCTCCAGGATCTGGAAGTTTTCAGGGAAGCTGCTGAAGACTCAGAGCAGTGTGTCCCAACAAAAACTACCAGCAAAGCTCTCTGAGGTTTAACTCCTTGACACCCATGGCATAATTGGAAATTTTTAGCCTGACACAGATTTTTGAGGTCTGTCTGATACTTAAAGACATCCAAGAGTTATGGCTCCACCCCAGGCTTTTCAAAGGTTTCTTTATCAGCAAATGACCAAGTGGAAGCCATCAGTGCAGCCCCATGGATGAGATTAGATATGTTTTAGGTCGCAAGCTAAAAGCTTGCTAATGCTTACAGGCATTCCTTGTCTAGGAATGTTTGTTAATTTGAACTCCCCTCCCTTGCTGGGTTTCTTTAATCTCCCAACCAGCTGTCTCCCATAAAAAGATATTTCTGTTTTTAGTTACAAATCTGTTTAGAGATAAAACTTGCTCATAAATACACAACTGCATCCATGGCTGGGTTTTTGTTTTGGTTTTTTTTTTTGCTGGGTTTTGGTTTGTTTTTGGTTTTTTTTTTTGCTGACAGTAAACCAGCTCCAGATGAAAAATACTGAACTTTTTTCTGGGATCAGAACATGTTTCCTACTTGCTCAGAGCACGGTGCATGTGTAATAGATGGTCTCAATTTTAGGGCTGGCATGACACTGTGAAAGAGCTCATTGAAACAGCCATTTTTGTCACCTTTTCAGATTTAGAGCTCATGAGATAGGATAAATTGAAGCTCTCTCAAGAGACTGGCAGTATTTTTACCTGCAGCACACCCAAATATATGAAATGGACTCAATGTGAGCAACTAAAAACCTCCTCCAAGCCCCACAGTTTTTACTTTTCTAATAACAGCAAACCCGAGAAATCTCTAACTTGTTTTCAATTCTCTTAATTTCTAGATTTTAACTAAATGAATTGCACTTATTTCTTATTTGTATATTCAATACAGATACATCAATCCAGAGTTCAGCACTTCTGGGAGCAGCTTTGAGCACAATTAAGAGCTATGAGCCAGAAGCTCTGGTTAAAGCATGCACATTTAAGGGGTTTTTAAGCATTTTCACTAGAATGTGATAAGAATTCTTTAATTTACCCATACCATATTCCTCTTAAAGCAACCTCCATTTTCTGAATAATTCCGGTTCCCACTATAATGATTGCCAGGTATTTTATTAGAGATAAATTGAAATACTTCTCCCTGTAATTCAAGTTAAGTAAAAGAGCAATAGAATTCTGGTGATGAATTTTAGTGCTACAGAAAGTAACATTTCAGTGATACCCCAGCAACATTCTCAAAAATGCTTCTACCCATCACACCTCATACCTACAGGAAAACATTTACTCTCCCAAACCTATCATTCTTCCACTGGTCATCTGCTAATTGAGGCTCTGGAAATTTATCTTGCAGTATTAGTTTAGGATTTAGCCATGAATATTTCTGTATATATAATGTTTCAGCACATCTTAATAATTAAAATACTATTTCAAATGTATTTTCATTAATATTTACTTTACTCCTGCTGCAGTTCAGCACACAATTCAGTAGAAAACTGATTAAAAATATAGTTGCATGAAATACATGAAAATTAAATTCTGCTTGTCTCAAAATATCAAGATTTTATGGACAATGTGCCAAAACTCTCTGTTATAATGTAGAGTATAAATATTTACAATTGGGTTTACATATTAGCAGTTAAATGCTGTGGGATGTATTCGTTGTCCCAAGTGAATTCCCATTGGAGGACACTCTGCAGTTGTCAGTTCATTATTCCACAAAGTTATTTTATCTAGGCTGTCTTCCATGATCTTCTTAGATCCTGAGGTGCTACGTGCCTTATAAATACCCTGGGCTGATAAAGGTGACTGACAGGACCTACAATGAGGCAGAAAACTGAAGTTGAAAAAAGCCTTCCCTGCTTTTCACCTCAGTGATGTTTTCCAGGCACAGGAGCTGCCCTTGGTTCCTCCCAGGGCTGGATCTTCAGGGGTTCCATCACAGCTGGGGCTCCAGGGCTTTCCTTCTCTGCAATGGGGACCCAGCTCTGAGGGACAGGGCCAGGAATGAGGAGCTCCAGCTCTGGAGGAGAGGAAAAATTACCTGAGGATAGGATCACGCAGTGGTTTGGGCTGGAGGGACCTTAAAGCTCATCCCATCCCACCCCTGCCATGGCAGGGACACCTCCCACTGTCCCAGGCTGCTCCAGCCCCAGTGTCCAGCCTGGCCTTGGGCACTGCCAGGGATCCAGGGGCAGCCACAGCTGCTCTGGGCACCCTGTGCCAGGGGCTGCCCACCCTGCCAGGGAACAATTCCTCATTCCCAAAATCTCATCTAGCCCTGCCCTCAGTGTGAACCCATTCCCCCTTGTCCTGTCACTCCAATTCCTGATGAGAAGTCCCTCTCCAATTTCCTTCTGGAAGGTGCTGTGAAGTCTCCATGCAACCTTCTCTTCTCCATGCTGAGCAGCCCCAAATTTGGGAAACTGGAACCTTGTAAAGTTTGAGGTCTCCTCACAATCCACCTTCACACAAACCATGGGATAACACTGGGATTCCCTTGGCTCCAAGAAGTCTTGAAAGCAACTGGAAACTGAGCTGGGAGTAACAACAACAGAAATTCCACTGGCTCCTACCATCCCTCCAGTCCTGCTGTGCTCACACCTAAACCAGATCAGAGCCCTGTAACCCTCAGAGCTTCTTCATAACAAGATTTTATCCAATGCAGAACAAACCCTCCCATGAAAAATACCAAACAAAGATTTAACCAAAATTTATTTTAAAAGTATTAACAATAGTAAGCAGCAGCATGGAACTCCTCAGTGTCCCATCTATAAATTAATTAAAGAACTTGTTACAGAGAGAATGAATATCACTCCCAGGCCTGTGTGGCACAGCTGAAAAATGATCTGACAAACATGATGCCTCTAGAGGAATGAGCTGGCAGTTAAAGCAGACAGGTTAATACCCTTCCTACAGCCACAAGACACTCACTGCTCCCTTGTAACTGCTGGGCCTTGAGACTAAAAGCTTTCACCAATAAAAACCATTAAACCCAGGCAATAAAACAATGTCAGCTACAACAGACCACATGACTCTGGATCAATACACGGTATTTCCTCTAGAAATCGTGGCATAATGTTTTCAGCCTGAAAACATTTAGAAATGCAGAGGGGGAAAAAATAAAAAGGAAATTTAGTCAGATCTGTATTTAAAGAACCCAATCCAGAGGGCAACAAGTAGAAGATTAATGGTGAAATCACTCCCAAAATGTTAAAAATGAAACATGGACAGCTGTGGGGTGGTATGGACATGGATATGTCTTTGTAGGGCCAGTGGACTCATGGATTTACCCACAGCTACACTTTGCTTTTAAACACATACATACATATATATTAAATAACAATCCACCAGATATTCAACAGAGCTTTTGAATTTCTATCTAGCATGCAGCAGGAAGATAATCACTAATGAGAGCTGATGCCAGGTAATTCCTCCCCAGGATCCAGGCACTGCACACACAGAATTACTAGGCCAGTACTAGGCCAAACCACTTTGCCATGAAGCAAAATTCCCCCAGGAATTGGGTGTTCTGGGTTCCCTGTGCTGTCAGCACAGAGTTTTCTCTGCATGTGAGCCCTTCCACACCCCTGCACAGCCCATCAGAAGTGGGGATTTTTATCCCTCATCAGATCTCCATCACTGTGGGGATTTGCATGCTCCCAACACATTATTTAACATATTCAGCAAGTATTCTTTATATTTATATACTCAGGTAATACTCTACAACAGAGAAGAGAACTCAAGACAAAGGCCAAGGAATATCCAAAGAAGGTTAATTAAAGACTTATTTCTTTCCCATTTTCTATCCAGCCCCATTCCCCCTCACCCACGCCTATAATATATAACCAATGATTTTAAACATTCAAAGAAAGCTGAGGGTGAACTTGCCCCCCTTGTCCCGAGGCCCTTGCCAGACCTCAGGAGGGCTTTGGGGGCAGCTTCCCAGCTGTGCTGTGGCTCCTGAGCACCCTGAGCTGCTCTGCAGCACGAGGATGAGCTGTGCTCACCCCCATTTCTGGGGCCTGGCAGAGATAAAGCCAAAGCTGAGCCCTCACACTGCAGCCCCATGATTTCCCAGTGCCACCATCCTTCCTGCCCAGGTCACTGCAGCAGACACAGGTGTTACATCCAACAGGCAGGACATTCACCTTCCCAAACACTTGAGTCCAGCTGGCAATACCACACTTTCCTTCTTCATGACAAACAATAATAAAATAATGATATAAAACCATGATGAAGCCTTAATTCTTAACTGAATGACCCCTTTGACATCAAATTACTCTGATATTTCAATGCCTTGTGCCTTAACAGGGCAGCAGCTTTATCTCTCTTATTGTTAAAGGCTTTGGGAAGTAAGATCAGCAATCAAAGTAATAGAAAAAGCAATAGAGAACGTATATAAGGCTGAGCTGAATATCCTCAAACGTTTCTCAGCATGTTGGCTGTTACAAGATCAGGTACCTGGATAGTAAATTACTGGACTTTGATTTGTGTAACAGGTATTTTGTGTGTGGTGTCCAAATTAGTAGAAACTATCCAAAAATTCCCCACAGCTACTGGTGCCCACGTTCTGTTTTTGAAATGTCATTGCAAGTTTACTTGGGAAGGAGCTTTGAAGGGCAGTTTTCCAGACCCAACTTAAATACATTTTCATGGGTCAATTTCTAAAGAATATTATTGTTTCTATTCTGAATTGTTTGACCTTCATGTTATGAAAATCAAAGTCATGCAAAGCCTTTTTTATATAAACTGAAATTAGGAAAATGTCACTACTTACATTGGAAAGGGAGGTTCAGAGGCACAGAAATACACACATACACACTACATTTCAACTTCCAGCCAATTTTCTGTTCCAGTAAATAGAGAAAAAGGAAGATTTATGGCAAGAATAGTTTCCATTTCTTTTTCCACTATTTGAATTTTTTTCTCCCTGTTATCCGTGAATCAGAGAAAATATATTCAAGAAAAACAACCATAATAAAACAAAAATAAGAAGTTGAAGCTTTTTTGGGTATAGGCACAAATCTTCTGGACCTCCTATCTGCTTTTTATTTTTCCTTTGTAGATAAAGAATGGTTTGGGAGGGTAGGGTGTGTAATTAGAGCACTCATTTGGGCACACAGGAGAAAACCAGGTGAGGAATTGCTCCTGCTGAGAGAAAGCATCAGGTCAGGAAGAGGGGAAGGCATGGGAGGAAAAATCCTCCTCCATGCCACCTGACCCCTCCTTGTGGAATCTGAAAGAGTTTCTCCTTACAAGGCTCCGAGTGAAAAGATGCAAGAACATAATGACCAGATGACCTTAATGAGGAATAAAATACTTGCACTGCTTTTCCTGTCACTAATACCACAAACCCTTCATAGTTCAGTGTCCTCTCCCTCCCTCTGGAACTGCCTATCTTGAAGTGTAACTAAGGTCACCTTTATTAAAGACTGTTTCCGCCTATTTCTGGTAGGAAAATCAGAATTCAGCCACTGCATTAAAAGCTCCCACTGCTGCTGTTTGTTCTGCTCCTACAGCCTCAGACAGGTCAAACAGAATGACACAGACAGAGGGAGAGGAGTGCACTAATATCTCTCAAAGCAGAGGTGAAGACAGGCAGGTACATCAGGATGGTACAGTGCATGTGGCTCTATCATTAAACCAGGAAAATGATTCACAACTATGGATTTAGGCTGTTTTTTAAAGTATTTTAAATACTTATTGATTTGTAAGGCAGCATGACTGGAAATTGTGCTGACCTTGGAAAGGCAGAAATCTTTGTGTTTTTTACCAAATGAGCTGCAATAGCTCCAGAAGCATTCCATGAACCCGGGAGAGCTCCTGCAGCCTTGGATCACCCCAGGAATACAAACCCAAACTCACCATCCCAGAACTGCACAGAGTCCAGGTGCTGCGCCTTGGGGAGGGAGGAGCAAATGGTACATCCAGGGAGAGGGGAAAAGTGTTTAGTGGTGGAGAGGAGAAGGTGGAGAAAGAAGAGTTCCTTCTTAGAAGGCGTTTTTTATTTCCATTGGCTTGATTAAAGGCCAAGGCTCAGATATGAGAGTTCAAAAGACTCAAAAGACTAAAATTAGGGGTGAGAAATGCAGAAAATTCCAAACAAGTGCTGGTAAGACTTTTGTACCCCAAGCCATCTCATATATTGTCAAAAAAAAAGTATTTATTGAAAGATGAAAAGGAGTTTTAAAATAGATTTTTGAGACTATTTTTGCAGCCTGTGCCCATAAGCCCCTGTTCTCCAGTGAGTGCCAAGACTGAGGGCTCAGAGGGAGAGAAAAAAATGTGAACTAATAAATTCAGCTTTGCTTTTGTGACTAAGGCACCCCCTCCCAACCTCATGCTGATAAACTCTTTCTGCCTCTCTCTCGCATGTTCCCCCTCTCCCTCAATTTTAATTTAAGTTTTTCCCACCTCGTATGTAGCATATGCAGGATCCACGATGGTGCTGAGAATAAAGGTTTCATTAGCACTCATTTGGGATGCAGCAGAACTCCCTCCTGACTTCACAACATGGGAGTGAGGGAGCCATTCCAAATACCTCCTGCTGAAACATTTATAATGCAACCAGCACTCTCCCACTTCGCCTTTCACTCCCATCCACTCTCCACCCACACACGCTGCCTGCCCCATTGCAAACTCAATTTTCTGTGGTTCTCAAGACCTGAATAAACAGACCACAGCCATCTAAATGTGCATGCAGTCCCTGTGTCTTCATGGAGATTAATATAATTTTAACTCCTCTGCTTTGGTGGGGTTTTGGTGATGGTTTGGGAGAAAATAGCTAGAATGACTCTACTTAAAAAAAAAATGTATAACCCCCATCTTTATTGAAATACCCTTTCAAATTATTGGGGCTTTGGCTTCTTTTTCCTCATAGAAATCCCGTTGAAAGCTCTTGCAAGAATTTAGTTAACATTTTCTCTTTAAATATCACACACATTCTCAGGAATCTGTATATTAGAAAGTTTCCCCTCCAAAAAAGCTGAAAAACGTAGCATTTTAGCGATATGCAATTGTGGGTCTTTACTTTGCTGGCCATGGAAATGAGAAGGAAATGTGTATTTATTTTAGCTAATGGGTAAGTAAAACTCTCACGATCACATCTTTGAATGGATCTGTCATTTTAAAGTTAGGTACTATACATAGTCCCTAATGGTACTGGGGGAAACTGTGCTGGTATGAAAAGCTATTAAGAAGAGGAGGAAACTTTTGGGTGGAATGCAGTGTTAATGAGAGCTCATTATGTTATTGCAAATTTTGACATAGTGCATGTTTTTCTCACAGCCCCAGCTTCCCCAAGTAAGGCAAGCATTACTTCTCTAAAAAGGTAAAATAAAATCATCCTTCCCCTCTGCCTCCAAAAATAAAAGCAGAATAAAAGGATTCATAATTTAGATCCCTATTACCTGAAGCTACCCTAATTACTCAGGATAAAGCAATTTATGACTTCTAAAAGATGTGAGTGGCAAAACAAAGAATATTTAATATCTGCCACCCTAAAGAGCAGCGAGGAATTGCCTTTCAGGGAAGATGGATCTGCCACTCCCCAGCCCCAAGCCTCTGGCATGGCTTTGCCAACAGGAGCCACGAGCCTCATTTGTTCAGTGTTTGCTTTGCAGCTTTACCTACTGCAGGAAACACGAGACCATTACTTCTTCTGATTTCCAAACTAACAGTGATTTAAGAATGGAAGCCATTTTTATTAGTCTGAGACAGTTTCTTAATGACATGATTTATAGAGGTTATTGTGGAGGGGTAGAAAAATGCACACAGACCTCTGTATGTGGAGACACTGCCCCTGAGGAGTTCTGCAGTCACAGGTTTTTCCAGAAGATGGGTCTTTCCCACCAATTTAGTTATAATTTGAAGCATCTTAAATAAAAAGGGTGAGTTTTCCTTATTCCTCTCAACTTTTTCTGTATTAGACAGCGTTGGAGCAATCCAGACTTTCTGTTCCATTCAAGTGACTGCTTGAATTTGCTGCATGAAAAGGTGGAAAAATTGTGAACAAAATAGAAATTATACTAAGACGACATTGCCTGATCTACATCTTTATCTATTGTGAGCCCTTACGGAAACTCAAATTAGCAATAGAATATAATAATTTAAAAATATGTGTGCAATAAACCCTACAAACAGCCAAAAAAGGTGGTGTCCCATATGAGGAGTGTCTTTGAATGAGACTAGGCTTCTCTATTCATTTCCCAGAAAAATATTTTGGACTCTTTTGAGGAGAATACACAACCTTTCTGCATCTGCTGGATGACTAAAGGAAACTGTTTCATTATTACAGCACGAGCATCAGTGACATAGTCAGGACTGTATCAAATCTGATAAAAATTCTATTCTCCCTTGTCTTACAAGAAATGAGACCAGAAATGAGATCAAGTCTGAATCCCATCTTACAATAGGATTTTTCTGCCTATTTGTATTCTTTAGCATATTTTACAGTCTTTTCCCACCAGAAAATTAGAAGTGATTTAGTCCATTTCTCTTTTCTTTCAATACTCAATTTAAGGCATTCTGTGTGCATAACTCCGGCACAAGTCTGTTTTGAAAACTTAAATTCATCACTCTGTACATTCTAAATTTAGTCTAATTACTGTTGCTGTTGAGCAGATAATGCCAACACAGAGAAGTGCCAGAGCAGCTCTGCCTCTGTGCCTCTGTGCTGTTGAGAGGTGAACCCAGCAGCAGAATATACCACAGCCACACAGATTTCAGAGCAGAATCACAAACACATTTCCTGCTTTGTCTGTCTGGAATGCAGCCCCTCTGCTGCAGTGCACTGACAAAGCATACACAGATGAGAAAAAACTGAGAAATTCATCCTGGTTTTTATAGGGTCTAAAACAGGAGGGGTCTAATTGTAACTGGTCTCTTTGGACACCACCTGAATCAATAAAAAATGGCAATAACAGCAATCCATACTTGTTTTCATCAGCCTTTACTCCTACTGTTTATTTCTTGTGCCCTTCACCAAGAAAAGGAAAAAATATATTTTGCTAGTAAATTTCCTTCCTTCCTTCCTTCCTTCCTTCCTTCCTTCCTTCCTTCCTTCCTTCCTTCCTTCCTTCCTTCCTTCCTTCCTTCCTTCCTTCCTTCCTTCCTTCCTTCCGCCACTTCCTTCCTTCCGCCACTTCCTTCCTTCCTTCCTTCCTTCCTTCCTTCCTTCCTTCCGCCACTTCCTTCCGCCACTTCCTTCCGCCACTTCCTTCCTTCCTTCCTTCCTTCCGCCACTTCCTTCCTTCCTTCCTTCCGCCACTTCCTTCCTTCCTTCCGCCACTTCCTTCCTTCCTTCCTTCCTTCCTTCCTTCCTTCCTTCCTTCCTTCCTTCCTTCCTTCCTTCCTTCCTTCCTTCCTTCCTTCCTTCCTTCCTTCCTTCCGCCACTTCCTTCCGCCACTTCCTTCCGCCACTTCCTTCCGCCACTTCCTTCCTTCCGCCACTTCCTTCCGCCACTTCCTTCCGCCACTTCCTTCCGCCACTTCCTTCCGCCACTTCCGCCACTTCCGCCCCTTCCTTCCTTCCTTCCTTCCTTCCTTCCTTCCTTCCTTCCTTCCTTCCTTCCTTCCTTCCTTCCTTCCTTCCTTCCTTCCTTCCTTCCTTCCTTCCTTCCTTCCGCCACTTCCTTCCGCCACTTCCTTCCGCCACTTCCTTCCGCCACTTCCTTCCTTCCTTCCGCCACTTCCTTCCGCCACTTCCTTCCTTCCGCCACTTCCTTCCTTCCACCACTTCCTTCCTTCCGCCACTTCCTTCTGTCACTTCCTTACGCCACTTCCTTCCTTACGCCACTTCCTTCCTTCCCTCCCCTTGGGATGCAGGTGATGACCCAGCTCAGTGTCCCCTCCAGATACAGAATTCTTCCATGTAGATGTAGGAAGTGCTGGTGCAACCAAGAAAAATGAAACCCCCAAATCAAGTCCAAGAGAATTCCCCTCAGAATGCTTTGAATAAATGAGTTTTCAGAATGTTAAACAAGAATTGCCCTGTTAGGACTCTCTCCAAAGTGGTGTCACTGTTTTGGCACTGAGCTGTTCCCTTCAGTGGCACTGCCAGGCCTGGAGAGGAAGCAGGAATTCCAGTCTTGGTGCTCCAAACACCAGGCATGCTCCTCCCACAGAAAGAGGGACTGTTTGGGTAGAAAGCAACCTCCACCAAAGCAAAACCGTCCACTGCACACCCCTCCCTCAGGGACAGAAAACACGTGGGACAGATGTAACTCATGATGCTTGTATCACTCCTGAAGGCACGTGTAAAAAGCCTCTCAAACCAGAGTAATTTCCTGATCCTGCTCCTTTTTTTTCCTCCGCCACAGCAATAACAACTCATTTTGAAACTGAAGATAAAATTTAGTACAATTACACTAAGCTCATCCTGTGCTGGAAAAAATAAGAAACCAATGTCTTTTCAAAGGGTCAGCAAATTCCAGGTGAAACAAAGCCATGCCAAGCCACAGGAGGTACACAAGCTCTGGTGCCGCCAGAAGCAGAAACATGAGGCCTCCAATACCTCACACATTATAGTCTGTTAAAGGAAGACTAAATAATTTGAAGAAAATATCTTGATTATGTTTTTGCACAAACACAGCAAAGTTCTTATTTGCATAGCCTAAAGTATACACTAGCACACATTTACTTAAATAAGCATTACCTTTTAGCTCCATTTTTCTTCATTTCTATGGCTTTTTCCTATGAATGAGCAGAGATGACAACAAAATAAGTGACTAATTTGACTTCAAGCCCATTTACTTTGATGATAAAACACAGTACTGTAGGTATTAGCCAGTTTCACCTATGGCTAAAATATTTTTAAAATATATTTTAAAAATATCTCAGGTGTTCCTTGTCTAACTCTGAAATGCTCACCCTTTCTACAAGCTGTTTACAAATAATCAAACTCTATTTTGGATGCTGTGGAGTAAATCTAAAACTCTTGGGCTTTTTTTAGGCTCACAGTTTGATTTATAGCTCTGCAGGCTGGTAGAGCTGAGGGTGGAACCCCGGTTCTGCCCATCCATCACACGTCAGGGCAGCTTTGGGAGCATTCCCTGGCACTGGAGGAAAAGCCAGGTGTGACCTGCCATCCTGCACAGATGCAGGGCAGCAGAGGCACACCCTGCCCTCATTCCTGGCACCAGTTCCCTGCATTTGGCTCCCAATCTCCACATGAATAACCAAGACTCCCATGAGGAGGAGGTTTTAAGGGAACTCCCACATATTGACATATGCTACAGAATCTCAGCCTAAAAATGGAAAGCGTGGAAAGGAACAAAAGGTGCCAAACTAGAATGAAAACAATATATAAATCAGCAAAGTTTCTGCTGCTAAATTCACTCATATTGTACTTTGATTTATGTCAAGCTTCAAAATAATGTTTGCAAACATGGGATTATTGAAAATCACAGAATGATTTGGGTTGGGAGGGACCTTAAAGATCTTCTCATCCCACCCCAGCCATGGCAGGGACACCTCCCACTGTCCCAGGCTGCTCCAGCCCCAGTGTCCAGCCTGGCCTTGGGCACTGCCAGGGATCCAGGGGCAGCCCCAGCTGCTCTGGGCACCCTGTGCCAGGGTCCCAGCACCCTCACAGGGAACAATTCCTCATTCCCAATATCCCATCACACCCTACTCTCTTTTCCTATGCCATGGGAGCCAGAAATCCTCATTCACAGCACTGTTTAGAGCAGATGAGAAGAAAAACCAGTCCAGAAGCAACCCTTGTATTTTGCCCACACAATTAACATGAACTAATCCCTAAGGTGTGGGCTGGACAATCACTGACTCTGATCCAGAAAAATTGTGCATTTGCTCAAACTGAGCAGTCAATCCCAGCTCCAGTGAACTTTAATATGCTGCATAACATGCAAAATAAATGATGTGTTCTACCACCACAGTCAGTGCTATTATGCTTTGTCTGTACAAAAAGCTTCAAACACAGCCTTCCCTCATTTGTATTGCATGCAGGCAGGGCATTGTGTTAAAGACTTCTTGACTTAGGGATTAAAAGTGAGCTGTAAAGGAATGCAGACATTTCTTATGCAGAGAATTCTGGGTTTCTAAATACCTTAACAAGCCTTTATTTCCTTCAGAGAGAAACCGCAGGAATGGGTGCAAAACACTGGTGTGTCTCTAAAAGCAGAAACTCCCCAAATTTCATACCAGAAAGATACAGATGAGTGTTTTGTTGGCATGGCTCAGGGTTTTGTCATAAACTCACATTTTCCCTTTCCCTATGGCTGTTCTCTGGGCAACCTGGGATTTGTCTTAATCATTAAAGAGATGATTTGCAGATTGCATCCCCTTCTCTCTCACACATCTATTCCCATCTCAGAACAAATTTATCATCAGGAAACTCCCATGTCACACTGTATTCATCCAATAAACACAATTATTCACACTGAAACCACAAATTTGTATTGAGGATCACTATTTCTTTTTCTTCCACTGCAAGATGTGGATTCCTTGGGATAGAGGAAGATGAAGAAAAAAAATTATTCCAGGCTACTTTCAGAGTGGTAGTTCTAGATTTTACAGAATCATAATAATAGAATTGTTTGGGTCAGAAGGGACCTTAAAGCCCACCCAGTGCCAGCCCTGCCATGGCAGGGACACCTCCCACTGTCCCAGGCTGCTCCAGCCCCAGTGTCCAACCTGGCCTTGGGCACTGCCAGGGATCCAGGGCCTGCCCACCCTGCCAGGGAACAATTCCTGATTCCTAAGATCCCATCCGGCCCTGCCCTCTGGCACTGGGAGCCATTCCCCCTTGTCTGTCACTCCAGGGCTTTGTAAATATTCTCTCATGGATTTTTTTAGCCAGCTGTGTCATGGGATTCTGTCTTGTCCAGCTGATAGAGAGGAAAACCTCAGGCCATAGCAAGGAAACAGCACAGAGCAGAAGATAAATATGGCTTCAGAAGAGCCCGACTCAGGTTTTCAGAAAAATCAGTCCTGAACCCCCACATTTCTAATACAAATGAGAATAACATTTTCTTAAAGTAAATAGTTTGGACATTTCCATAAAGAAACCACCTGTTCCTGGGCATAAGGAGCAGCAGTGACACAGGGATTGCTCTGCAGAAGGCCTCGTCAATGAGGCCTCATTAAATGGACAGGTAAATCCAGCCGTCAGACATCACCTTTGTGTCACATCCCCAGTGCAAAGCCTTGGTTCCAGCACTATCAGAAAGGTAAAGATGTCCTTAATCTGTCAATCAGAATGGAGAAAATCTTCCCAGCTACACTTCCTCAAAACGTGCCACCACTCCTCCTGCCCCAGAGAGATTTTAGGTCATGTTCGGTGTCCGCCGCACAGCCAGAGCTATAGCAGTCCTGCCCAGCTGGAGGCCAGGCCAGGACAGCACACCCCGAGTCCCATGGGAAGGCAGGAGCCCAGGCTGCTGAATCCTCTGCTGGGCACGGGGCACTGCCATGGGCCTGCCCTCCCTGAGGGCAGCACGGCCAGGGCCATGGGGCATTGCGGCCATCCCTCTCTGAGGGGAGCACAGGGACAGGGCCATGGGGCACTGTGGCCATCCCTCCCTGAGGGGAGCACAGGGACAGGGGGCACGGCAGCCATCCCTCCCTGAGGGGAGACAGGGCCATGGGGCACGGTGGCCATGCCTCCCTGAGGGGAGCACAGGGACAGGGGGCACCGCGGCCATCCCTCCCTGAGGGGAGCACAGGGACAGGGGGCACCGCAGCCATCCCTCCCTGAGGGGTCACAGGGACAGGGCCATGGGGCACCGTGGCCATCCCTCTATGAGGGGAGCACAGGGACAGGGCCATGGGGCACCGCGGCCATCCTTCCCTGACAGGAGCACAGGGACAGGGGGCACGGTGGCCATCCCTCCCTGAAGGGAGCACAGGGTCGGGGGCATGGCAGCCATCCTTCCCTGAGGGGAGCACAGGGACAGGGGGCACGGCAGCCATCCTTCCCTGAAGGGAGCACAGGGACAGGGACAGGGACAGGGCCAGGGCTGGGACACTGCTCACCCTGCAGAAGCTCCCAAAACCCACCTGCCACAGTGAGCTCGGGGCAAATCACATCATCCCGCCACGCTGAGCCTCTAAATCACTCCTATAAATGTCTTAAGGGAGAGAAAATATATTCCATGAACTAGAGATTCACTGAATATGCTATCATAGTATAAAGTACACTCAGGCCCAGGCTAAAATAAAAGAGCTATAATTGGTCTCTTGTCCATATTTAAGGTAAAATAAGTGCCTGGATTTCCAGAAGCACGGAGCTCAGATCACTCAGAGTGAATTTGGAAAGTGCTGAGCAATTTTGAAAATGAGTACAAACTTTTTTTTCAGCCTAAATGTGAATGAAATCTAAGCAGAGGCTGCAGTTCTCTGAAAATCCTACTGCCCTATATTTGTTTTTCACTTATCTTCTGGTTTTACACCCATACACAGAAAAAAAGTCTTCTGTTTCCTGCCTCCATCCTGCTTTTAACCAATTCTTTTCTTAGTGGAAACTGAATATCAATATGAATCAGCCTCCCAAAGTCATAAGTTGAGTAAAAATCTGTAAGTACACTAAGGGAGTTCACTCTTTTCTACCTAAACTACAGCTTGGATTTTGCTGAAAAAAAAAGTCATGATAAAAGCAGGGCATTCATATGAAGTATACACATCCAGTAGTTACAGTTCAAAATTTAATTACTCAGTTTTCCATTGGGAAGCACATCCTATTCTCCCTGCCTCTATGTTTGCTATTTACTGCTAAAGGAAAAGATTAATACCTGCAATAAAGAATCAATAACATTATAGTTGCAACATATTTTCACTCTGAATTTAGACCAACATGGTTCCTCAAGGAGTCTGAAGGGCTGCTTCCAGTCCTCTGAGGTGGGAGTTCTAGAAACTTCAATTTGCAATTAATAATTTCAGCTGAACAGGCACAATAAGTGAGAACTCCACAGCTTTTTAAGCTTGCCTGACTATAATGACTTTATAATTGTTGGAAATAAAGATTTGTCTACATGGCAGATGAATCTGCAGCATTGCTGTGTTTCACAAACTGTCAACATATTTTATATAATCTCCTAAGGCCCTTTAAATGCACAGCTTGAGGGGGAAAGATGCAGCTCTCCAAGCTGTCTGTGCTCAGAGAACATTCCCCTCTCGTTTCAAAGTGAAGATGAAAATCAGAGCAGAAATTTCCCTTCACCACTTTTCAGAGCATAAATCTTTGTCTTACAGTATTTATCAGAACTACCCTCAGATATCAAGTCTTGTAAAAATCCTCCATGGCCAAAAGAATGCAGTGACCAATTTATATAATTTATATTCTTTTAGGGAGACAGAATATCATGGGAATAGGGCTGGGCTCCCTGCAGGCACAGGAGCACCTGGCACCACCTCACCCCCCAGTCCTGGTCAGAGCAGGCACATATCTCACACTAAATCTTGAATTTGAAATGTTATATAAGCCATTACTTCTACATTTTTTTCACCATCTCTTCTGGCCAGGTTTTTATGTTCGCTTACAAATCCTTCATGCTCATATTTAAATTCAATGAAGAATACAAATTTCACATGCAACTTGCTGGTTAGAAACACACAGGTTCTTATTTCCTGATATGACTTCCTTTAAGAGTGTGGAGCCGAACATTAAAAGTACCCCAGGAATTCAGTAGGGAATGGAAATTACATTGGACTGAAGTGAAAGGCCACTTTAAACAACAGAATAATTAAACCACATTATTTCACATCTGAAAGCGCAGAAACTTAATATCAAACTGATTGGAACTTCCAGGTTTTGTCCCACAGAAAATTATCATTTTCCAACCCTCCCCAACAGTATGAGAAGATTAAATATCAAGTAATTATAGAATCAAATATTAATAAGAAAAGGTCAGTTCTAGTATGAAATCAGATGTTCCAAAATCGCTGACACAAGGGGCATTGCCCTGAACTCCAGGAGTCTGGATTTGCTCTGGTCACAGACCTGGGAATGTTTTTCCAAGCTCATGTAGCACCAAGGATTACTCAGCTAACAAAGGCAGGCAAATCCCATGAGGTGTTGGACAATTACAAATCTTGTAGTGTGAAGAGTTTAAAAACAGAACACACATGTTGTATGGCCCCGAAGCAAACTTGTCATTATGTGTTTTTTCAGTACAGCTCAAGATACATATAATTACCTTTAAACATTTTGAAATCCAAAGTGACAAGCATTGTTCACAGACTAGCAAGCATATATCAATCTCTTAAAAATATCATTTTATCATTTTGAAGAATTATCCCAAATTTCAATGAGAACTTCACATCACAGATATTATGCTTGGGAAATAATTAGAACTATTCAAGCCTCTTGGTTATTATGAAATAACCAGCAATGATCCTTCTACTTGGAGGTCTTGGTCTAATTAAAAGATTGTATTTAATACAGTAAGAGAAATTAGTGTTGTAAGAGTACAAGTATATATGTAAAACCTACATTGGTTCCAATTGAACTACTTATTTAGCAACTAAATATTCACAGGGTGAAGCTATTTGCTCCAAAATTCTAAATCTATTTAATTTGTGAGTAATTTAAACACCTTTGTTGCTCAATATGGTTGTTGATATTTACCAGGGCCTGTAGACTGCAATTAAAAATATATTGATCTATAATTTCTTTATTAAGCGTGCTAATATTTAAATGGGATTTGAGTTTAAAATGTCAGGTAGGATTTTGAGGGGGATTGAAGGGGAGAGGAGGAAGGAAAGTTATACAAAGACAGCTGATAAGACAATATTAAATTAAATACAAAATTCACTGGTAAGTAAACTTCAACAAGCTCAGAGTTGCAGTTCAGGCATTCAGAAGTCCAAGGGCTTATCTAGGCTTATCAGAAACAGCTAAATCCTCTGGGTCTGCAGAACTGAGCTGAAATCTTGCAAGAGAGCTCTGCTTCTGCTTAGAAACACTTCACAGATATTATTTCATTGCATTTCAACATTTTAATTATCACTCTGATTGGGACTCAGTAGGCTTATGAAAGTGAAAAGAAAAATGAGGATGCTGTTTTTAGAACTTCCATAAAGATTTCTCAGTCAAAGTTCAAATTATCTACAAAAAAAAAAACCAACCCACTTGCAATTTTAGGATTGGATCTGGGAGGAAATGCAGGGATTTGTTTGCTTTTTTTTTGATTTTGCAGCTCCATTTATTATCCAGACTTAGTCAAACTAATGAACCATGGAAAGGGATATTAATTTTAGAACTCACCTAGCATTGTTCTGGGATCTGCTGGAAATGCCATCAATAATAGAGAACATATCTACTGTGAAGGCAGCTTGTCAACAAGATGACTGAGTCCTGCACTCTTAAATTGGTTATTTTAGCTCACATAAGTTCTTGTTGACATGGATATATCTGAAACAATCATCCCAGACACAGTCACAAGCTTTAGCAAGTTCTGAAACCAAGATAAACTATTGAGCCACATATTTCCAAAGGCCAGTATTATTTATCTCCTTCAAGAGAGGAGCCAGTGATGAGCAGGAGCCTGCAGAAATGGGTGTCCTGGACATAGGAACGCAAGCTACCCAAGAAAACAATTTTTTATTTGCCAGAGGCAACATTTTGAACAAAAATTTTAGTTGCTATTTGTTAATGCTCCACTTTGTTTCTGAAGGGATTTCTTTGCGATGAAACAGGGCTTCCCAACCACAGCAGCAGCTTTTAGAGCAGACTGCCTTTGAAACCTGAGAGCTCTGCTGAGGCACAGCTTGCTCTGCCCTGCCCTGCTCCATCAGGCTCTGCAGAACACACCTGGACCTGCCCTCTCCCTGCCTGCACTGCCTCTTGCAGGAATTTCCTGTCTAGAGACGTCCTGGGATTGCTGCAGGATGCAAAGTCCCACTGGTGCTCTCTCATTTTGAGACTCTTTCATCAGGCCCTGTTGCTGCTTCGTTTCTCCTACAAGCTCCTCACTTGGCTTTGCTTCTCCACGAGCAGCAATGCAGAGCTCTAGTACTCATCTTGCCTTTCCCATCTTCTCCCCACAAACAGAAAGAAGAAGAAAGCACAAACATTGTGGGTTCACGGTGAGATTTAATTTAGCAGCTGCCTCAACACTCTCTGAAACCAAGAGAAGGTTTCCATTGAGCTTGGCACGCTTTGTCGGGTTTTTAAAATTTATTCTGAAGCACAACAGAGTTTCACAGGGAATGGTGGAAGATTCACCTTTGTTATTAATCTTTTTAAAGATGCAGCAAAAACTGAGATGTAACCATTAATTCCTAAGTCTGATCTATTCTGTAATGTCTTGTGCAGTTTTTTACCTCCACACAAGAGCACAACTGCAAAACTTTGTCTGTCATCTGCCACTAACTTGAACTGGCTTCATGCAAATGCTTTCAGCTGCCAGAACAAGTGGATGAACCTCAGGAATTTCCTGTCTCAAGCTTGGTCAGTGGAAGCCTGGAGGAAGGGACCAGTACACTCAAAACACTCCTAACACTCCCAGTGCAAAAAGAACTTTTTTACTGCCCTATTCCACCAAGTGCTCTTGGGTTATCACAGAATCCCAGAATAGTTTGGGTTGGAACGCACTTTAAAGCTCATCTCATGGCCTTCAATTACTTCCAGGGATGCAGCTTCTTTGAGAAACCTGTCCTAGTATTCTAGAGAGAAGAAGCAAAGCTAAAGCAATTTTTAGACGCAAAGGGATAATTTTAGGGAGCAGTCCTCCCATTAATATCTTGGTAGTCAGTAGCCCAATGACCAATCCCACACCACAAAACCCAGAGCTGATTTCAGACCACAGCACCAAGTACTATGTTCAGAAAGCTCTGACAGCTTCACTTTTCAATGCAGGAGAAACCACTGACCTGACCCTGCGCTTATGCACAGGTGCTTAAACATCCCCTCTTTCAGCACTTTTCTGGCAATGAAGCTCAGCCAGGACTTTGAGGTCACTCTGGCATGCAAAAACAATTCACATAAAATTCTCATTGCTCATTTGAAGGAAGACAAGTGATTGTGCAGAACTGTGCTTTCCATAGAAATCCAAAAGACACAGAATATGGGCTGAAATGTCCAACTCTGAACAACTCATTCCTGATCCTATTCCATTTTCAAGATATTAATTATATATTAGGCTAAAAAGTCAAACCCAGTGGAATTTCTGCCTATGAAGATTTGCAAACAGCGGATTAATATCAGGTGTAGATTTCTTTTTCATTATTAAAAGAACTGCTCTAGCGGTGATGTAAGTGACATTAGACATTTACTTTCCAAGTCACAGCCAGGTGGTGTTTTCCCCCTTATGAGGCAACTGTGGGAGGAGGGAATATTTTACTTTTATATGTGTGTATATATATATGCATATGTATATGTATATACAGACACACTTATGCACACATATATATATGCATATATAATATATGCATATGCAATTGTGCTTAAGAATATGTACATAAAAAATAATGTAATGTCACAAAATGTTCAGCCAGGTTGGGGCAGCCCCTGGGATCAGTCCAGGCTGGGGCTGAGCAGCTGGAGCAGCCCTGGGAGAGCCCTGGGAGAGCCCTGGGGGAGCTGTGGGGCAGAGCTGGCCCTGCCCCGGCCGTGCCCTGGGACCCCAAAGCCCTGCCCTGGGCTGAGCCCAGCGTGGGCAGCAGGGAGGGGATTCTGCCCCTCAGGTGAGACCCCACCTGCAGAGCTGCCCCAGCCCTGGGCCCAGCACAGCCAGGACCTGGAGCTGCTGCAGAGAGCCCAGAGGAGGCACCAGGATGAGCAGAGGGATGGAGCAGCTCTGCTGGGAGGAAAGGCTGGCACAGCTGCCATTGTTCACCTGCACAGGAGAAGCTTTGGCTGAGCTCAGGGTGGTGGCCCTGCAGGGCCTGAAGGAGCTGCAGGAAAGATGAAGAGAGACAATTGCCAAGGGCTGGAGGGACAGGAGCCAGGGAATGGCTCCCAGTGCCAGAGGGCAGGGCTGGATGAGATCTTGGGAATGAGGAATTGTTCCCTGTGAGGGTGCTGGGACCCTGGCACAGGGTGCCCAGAGCAGCTGGGGCTGCCCCTGGATCCCTGGCAGTGCCCAAGGCCAGGCTGGACACTGGGGCTGGAGCAGCCGGGGACAGTGGGAGGTGTCCCTGCCATGGCAGGGCTGGCACTGGGTGGGATTTAACGTCCCCTCCCACCCAATCCATTCTGGGATTCTGTGATGTCACTGGAAAGCCCAAGAACTGAAGCCACACTTTGTCTATCAAGCAGAGCCCTGCAGGTGTGTGAGCAGGAACAGGACTGGCTGCCCTGCAGCAGCCCAGGGAAGGCTGCCCTGGAGACCCTTTCTGGAGTGAAAGTAATCCTGCTTCTATATTAACTTCATCTTTGGCCTTTTTCAAGCAGAAACTGGGATTGCTTTGCCAGGCTAAATTTTTTTACAGTTAGTATCTTCACAGGAGGAACACTGTTCCAGAAGTACCAAGCTCAAACCATCAAACAGATTTTACATGGGGCTGGATCACCAGTTAGATGGCAACTTCAGTCCCATGGCACAAGTTTAGTGATTTATTCTTTCTCCTGTATCTTTTATTTATTAGCAAGGAGAGACTGAAGAAGAAATGGAGACAAAGCAAAGTCCTGCAGTTTAATACAAAGTCTTAATGTCTCAGATATGGGAGTTGAAAAGAAGCCAAAATGAGTGAGTGAAATGCGGTCAGTCACTTCACTGCAGCCCTCACTGGTCAGCAGGGTGACAAGGAACTCCTTTTCCCTCTGAGGACTACATAACTGGAGGCACATGGAAAATGAATTAATGCCTTCTCAGGGAAGCATGGGCTACAGGGCACAGCCCAGGCTCACTGAAGACACAGTGTGGGAAACACTGAACTTTGAAAGACTTTTTAGGCAGAAAATCAATTTTGTTTTTACCTTGTCTTAACGAAGACCTTGTGAAAAAATAAGCAAAATTGGTTTAATTTGAAAGCTTCCTCCTCTGGAAGGAGAAGCAGGTCAGAGAAGAAGCAACAGACAGGCAGCTTTCAGGCTGAAGAGAGAATAACACCTGTGCAGAGCCAATGACACCTCAATATTCATATTCAAAGCTGCATTAAAGGCCTATGATTCCAATGAAAAATCCAAGGTCCCATTACCTGCATGTATTGCTCCTGCTGTGCTACAGAAACAGCCTGACTGTTCTCACAGCTGGGAGTGTGAAATTATTTCACTTACTGGAGTGAAGCTTTGTGCACTGTTCCCCTGATAACCAATCAGTGGAACTCCCAGGATGGCCCTAAAGTTTCCTTCAGGTACCTGGGATGCTCAGCTCTCAATGAATGTCCTGAATTACACATGGAAGCAAATGGAAGCACATCCCAGTCCTCCAGCTGGTGCAGTGTATCCACATCAAACCAGCCCACCCAGCACACTGGCAGCTTTATTTTGCATTGAGTGAACTCCATTTCCACACCGAGAGCAGGAAGGTAATTGGACTTGTCCTAAGGAAGCCATAGATCCACGTGCAGAGGGGGAGATTTAATGGAGGAACATGTAATTACCTTGCTGCATGCAAATGATGGCACATTTTCCCCAGGCTACAGCCGCTGGCTATCTAATCTCAGCCACGGGGCAGATACATAAATCCCACTTTTCCTCTTCCCTAGACTTCCTGGGAGAGGCATGTAACCTTTTTTCCCTCCCTTAGCACAGCTTTTCTCCAAATAAATCTAGTGCAATGGTTAGAGTCAGCACAGACTTTAGCATGCAAACATCTCTTCATCTGAAATTAATTCCAGCTCCTACCCAACACTTCAATCCCTCCACACTCAAGAGTTTATTGCCCTCCTCATCTGGCCCTGGAAGCTCAAACCAAACTCATTTGTCTCAAATGAAAAATTTTTCAGTGATTTCTCAGCACCATAAGGACCCCTGGAAATCCCAGTCCTTCTGGCTGACAGGAATATGTGTTTGTCACCCAGAGAGGGATCTGGCTATCCATTCTTGAGCTTCTTGAGAAGCTGCATCCATGTATTGATGTCCCAGAATCCTTCTGAGCTCACCAGGAATAACAGCAAAGCAGAGAATGACCGTGATCTAATGCATGGGAATCCATACATTTCATCTGAGGAGACAATCAGTGAACCTCCTCTGCTTTCTTCCTTGCTCTGGGTGCATTTTCTCTGCATCTCACACTCTCCACGGGTCCCTAGGAGAGCTTGTCATGCCCTATTGACATTAACAGTCAGCCTCCCTCCTAGGATTCAGAGTTCAGACTTGAGGATTCTCTTTGGAGTAACGTCCTCACACATTAAAGTCTTGTTCTTCAGCTGCAGGAGCACTTCTGCTGTGCTTACAGCTCCTCTCACATGATTTAACCAAAAACACCTCAACTTTTTCACTTCGAAAAAAGAACCAAATTTTCAGCCATCTTTCTTCCTGGCTGCCTGCAGACTGCTCCTGAGGTGAAACATCATGGTAGAACATCACACCATGAGAAACTCCCAGTTCTCTGCAAGAAAAAATTGTCCTTCAAAGCACTCCTCACTCACCCTTACCTCTCAGCCATTTAAATCCTCACCTGTAGGCCAGTCAAGACGCGGATTAGGAATTTCCAGCCTGATTTAGTGCTTAATCCCCTACACTCTTTGTAGTCTGGGGGTGAATTGAATCCTGAATCATCACTGAGCGTGGAAAAGGCAAAACTGCTGGGAATTGACAGTGTTTTCCCCAAATTTTGTAAGACAAAGTTATTTATTTTCTTCAGAACATATCCTGAAGACGCATTGCTTGAACCCTGTAAGTCAACCACCTGGAGAAGTTTCACACATAAATATATGGCTATGGAAGAACACAGGAACTGCCACATATTTGGTCCCCCAGCCTTCAAAAAAATTAAATCACGGTTGTTGTTACAAATTGCAGCGCTGTATTTACGAGGGGATATTGATCTCAATTTTCTCTCCTTCACACTGAAATAATGCAATTGCTTACTTCACTATGGGAAATCAGGGGACTTTAAATCCCTTTGAAGAATAGCTGTGAAGTCTTCAGTTTTACATAGTATTAATCAGGCCTGAAGGCAAGTGACAGGAAACCAATTGTGAAGTTTTAAAGTGTGGAAGAAAAAGCTGAAAGCCTCAGATTCTCTGTTGGAGCATCAGTTATACATTTGCACCCCGGTTCTGGACAGGAGTGGAGTAAAAAAAGCTACTGGGAATGCAGAAATATAATTTCCCATGGGTCCACCTGGAGTAAATCCCTACAGGAAGGAAAATCAGTGTTTCTGATGACTGCCTGATTGGAAATAACCCAGGGGGATGTCCTGCCCCACTCAGAGCCTGGAAGAGGGAGCCTACAGTAAGGCAATCGTGGCTGTGGAAGTTTCAAATGGAAGGAAGGCAGGGCAAAGAGATCTTCTGTTGGTGCACAGATGTGTGCTTGGGGACTTTAATCCTGGAATTTCAGAAGGGGCTGTTTCTTGCATGCCTTGGTGTGCTCCATATCTGCCCAGCTTCTCTGAGCTCCACAGGCAGCACAGTCCTATAAAGATGCACAGAAGAAAGACATCCTTATCACCTAACCCAGTGAGGTTTTGTGTCAGAAGATAGGAAATGTACCAAATTTATTACTGCCATTAGCATTTTCACATTGCATTAGCAAACAGCATTGGCAAGCAGCAGAAAACTACATGGAATTCATTACAACTTTCTGGGTTTGGAATACTAGGAAGTGGAAATAATGATGGATCCTGCAAGGAAGGGAGCAAAATTTGCTGCCTGAGACCCACAGACACCTCAAATAGGACAAGCAGGACAGCTGAATTTTTTAGAGACATTCAACTATCATGAAGATCACGAGTTAGCTTTGAATTTTCAAATCAGCAACAAAACTCCAAGGATTTTTTCCCTGTGATATGTAGCAGCTGCAGAGGAGGTTTCTCATGCCCTTTAACTGGTTTTCTGGGGGAAAGAATGAGCATATGTGCTCTGATAGTGTGCTGAGAGAGCCGCAGCATCATCAAGAGCTGACGCTGCAGAACACTTCCCATCATTTATTTAAAGTGGTCTGAAAAATCTTTTGAAAGCATATTCCATTCTCAGAGCTCCAGCTGTGAAGATACTTATCACAGTACACACTCTACATGCTCCTTTGGTCAACTGCTTCCCACACATCCTTGGAACCATTCCTGCTCCTCTCCAGTGTTTACAGCCTTGAGATTTTTGCAGATTGTTATCACATCCATTAAGCTACAAAACACTGAACTGCAGGCAAGAAAAACACTGAGCTGACTTTGCAGGGCTGCCTCTGGCCTCTGGAATGACACAAAACCCACACAGAGACAGAGGAGTCAAAAAGTTAAAGGGAAAGAAGGACAGGGAAACAACAGTTTAGATAACTGTGAACTGCACACTGAAAAGAGCCCTGTTAGACAAAGTCATTAATTTCCAGTTTCTGAGGAAAGAGCAGAGAAAATCAGTGATCAAGTCAAGAACCAGGACTAGAGTTTATGAATAAGGCATTCTTTTTGATGCAAACACAGCAGCCAAACATCAGACCAATTGGATAATTAAGTTTTATTGCCTTGCTTGCTCACCCATACTAGATTTACACACATATCTCACACTAAGTATGTTAATACAGCACTGTAACAAATTTCTGTGGAATATAAATTTTCTGAGCACTCTCATGAGAATTTCTAAGACTAAAGCTTTGCTGCCCTTTCAGTCCTGCAAGCCCAAGTGGCAGAGACCCTGTGCTTGGGGAAACTCTGGACACAGCTTCTTTTCTGCAGCATAAATTCTAACAAGTAGGGCTGGAAAGGGCTCAATAAGTCAGCTACAGCATTCTCCTGGCCAGAGCAGGACCAACAATACCCACACAGTCCATGGCAAAGATTTGCCTCATTCCCCCTGAAAATCTCTGATGTTCTCCAAGCCCAAGGCATTCTCTTCCAGTCCTTCCCCTCTTTGCCACTTGGGTGTCTTTGCTAATGTCTACCCTGGTTCTGGGCTGCAATTCATAAATGTATATTGCTTCTTTTATTCATCAAGAACAGAGCAGATCCCTCCTTTCCTCACTGCAGCACCTTTAATGAGTGTGAGCTCTGTGAATATCCACAAGAGCACAATCCAGGGGGGACACTGGCAGGAAATACTGATGCCACCTGCTCGTGTGCTGAGAGAACATGGGCTTGGGGACAGGCAGAAAGAAACCTGACTCTGCAAAAAACTCTGCTGCTGTTGAATTTTGTATTTCTCTGAGCATGGGGAGATGGCAGAAAATTCCACAGCAGAACAGACCAAGCCCTCATCAGACCGCTCAAAACACTCAGAATAAAACCTAGCAGGAAAAATCAGAGCCAAGCATTAAAACAGAATATATCAATAGGGGCACTGGTGGCTCCTTTTGTGGATTTTTCCTGTACTGAGAAAATAGGAAAGGAATTTTTGAAATACCAAGTAAGGGGCATGATGGTGCTTTGGGGAGAAGGTGGGGCTTGTGTGTGCTTTTAGAGACTCATTCTCCAGGATCTGTAGAGCCTGTGTGGACTAGAAGCCTCTGTACATCAATCCTGCAGTCTCCAGGCATGCAGCTGTCTTGGAATTCCTGTGCCAGGGAGTCTGTTAAGAAATCTGACAGAGATTTTAATAAGAAAGTACCAAACCCTTGGGTGGTGTGTGCTCCTCCTCACCTTCAGCAGCCTGGGTGTGTGATGTGGATGTGGGTCAGGCTGGAGCAGGGGTTTATTTCACTGTGTACAGCCCTTCATACCATTTGCTGCATTTCTGCCCCCTATTTAATAACCCATGTAATTAAGAAATGTACAGAAAGAGGAGCCCCTTGGGTTTAAAATTAGCAAGAGCTGACTGCTTTGTTCAGCTGAAACCCAGCTAAAAGCAACTGTGAGGGGAGACCTTTGTGCAGGAACACTCAGAGAAGCAGAAGGTATAATAATTCTTTAAAAGCAAAACCTTAAAAGTACTGAAAAAAAAAAAAAAAGAATTTTCATTAGGACTGAAATAAGAGGCCTTCAAAGTCAGTTTTGTGCTGCTCTGAGTATTTAGTGAACACCAGCATGATAACTCTTGGCACAGTCACTCCCTTTTGCAGAAACAAATCTCTTCCCAAAGAGAACCAATGCAAGAATCACTCTAACATCATAATATTCAAATACAATCAATATTTTAATAAATTTGCCTAATCTTTGAGCATTTGCTGAAACCCTGCAGGGCCAGGAACACATTTTGTTTAAGAAACAAAGGCACTTGAATAGAAGATTTTTCAAGCATTCTATGATATTTTAAATCATTGTGTTCATTGTGTCTTCTCTCAGTTTTATTTTTCTGCATTAGACCAGGCTAACCTTATAGTCTTACATTTTAAGTTTGAACCCCACTTGCTGCAATCTGGAAGATGATGGCCCCATTTTCACATTGATTTTGTTTTAAATGGGATATGCAGAACTCTGGCAAGATCTTCACCATGATTTTCATTCCCACTCTAAGCTACATGGAGACTTCAGGCTCAGAACAAAGAAAATTGCATACAAAAATTCTTTTATTAAAATATCTACATCCTTCCACATCTAAACGTCCTGGTAATTTCTAGCCACACTTCAACCTGTAAAACTTATAATTACCAGACCCCTCAGACAGGTTACAGTCAAGCCACTTTAGGGAGTGAGGAAAGAGGCCCATCTGTGCAGAGATGACTTGCTCCTCTGTAGGATAATTAAAATCAGAATAAGAGGTGTCATGATATACAGCATTTTCCCACTCCATTTCCCCTCCCTCCCTCTGAAAAAGGTTCCAATTATACATTGAAAAAATGGGGCAATGTCAACTATGAATTTCTGGACTGTTTCCTACTTTCTTTCTATTTCTTTAACCCTGTTTTCTCCAACACACTCTATCATGGCAGCCCATAATTTTTTGCCATTTTCATTCCCCTTTCAAATCTTACTGTCTGTCCTCCTGCCTGCCAAAGACATGACAGTCACACTCTCTTCTGCTCAACAGGCCATTTACAGTTTATTTTTCCCCAACCCTCTTGGTTTGTTTGTTTTTGGAATGCCAAAGATCCTCTCTAGTTCACAGCACCTGGTGCACACACAGATGTTCCACAGCCTCACTGCTCCTCAGTGCTCCTCTGCCTTGCCCAGTGCCTTCCTGCCCTTGTGCCTCTCCCACATTTCACACTGACCTTCCACCACCTTTTCACCACCTTCTGCTCTGGCCTTTGCATCTCTCTGGTGTCAGAGTCAGCCCTGATGTCAAACAGCACAGCAGGAGCTCAGAAGGGCAAGGAAGAGCCTTGCTCCAAAAGTCTGGTGCTGCCTTGAGCCAGGGGCTACTCCTCTTCCACGCCAGCCTCAGGACAGAGGCAGCAGTGAGGAGTGCACTGTGCTGGGAGGTGACAATCGTGAATTGTGTGCCTGGGAGGGATTTACAACCCCGAGGAGGCTGCAGCACGCAGGATGCAGCACCTGGAGATGCAGAAGTTAAAAGAGGAGAGAAGAAAGGATGTGCAGTAAAGGAGTCACAGAGGCATGAGTGCAAGCTCCTGCTACCAAGAGGTGGTTCCCAAAGGCAGAGTCTGGAACTGTGTTGGACAGGGAAATGGAGAAAATCTAGCTGGCTCAGCCAGCCCCTGGAGCCAGAGGGGAGAAGGGGGGGCAGAGCAGCCCCCAAAGAGCTGCTGTGGGTGCTAAGGAGAGTTAATGCAGGGCTGGACTTGTGCATCAGGTACAAGATGCATTTTTGGAGAGGAAAACCTCACCCCTCGCTTTCACTGTGGGTTCATTCACAATTCTGCTACACAGGCTCGGGGCTTTCAGCTTCTTGGCTGCATCTGCTCTTTCCCACTTTGCTCCCTGTCTGCACCAGCAGGATCCAGGGGTTTGCATACTGCACAACAATTACACTCCCCCCACATGCCACAAACCATATAAAACAATGACGTACTAGCAAACCAACCAGCATTGCAATTGCTATCTTCACCACCATGTCCATCATCCTCCTTCCTATCTCCCCTATAATCCTTACCATTGTCTAGGAATGTATGCTAACATGCATGCTTAGACTTTGGTTCCTTGCAGTGTATGGTATGGTCTGTAAAACCCCCATCTCCTGGGCGGGGTTTTACAGAGCACACTATACACTGCAAGGAACCAAACTCCCTAAGAGAAAGGAAAGCAGCAGAGCTGGCTGTGGCCAGAGCCTCGGGCTGGCAGCAGTTCAGTGCCACAGCAGAGACTGAGCTGGAGTTTGTACCACGTGCTTTGCTCCAAGGCCACACCGCAGCTGCCTCTGGAGTCTGAGGCCACTTTTGTTAACAGTACTAAATTTATGACACAGCAGTGATATAACTCTGGCAATTCAAGCCCTTGATGTGAACCCAATCTTTCCCATGGAAAATTTTGTTATGATTACTATTTTGGATGGTTGATGCAGCAGCTCTTGACAACAGTGATTATGACATCTTAAACACATGTGAAAACACTAAAGCTTTCCCTGAGTGTCCTCCACATCCCAGATCACCTGAGGAATGATTCCTTCAGGGAAGATTGGGTCCTTTCAGTTGCCTCCAATGAGGTGTGGCCTTTGCTGCTCTAGCAGCAGGCATCCCAAACACTGATCTTTTCTGGGTTACCCGAGCAGTAACACCCACTTTGCCTCTGAGCATGGTCCATCTATGAGGCTAAACAGAGGTTTTCACATCTTAGCTAGTTCGTGCAAGTTTCAGCAGTTTCTCCACTGAAATTGGCAGGAACTCCCATGGTGTTTGTAAAACTTTGGTTCTGCTGTGAAATGAAAATTGACATTTCAGTACAACGCTAAATTCCAACAATTAGGCTTAAATTAAAGTTCTACTGTATTCCCTAGAACGAAGGTTTTCAAAACGTAAAGGGAAGCAATATTATGCTAAATACCAATTCTGTCCTCTCTTGTGCAATAATCAGTTTGCAATCATGCCATTCATTCTAATGGCTTTGCATACATTTCTTGCTAGAACTGTCACATAAATGGCTAACACTGGGAATCCAGCAAGTTGGCTATTTCTTTCTACTTTCAAAGGTATTCAGAAATACTGGTATTACCTGAAAGCATTTGCAAGACTTGATGGCACAGTTAATTTCATTGCAATTGACCAGACAATGAAGTGGCACACACATAAATATAACACACACAGAGCTCACCAGCGAGGCTGGAACAGCAAAATTGAGAAGTTGGAAGTGCCATCAACATCACCCTGTAACTTGAATACCTGTCCATGGCATCTGTACACACATAAATCATAAAGATAAGCTTTACAATTGTGCTACTCCACCATATTTTCCCTGCCCCAGTGCAGCAGGCAGTGCTTACTTAATGAACAGCCACTCAATATTTTGTTTTCTCATTACTGCTCAATGCATGGCCTAAATCTTATTTATTGTTCCCTAAGTTTAAACCTTACTCTGCAGACAATTATTCTGGAGTCTTCCACTGGGCCTATCAGAACAGTATTTAGTACCCACCACTGAAAATTTGAGTGTGTGCTGCTAAAGTTTTGGTGGAAATCTGACAGCCACAAAGCCATGTTATTAATGGAAAGCATCCCTTGACTTTAACAGCAGGCAGTGAACTCCTGAATCACAAGTTTGCACTTTTACATACTCAGAGATCTCAGTATCTCAAGGGACGTCTACACTTTAAAGACAACCAGTTCATACTGTGGTTCTGCACTGATTCAATGCAGATTAGGACAAGTGAAACACTCACCTCTCCTACAAGAACCCATGACCACGCTTTTAGGCTTCAAAGAAAACCAGAAAGTGCCACACAAGCATCTGTGCATGTGGAGGAATGCAAGAGAACAGAAGCAAGGTCCAGAGGAGGAGGGCAGGGGATGTAGCAGATAGGGCCTGGCGTTCGGAAGATCTCGTGATGTTACGGGAAGACAGGGCCCCTGCCCCCTTAGATAAGCAAATTAACATAGGAATGTAGCCCCCTAAACCGGATTCCGGTAACTTTCCACTTGCCCAGGTAACTTTGCATTCCCTACTAACCATAGATGGTAAAGACAGACCCCCACCTGATGTAGAAGCCCCCTAGACTATAAAACCCCACGGGAAGAGAGAATAAAGGCCTTTGATCCTCCACCATATTGGTGTCCGCGTGTTTCTTAGGCCCGAGCGACCCTGGGGAAATGGGTCGCCGTGCTGTTTCCTGAAACCAGGCCGCCTGCCTTGTATCAGAAGGCAACATTCTGGTGCCGAAACCCGGGAAGCCGATCAGCGCCCGGGGAACGGGAATTCGCCTGGACAGGAAGCAGTGGCTGCCAGCGGCCGGTTCTGACTGCAGCGTGGGGAGACGTCTCCGGACCAGCAAGGAACATGGAATCCTATGCAAAGGTCGTATCAGATATGCATGCACAGTTTGGGTTAGAATGTAAAATTAAGGATTTATCTCTCGCATTGCCGAGATTGGTTAAGCTTGGGGCTATAGAAAGCCCCACGGATATCCTCCATCCGGAGGTTTGGGATGGTTGCACAAAGGTCCTGGCCGAAGACACTATGTTGTCCGGCTCAGGGAAAGCCCTAAAATCCTGGGGCAAAGTTCTCCAGGCTTTACAGAAAGCTCGACAAGAGCAGGAAGCCTGGAAAGCCGCAAAAACCTGCTTGCTAGCCCCCCCACAGCCCGGGGTAGGTGCGGCGACACAGACTGCGGAGATTCTTGACCCGGGCGGTCTCGCGGGGGGGGCGCGGTCGGCGGAAACCCCCCAGAGAGCGGGCTCGCCATCGGGGGGGGAAGGACACGCGCGGGCGTTCTGGCGGGGGTTGGCGGAGGAGGCGCGGAACGCGGCCGACCCCGCCGGGAGCGGCGCCGGGAGCGGCGCCGGGAGCGGCAGGGACTCCCCGCCGCCATATGGGTTTGATAATAGCGTCGAAGCACATGGTAAGGGCGGAAGTAAGGAGACGGGGGGCGGAAATGCAGTCAGCGCGCCCCAGAACGCATGTGCGGGAGAGCGGGGAGAAGGGGCGGCCCCCGCGGTACGGCGTAAGACCAATCAAAGCACTCTATTCAAATTAAGTCCTTATAGGGCAAGAACCTCCCCCGGCAGGAGGCGGGGGGACCCCAGGGGGAGGGAACGGCCCGACCCCCGCAGGAGGGGGCGGGGTCGGAGCCCGGGAAAAAGGCAGAGCAGCCCGGAAGTGCGGGCTCACTCTGTTTCCGGCTCTGACTCTGACTCGGTCTGGGACGAGGGGGATTCAGAGAGTTCGGATTCAGAGAGTTCGGATTCGGATTCTAGCTTTAACAGAGGGAGATCAGCGGCATACAAGGTTTCTAGTCGCAGGGCTCCCGCATGGGTCAAGGGGTCATTAGAGAAAGACCGGACTCCGCTTACGGATTGGCGGAAAATAAAGATGTTTTGCGCGGAGTGGAGCCCGTCTGCTAACCTGGTGCTCCTGGTCCGCGTGAGGGGAACAGGTGATAACCAACAGAGGACTTACTCCCCTGTAAACCCAAAGGAAATCCAGGCAATAATCAAAGCGATTGCAGACAAGGGAATTAATTCTGCCATGGTTACCACACTTATTGATGGCGTTTTCGGAGGGGATGATATGTTGCCTTTTGATATTAAACGGACGTGTAGGATGATTTTTGATGGCGCGGGGATGATAGTTTTTAAACAGGAGTGGGAAGATCAATGCACAAAGGAGCTGGCCCGAGTGACAGGACCTAACCATCCACTGCATGGCTCCAGCTTACAAAGGCTCATGGGCAGAGACCCCACTATGATTACCCCCCAGGCGCAGGCTGAGGGCTTGCGGGCTCATGAGGTTATGACAACCACCCGTGCTGCCCGGGAAGCCATCCGTGCTGCGGCTAAAGTAGTAGCCAGTCCAGCCCCATGGTCGACCATCAAACAGAGTGAGAGCGAGAGCTTCACTCAGTTTGTGGACAGACTTCAGGCAGCACTGGACTCCTCTTTGTTGCCGTCGGAGGCTAAGGGTCCCGTGCTGGCAGACTGCCTGCGCCAGCAGTGTAACTCAGCCACCAAGGACATCTTAAGGTCACTGCCACCTGAGGCTAATGCAGCAACCATGATTAGGCATGTTGCAAAGGAAGAGCACCTGGCTCCCATCCAAGCAGCAGTTCACACTGCAATAACCAGTGTGATGGCATGCCTTGAGTGTGGCCAGGCAGGCCACCTGGCAGTAAACTGTCCACAGCCAAGGCGCCTATCAGCAACAGCTCCACCACACCAGGGGGAATATTGTGGGCACTGGGGCTGCGAAACCATAGTTACAGATGCCAGACCGTCGGGGCCTGGGTGGGATCCGCAAGAGCCCGACAAATTCTTACAGTTCGCCTGGGCACCCAGCGGCTGCAAAACACCCGTCTTCCTCCAGGGAAGCTTTTAACAGTCTTGCAGCCACATCACCCCAGTTGGGCCATAGGCCGAACGTGGACAGTTGTCCTTCAAGGGTCAAAAGAAAGAGTAAATGTGCGAATTACCAGGCTCCAACCGTCGGTGCCCCGAGCGGTCGGACCAAACAAAGTGATTAAAAGCGTGCCGAAAGGGAAAAATGCAACCTACCCTAAAACCCTACCCACTAGAGTTAGCAAAGTCCCAACCGGCCATGCGGAAGTCTTTCAGACAGACCGTGCAGCCAGATCGGACTCAGACCCAATCCTTCGTATGTTAGAAGCTACCTTTATATCCCTGAATGAATCCAACCCTAACCTAACCGAATCCTGCTGGCTTTGCTACGATGTCAAACCTCCCTTTTATGAAGGAATTGCTTTAAACACTCCCTTCAGTTACTCCACAGCTGATGCCCCTCACCAGTGCAGATGGGAAACCCCTCGCAAAGGAATCACCCTGAGTCAAGTCACAGGCCAGGGCAGATGCTTTGGCAATGAAACCCTAGCTAGGCGGAGAGGCAACGTCTGCACCAAAGTTGTCAAGCCTAACAGGAAAAACAATAAGTGGATAGTCCCATCCACACCTGGGATGTGGGTTTGCCAGCAATCTGGAGTGAGTCCCTGTGTGTCTCTTGCCAAATTTGATGACTCTAACGACTTTTGTGTCCAAGTTCTGATTGTTCCTAGGGTCCTGTACCACTCAGACGAAGAAGTGTACCACCTTTTTGAGGAACCCAGCCGGCTCCACAAAAGAGAAATACTAACAGGTGTAACTATCACAATGCTGCTCGGGCTAGGAGCAGCAGGAGCGGCAACGGGTGTCTCAGCCCTAGCGACACAGCACCAAGGACTGTCCCAGCTGCAAATGACCATCGATGAGGACCTGCAAAGGATCAAGAAATCCATTTCCTTCCTGGAGAAGTCAGTCTCCTCTCTCTCGGAAGTGGTATTGCAGAACAGGCGAGGTCTGGACCTCCTGTTCATGCAGCAAGGAGGCCTGTGTGCCGCCTTGAGAGAGGAGTGCTGCTTCTATGCAGACCACACAGGAGTCGTGAGAGACTCCATGGCAGAACTCAGAAACAGACTGGCTCAGAGGCAGAAGGACAGAGAAGCTCAACAGGGCTGGTTCGAGTCCTGGTTCAATCAATCACCATGGCTAACCACTCTGATTTCTACCCTAATAGGTCCACTGGCATTGCTACTTCTAGCGGTTACCTTCGGACCTTGCCTGCTGAACAAGCTGGTCTCATTCGTTCAGGCCCGCCTGGAACAGGCCAACATCCTGTTCATCGGCCGGCGAATCCAACCAGGGAACACTGCCAGCCACAAGTCCTAACCTTGACTGGCGAAAACTTACTCAGATGTACCAAACCCCCTTTTCCCTATCGAACTACAACCTTATACCTCATTTCAGTGTATGACTACCTCATTCATTCGTGAAAAAGGGGGGGGAGATGTAGCAGATAGGGCCTGGCGTTCGGAAGATCTCGTGATGTTACGGGAAGACAGGGCCCCTGCCCCCTTAGATAAGAAAATTAACATAGGAATGTAGCCCCCTAAACCGGATTCCGGTAACTTTCCACTTGCCCAGGTAACTTTGCATTCCCTACTAACCATAGATGGTAAAGACAGACCCCCACCTGACGTAGAAGCCCCCTAGACTATAAAACCCCACGGGAAGAGAGAATAAAGGCCTTTGATCCTCCACCATATTGGTGTCCGCGTGTTTCTTAGGCCCGAGCGACCCTGGGGAAATGGGTCGCCGTGCTGTTTCCTGAAACCAGGCCGCCTGCCTTGTATCAGAAGGCAACAAGGGGGCCACCTTTGCTCTACACATGCTGCCCAGCCCAGGCTCCTCCTGCAGAGCAGCCCTGCTGCCTGGCTGGGAAGGGCCCAGGAACTTCCTCTGCCCTTCCCCATTCATTAGGCAGACTGCCAAAATGTTCTCTGCGAACTGGGCTACGCAGCAGAGAGCAAAGCAACTCCCAGAGCACTCCCAGGTGTTCCCGAACACCCTGACAGCAGCTCCACCACCCCCATCCCTCCCTCCCTGCAGACAAACCCTGCAATGTCCCAGCGCCCAAACTGCAGCCTGGTTAAAAAAGCAGAATCAAATGAAATGGTCAAATTCAGGTCTCTCTCAACACAAAGTTTCCTTGGCTGGAAAACTGCATTTTTTTTTCTTTTTACTACACAGGTTAAATCCCTTCTGCTTCATCCTAAGCATTCCAGCCTTCCACATATTTAGTCACAGTCTTTTTCCAGACACCTAGAGAGCCTTAGTGCTTGACATGTCAAAACACTCATTGTGTTTGGGTTTCTAGAGGCTGAGGATGACCCTAAAACTGAGGCCAGGCACTGCAAGATGACTTTTACAATGCCTTTACATTGCACAATCTGCTGCAGGAACCCAAGGATAAATAATGGGATGTGTATTCCATATGAGCGTGGATGTGAGTGAGTCCATCTGTTCATCTGCATGGTCAAGGTACCTAATAAAACTGAGCTGCTAACCTATCATTGGCAAAACAGTCAAAATCTTTAAAGAATGACAGAAAAAATCATATTAAAGAATGTTAAAACCTCATTTTAACTGTTCTGGCCACCAACAGGAAGCTTGCTGAATAGAGGCACACAAAAGAAATTACAGTTTTTGAAGCATAAGAAAGGCTTCTGAAAATACAGATCATTTGTATATGTATCAAACAGAAGAAACTTCTCTATACTTTAGCATAAAATGTTAAAACCTCCAAAAAAAGTCTCGAAAAAAGCCTTGAGGCCTCCTATGGCTGCACATATTCCAACAGGACTAATGTGATCAGGTTTTTGGAAAGGATATTAATCCATTTTCGGAACAATCTCAGTAGAAGAAGGTGTGGAAATGCATCTAGTCAGCTACTTCACATGATAGCTGGGAGAGCATACAGAGAGGATGTTTTTACAATAAATATTAGGAACAGAGAGTTAATTGTTTCCTATGCTACAAAATGGGGACCTTAAAACTGAGTTCCATACGCAGCAAGGATAATGGACAGAAAGGCTGCACTGATTTACAGCAGCTCTGGATCAGCTTCACAGAATTCCCAACTTTCAGAGGGCCAGAAATGGGTTTCAGCAGACAAACCTAGATTGAGGCATTTCTGTTTAGACAATTTCACCCAGTCCTGTGCAAACACAGAGAACAGCGGGAGAGAGAGCCCAGGGTGCAACCCTGCTCTGCAGTTTGTGTCCCTGACCTGCTGGGAAGGGGCAGAGCTGTTGTGTTTATTTTTCCTTGCTCTATGCCTTGGGGCTAAAGGTGACACCATTTGTTTCTCTTTAGGCTCCACATTTATTCTGAGCTTTTGGCTCCCTTCTGTTCATTATTCTGGACATGGAGCTGCTGCAGAGAGCCCAGAGGAGGCACCAGGATGAGCAGAGGGATGGAGCAGCTCTGCTGGGAGGAAAGGCTGGCACAGCTGCCATTGTTCACCTGCACAGGAGAAGCTTTGGCTGAGCTCAGGGTGGCCCTGCAGGGCCTGAAGGAGCTGCAGGAAAGATGGAGAGAGACAATTGCCAAGGGCTGGAGGGACAGGAGCCAGGGAATGGCTCCCAGTGCCAGAGGGCAGGGCTGGATGGGATCTTGGGAATGAGGAATTGTTCCCTGTGAGGGTGGGCAGGCCCTGGCACAGGGTGCCCAGAGCAGCTGGGGCTGCCCCTGGATCCCTGGCAGTGCCCAAGGCCAGGCTGGACACTGGGGCTGGAGCAGCCTGGGACAGTGGGAGGTGTCCCTGCCATGGCAGGAGTGGCACTGGGTGGGATTTATGTCCCTCCAGCCCAGGCCATTCTGGAATTTGCACAGCAGTTGTGTGGTACCTTTAGCCTGTTCAGGAGTGGGTAAGGCCTTGATTTCCCATTTGATTTCCCATTTGATCTCCCAAAAGCCAGGCAGTTCACCATCACTCTGGACTGACCATTCACAGCTCTTTTCAGGATGTGGTGCAGTGGTTAAACATAAATGAATATAACAGCAGCATGTGATGTTGTTTGAAGTATATCCTGTTTTTTGGTTAATGCATGCAGTTCATTTAGCATCTGCTCTATAAATATTGCTTCCTCTTTCCACATCTTTCCAGCACACACCACTGTTTCCATGTGATGATGAATCCTACTGCCGGCAACCTTGTAAGAAAGGAATTTTCTACATTAGAGCAGAGCATTAAACAAAGGGCACTTTATGTTGCAAAGGGCCAGCTAAAGAATAGACTTCCAGATTTGCATTCCTTTGACCAGTGAATCTCAAAAGACAGAGTTGCTCAAACTTGGAACCCTTTGTCTTTAGTGAAATTTTGTGCAAGCTTTTGCTTTTGCAAGGTGCACATCCCTCTGTTCCTCTGAATTCATCTTGCAGTCTGTCTGATGAGGATCACAGACAGAAGTCTCAGATGATGCATGTTTGCTCTCAGAGAGATTAAAAGGGCTGCAGAGTGGGGATGTGAGAACAGGCTCCTGGAACAAAGGAGCAAAGAAAGGAAAACACCTCCAGAGTGAAAATTAGAAGAGAAATGGCATTGGAAGGTACAAATTGGAAATAATTAGGCAGAAAACAAAAGGCACAAGAAAGCAGAGGAGTGTTAGTTTCTAGCATGAAGTTGTGAGATACAAGCTGGAGCAAAGGCAGATCAAGTACCTCAGGGTCCACCATCAGCCAGTGCCAGCCTCCCTTTGTCTGGATCATTTTCCTTGCAAAGCACTCATTTCATCTGATGGTTCAAGTCCTTTTCTCTTCCTGTTGTTAGCTGCCTCTTCAAGAGCTCTCAGCATTTCATTGCCATGTCTGTCTGGAGATATTCCATTGTGCTGCAGCAGGGTTCTCTAGGAACCAGCAATACGTGTGCCTTCCTCTTTTTTATTCTCTTTTTTTCCCCTTTCTCACTGAGGAAGGCCCTGAAGCCATGTTCTCATTAAATCTTTATGGCTTTTTAAAATAAGAAGCTATTGTCCCATATACCTCCTTAATTATGCACCAATCAAAAAGTTTGAAAGAACAGCTCTGCCCGTGACAAGAGGAGCAATGGAAAGGGAAGAAACCTAAGGAAAGACTACTTCAGCTGTTTTCCTGTAAAACAGGAACCTGTGCAAGCACAAGGATGGCTTGGCACAGGAAAGGGACTAAAGGCTCCCAAGGGAAAAATATTCTGTCTAAGATTCTATTCTTGTCAGATTCATATACTTATTTAGAGGATGTCTATGTGATTATTTACTGCCTCAAGTAGGCTTCATGGTGCTCATAAACCAAACAAATATTCAAAACAGACGTTTGGAAAACTCTTCAACTTCAAGTGTCCACACTGAGGCACCTGGAGCTCAAGCATTAGGAATGAGTGACTTTAGAAATAAAGCAGTTTATTGCTGCTTTAGCAGTACCCAACTAGCCAGGTTTGGACATGAAATATTTAATGAGCTAAATTATGGCAGATGTGACCTGTGTAAATTGCTTTGGCCTCAGTTGACAGCAAGGCCAAAATCAAGAGAATTAATTTATAAAATAATACCAGTGGTATGATCTAGAATTTCTGTGTCTAATTCCAAATTAGGTTTGTGTTGATTCATACATGAGATTTGGAAGTAACATTACAGATTCATACAAATGTTCTTAAAGAAGCTTTTAGACAAATTGCAAAAATCTCTAGAAGAAAAGTTATTTCTACCACAGAAGCAGTAGATGCTGCAGTGTGGTGACAATTCTGACATCATGAGTTGATCCCTGAGGTCAATGCTCCAAGGCCTGAGAAAGATCAGGAAAAAACCACCTTATCCAGTTTTCCCTCTGTGTGGAACTGCTGGTGAGAGTTTAGGCTTAGGCTTCAGTTGACGTTTAGATGATGACAATCATCTAATGTCACAGATATCTTTTGTGGAAAATCCTTTCTTTAGGATTTTTCCCTCTTCTGGAAGGCTGAGGCCCCAGAAAGAGAATGTAAACAATGGTTATCTGCTGCTGTGGAATCCTACAGGTGCACCTGTTCCATGTGTAGAATTAAGGGCCAATCAGCGACCAAGCTCTCTGGGACAGATCAGAGAGAGCTCCGTTGTTGATTCATTCCATTTTCTATTCTTAGCATAGCAGCTTCTGAACTTCTCTCTCTATTCCTTTTAGTATAGTCATAATGTATTATATATCATAAATTAATAAATCCAGACTTCTGATCATGAGTCAAGATTCTCGTCTCTCTCTTCACCCTGAAAAACCCTTGCAAAGCCCGGTAACAATCAAAATTTGTTTGTAATTAGGTTGTAATTTTTTCTCCCACCACCGGCACAGCTGCCCCAGGACAGGAGAGGCCCTGGCTGCAGGCAGATGTGGGCTCTGGGACGGGGCTCTCCAGCACTCCACGTGGCTCTCAGGAATGCCACTGTGTTCTTTGCAGCTGCTCCAAATGGTACGAAATCCCACCCTGCAACAGCAGGCAAAGATTCCCCAGGGACTAAATGCTTTTCTAAACCTAGATGATATTGGAAATAAATTAACATAATTATTCAAGGCTACTTGTTCATTAAAGCCCCAGCGTTTACACTGCAGTGCACATCTCTCTCTGTGCATTTTGACTGTTTCCCCAGGAAGGGCTATCCCTGAGCACAGCAGCGCTGCACAGACCCTGGTGATGAGTTCCCAGAGGAAGAGAAGGGCTGAGGCTGTGCCCAAGCTCAGCCCTGTGCCCAGGAGAACAGCACTGAGCTGTGCTGAGCCCGAGCCTAGGCCCTGCCCCGTCCCTCCCCAGCCCTGCAGCTCCTCCAGCAGCAGCAGTGACAGATGTTCTGCACGGGTAATCCCTCATCCCTCTAATCCCAGCAGAGGGGGAGGATTGATGGGCACTGGGCACTCAGGAATGAAGAACGTGGAAATGCGTAAATTGGGGCTGGAATAAACAGTATCAAATAAACATATTAATAACAGTGCGGGCATTGGAGTGAGATTAGCTGCTGACACAAATAACATTTATTCACACTACAGGGAGTGATTCCAGAGAAACAACATGAAAGTGCACAGACAAGTACTGCTAAATCAAAAAGGTTTTGCATAAAGCAACAACAAAAAAAAAGGGGGAAAAATATAGCACGAAAAGTGATGATGTTTCCCCTTTTGTCAAGTGCATACAAAAAATAAATTAAACAGCTGTAGCAGCTACAGGTGCAAAGGAGAAAATAGGGGGATCAAATCAATGTTTCTCTTCAAATGTTCATGACTCTTCCAAGTGTGGGACCTGAACAGAGAAGGGAACTGTTTGGTTGTACACCCTGACATAGCTCATCACTAAAATCAGGCACCATTTCATTTTGTGGTGTGGAATTGCCTCTTTAGAAATGTCACCACAGAAACAGAGTGTCTACCTTCCATTTGCTGTGGGTGAATCCATCATGTTCACATCTCAACACTTGCTTAAAATGCTCTAAATTTGTCATCTGCTGTTCCACTGAACACGGTTGATTCAAACTAAAGGCCTCAGTTACAGATGGAAGCATCAGGCAGGTCTGATTTTTGCAAATTCAGCCCCTAAAAATTAAATTACATAAAGGGGTCTCAGCATCTCAAATCTGCTTCAGTGACCTGTAATTCATACAAGTGATTTTATCTGAGATTCTGCTCATAGGCTGAAGCAGAAAATAACAGGGCAATTTCTGGGAGGAGTGGAACAAAGAGCTGGGAGGTGGCTGGTGCAGCAGGAGTGGAACACACATGAGGGATGCAGAGGGCAGGATGGGGCTGGAGGCTCTGGGAAGCACCTGGGATTTCTGTCTGGAATGAAAGGGACAGATGGGTTATCCTGACCCCAGGGATTAACCACTGTGCAGGTAAGCACAGAAACACCAACCCCCAGAACTGTACCTTCAAATGCAAAATGTGCTTTTGGAAGGAAAGCGGCAGCTGGGCGTGCTCAGCTTGAAAGGCAGGAAGGACAGGAAGGAAACAATGGGAAGTAATTATGAAATTTTTTTTCTTTCACTTTCTGTCCCTAATTTTGCTTTAACCAGGCATCTTCTGTGTAATAGAGTCTTCATATGCAAGATGTACAGAATTCCATGCATTTCAAAGGACCCGTGTAGAGTCTCAGTGTCAGACATGAGCAAAGCCTCTCACTGATTTCATCAAGGCCCAGTTTGTGGGTGAAACCTGACCACTGACTCCATCAAAATGACACATAAAGTTCTTAAGCGTGTCATAGTTCTTCAACCTCACCTTTTTTTGCGTTGTTTTCCAAGCCAAAAAAATAAGGTGACAGAAGAACAAGGGGCAAAATATCAAGTCCTCTATCCTTGGCACACCCTTCATTCTGACAAGTCAGGAAGATGATTGAAGGCCAGTGAAATGTCCCAGATTTAACTGAATATTTCATGTATTCAGCACAAAGGAAAGACTTTTTTATTCTTCAGTGGTCTCACAAGGAATAATGGAAGTGAGCTCTGGCTAATGAAGTGTTTGTATCCTGAACAAGCAGAGTTGAGTAAACTCTTTCTCTGACAAACTTAACCACAAGTCAATTGGAATCTTCTTACATCTCAAGAAATTGGCTTTATTTCAAGTTTTCATCATAAAAATGCATTCTGATGGATATATAGGACACAAAATCTGAGTTTCCATGGATAATTATGGTTAGCTCAAGACTGACAATGACTTTCAAGATGAACCTGGTGCATTTTTAAAAGGTTCAGGGTCAGTGTCCTGCTGTCAGTCCTAACTGGTGATGTGGTTGCTGTCAGGGAATTAAAACTTGGGAGACCAGTCCTCTACTTTATCCTCTGTCCACAGGCATGCTCACTGAATTAGGCTCTGGAATTTCCTACCTCTGCACTGAAAAAATGGGACTAAAAGTCCTTTTCAGTAGGAAGAAGAAGCACGTGGAAGATTAACCAGACTCTCAGCTGTCAGGGATGAAGGCTACACATCTGACACCTAAAAATTTCTCCCATCGTCTGCTTTGAGGGCTGGCACATCCCTTGGAACACATACCTGTGAGGAGAACAGTAGTGAGATGTTTCCTCGATTTCTGAGAGCTGAGGGCAGCAGAATTCTCACCCCACAAACACACCTGGCATCCCTCTCAGTGAGGTGGCATGAGCTGCCTGCTGCTGTGCCAGTCACAGCCAGGCCCCCTGGAATCCTCCTCACACTCACAGCGAGCTCCCCATGAGCTGCCAACATCTGTCAGAAAGGGAAAAACACCTCAAAGCACCCACCACATCTGGGAGGAACAGATAGCACACTGCTTCCAGAGGAGAAAACAGCTGAAATGCAGTACATACTCTGCTGCAGCACAGTTAGAGGAAGGTTTAGCAGAACCAGACTCTGCTGCAGGGTGAACCAGGATGGTGGCACTGCCCCTGCCAGAAGCCACAACACAAGGAGTGAAGGATCTGAATGTGACAAACCCTGATGTCAATCCAGCTTCATCTGTGCACTTCATCTCTGCTGCCTGCCCTTCTGTCTCCCAGAGCAGCAGCAGACACCCCCAGGTTCCCAGCCCTGGGATGGGAGAGCACCCAGCAGTTTGCTGATGATCAGCAATGGTCTGCTGCTGGTTGGGATCTAGTTCCAGCTGTCCTGGCAGGAACAGAGCAGACCTGGAAGTGCCATGGGGAGGGAGGGAGGGCTGCTTTCACAGCTCGCACATTTCCCCAAGGTTTGCATTCCAAACAGGCCACAGGACTTACCCCAGAATCACTTGGTGTCCTGACAGCAGCACTGAAAAAACACTCCATGGAAAAGGAGACGGGTGCTTTTATGGGAGGGCACAGAGCTCTGGTCAGAGAATGGCAAAACTCTTCTGGTGTGTGAGATGAACCTCCCTGTTCCCACCATCACTACCCTGCTGTCTGCTGAACTCAAGGAGAAAAGCAGATTGTGTCCCTGCCTGGCTGTGCTGGTGTTTTCCTCGAGGTGCTGCCTTTGTGTACATCTCTGCACCAGCCCTGAGCAGAGGTTGTGGGCACAGCAGAAGGACAAAGCCTCTAAATGAGCCCAGAATTTCCCATGGCTACATTGTCAGGCACAATTCTTATGGAACCACCTAAAAGTAAACCTTATAATCTAATTTTCCCCCTTTATTTGTTAAGCAGCAACACTAATGATTTGATTGTGAAACACTTATGCATATGAATGAGCTTTTACATAAGGCCTGATTTCAATTAAAAAGCAAACCCAACTTTAAAATGAACCCAACCCAAACCCAGCTTTCAGAGCCAAAATGAGGAAAAAACTCTGTGGAAGTGGGGCAGGAACAGTGCAACTTGTACCAGCTATTAAACAGAGCTACACTGCTGTAATTTTATGAATTCTTTTAGAAACCAAAAAGAAATATGCATTATCTGCCAAAGGAAAGATGAACAAGATTGAGGCAAAAGGGGGAGTTCAGAGGTTACTGAGAAGGTGTTTGAAAGAAATTGGTTCCAGGTAAGGAAAGGGTTCAGGAGAAAAGTGCAGGCAGCCAGGGAAGGTCAGCAAGGAACAGCACAGGCATGGGCAGGCCTAGAAACAGAGCTGGAAAATGCTCTGACAAAGAGTCCAAGAGCTACAACAAGTTCTGCAAACAAAGATCAGTCATGTGGTTTCTCTTCCACTGAAATAAAACAACAGAGGGACACGAGCTGGATCTTCATCTCATGGAGTGACACTGACAGTTATTTTAGAGGAAATAAAGGAGAGTGACTGTGGATCTCCCGATCCATATTTCTGTATTTCAAAAATCAGGTTTCATTTTGTACATACTGTTGCAAGGCTTTTGATCCCATAACCTGCACTCTCTAGTTTCCTTACTAAGGTCTAACAGAAGCAGCTCATTACTTGCCTTCTGATGAACAAATGCAAACCAAAGCCTGGATATTTTTTCATCCTTTTATAAAAAATGAACAAATCATAAGTCCAATGTTTGAAATTGTAGTTCTCATTACTTAATGAGGCCAAATTAATAGCACACATGTAATTTCATTTAAAGAATTTAACTTTCTATATCTTTAGAGAGAATTAAGAGTTCTGCTACATTTCAAATGAAGTCATTCCAACCAGCAGTCAATGCAAAGTGTCTTGATAAGTTCTAAGCATTTTCTACTCTCATGTCTGATTTTAGCCCTCTATCTGCTCCATGCTGCAGCTCCCAGCTTTCCCATCTTTCCTTCACAAGTGGCCATCAGTGCAGATATCTGAAATCACCTGTTTACCTCATACACTTAACCAGGTATAGCTGCTAGAGATCAAAGCACCAAACCCACAACTTCTATTTATTTCTCTGTAAACCAACTCTCTGTTTACAAAACTTATAATTTTTTGTTCCCCCACAGAGCAGGCTTTGGCAATCTCCTTCTCAGCAGCAAAAATAAACCCTTTGTGCTCCAGATTACTGCTGTATTGCCTTCCAATTTGCCTCTGTGTATCAGCAGAGAGGTGACCCTCAGCCAGCCCCAGGGCTCTTTGAGACTCTGATTCACGGCCCCAGCCCAGCCAGTTCCTCCGGTGGCCGCCTGGAGCTCAGCACTCCCCCTGCAGAGGGGAGCAGCAATGCATTTCCTTTATTTATTCACATTTTTCTCCAAGTCCATCACAGCGTTGGTCGATCAGCCATGATCAATGCTGAGGTGTTAGTTTAGATGTAAACCCTTTAAAAAGCTGCACTTTGGGGCTTAACAATAATCAGGTTTCCAACCAACATATTTATTGAGCTTGAAAGCATCACCCTCAGACCAAATGTGTTTGACTCTTCATTCACATCACTGCAGCAGAACTTTAAGCAGCGCTTAGCACTGGAAAGCTCCTAAATATCCCAACTCCAGAGGTGAACTCCTTGGTAATTTGATTGTAATTCAGCTTTCAATGCTTTCCTGCTTCCTTGTGTGCTGCAAGTCAGGCTGCTGTGCAAGCTATAGGGACTCTAGGGAGAGTCCCTTTTCCCCCAAAGAAAAACCCCCAAATCCTCAAAGCAGTGTTTTCAGACAGCCCTTCAGGGCACACCTGCAAAACCTTATTTCCTTTAATGTTCTCCAGAGACATTAATTAATCACTTATCAGGTCACGAGCCCAGAGAACATTACAAAAGGGTTTTGCAGGTGCAGGGTTTGAGCTGCTCTCTGTGCTTTCAGCACGGGGCTCTGCTGACACCACTTTGCCCCAGGAGAACTCATGTGGTTCTGTTCAGGTGAAGATGCTATAAGCAGCATTGTAAGCTTTCTGAATATTGATTTTGTAAAACAAGTGTTAAAAGTTGACTGCTGTCCTTCTTTCAAGGGGAAATCACAGGTACTGAGGACTGCAAAGATGGAGATGTGGCTGGAGCATCTCTTATGAGGAGATGGTGAGGGAGCTGGGCCAGTTAAACTGGAGAAGGCTGAGAGGAGACCTTATCAATGCACACAAATATCTGAAGGTGATGGAGCCAAACACTTCTCAGTGGTGCCCAGCCACAGGAAAAGGGGCAAGGGGAGCTGAGGGAAACACAGGAATAGGAGGAAAAACTTCTTTGAGGGTGACAGAGACTGGAGCAGGATGCCCAGAAAGATTGTGGAGCCCCTTCTCACAAGATACTCAAAATCCACCTGTGTCACCTGCTCAGGGCTGACCCTGCCTGGACCAGACGATCTCCAGAGGCCCCTTCCAACCCCAACAATTCCTTGATATGCATTTGGTAAACACAGACTCACTGGTATGAAAACATCAAAAAAGACTCTGCAGGCAAGCCCTGAGAACCTCCTCTAGGATTTCCTTTGCATCTCACCAGCACCTGCACTAAAGAGGGCTTGGCCACAGAGTGATGCAAAAACTCTCCTCTTAACAAGCCCTAAGTGTAGCTCATCCTGGAAAGCATGCAGAGCAAATTAGTCATCTAAAAGCTCCCATTTTGGCATGGGGAGAGGTAAAATGTTACACTGATTTCCCAAGTGTTTAAAAGATAGATCAAGTAACACTAAAATGAAATCGTCAACCTGGAACATGATTTTCACTGAGATATCCTTAATGCTTTGGAAATAAATATTGCAGAGGATTTCCAGTCCAGCCCAGCTCTGATGTGCAATATCTCTTTATCAACTCTTCCCTCTTGTCACACACTCATTTCTGCCCTTTTTCTGAAGATTGCTGCAATCAGCCCCTAATATGGTACTCATGGTCTGGTGAGGATTACACGATTTACAGTGACTGAACCCATGAATTGATACAGATCCTTTCCTATACACTTTATTCTAGTTCAATACAACTTCCATTGATGCTCATCACAAGTCATAGGAAGAGCCCAGTCCAAAATGCACATGGCTTCTCGCCTCCACGTGCTCTCTGTTCCATTGCTCTACATGGTACATGAAGTAAAAAGTCCTGGAGAGCTCTGTAAAAGAAACCTGATCTCTGGAAACAGCACAAGGAGGACATGAAACTGTAGGAGAGAGTCCAGGTGAGGACATGGAGGTGCTGAGGGCACTGGAGCAGCTCCCCTGTGCAGCCAGGCTGGGAGAGCTGGGGCTGCTCAGCCTGGACAGGAGAAGGTTGTGTGGAGAGCTCACAGCTCCTTCCAGGCTCTGAGGGGAACCCAGAGAGGGACAATTGCTCAGGAACTGCAGGGACAGGAGCCAGGGAATGGCTCCCAGTGCCAGAGGGCAGGGCTGGATGGGATCTTGGGAATGAGGAATTGTTCCCTGGCAGGGTGGGCAGGCCCTGGCACAGGGTGCCCAGAGCAGCTGGGGCTGCCCCTGGATCCCTGGCAGTGCCCAAGGCCAGGCTGGACACTGGGGCTGGAGCAGCCTGGGACAGTGGGAGCTGTCCCTGCCATGGCAGGGCTGGCACTGGGGGGGATTTAGGGTCCTTTCCAAATCATTCTGTGATTCCATGATCCTTAACTCCATAAGGAAAAGCTTCTGGAAGGTTCTCTGTTTGAACAAATGCAGGTTCAGTCTCTGCACTGTCAGGCAGCAGCTGCTCTCCTGAGCACAGAGGGCACAGGGTGTCACAGCACACAGAACTGGCTCTGTGCAAAGCTGCTGGCCTGCCTGCAGAGCAACACAGGAGCTGCCCCCTGTGCTCTGGGGTTTGCTCAGATCTGAGATCCAAGTGTGTTCTTCCTCTGCTGTAACACTTGCAGCGCTGGAAAAGTGGGAATATCCCTTCCCATCCCATGACACGATGACATAAGACCAATGTAGTGTCCTGGAATTTAAGCAGCTGCAAGCATGAAGACCCCACAGTGGATTCTCACTTCTCCATGTCTCTCCTGGTACTTGCAGCTTGGGAGGTGCCTTTGGTCCCTGAGCAGCATATGAAAATAGCATTGCAATTTCAGAATGAACTGTGGCATCATTTCATTAAGAGATAAGGGGCTGACATTCCTAAAAATACAACTTTGGTGCTAAACAGACACCTGGCATCACAAGCTGAAAGCAAACATTGCTTTAAAAGCAAAGCAAGCTTTTAAGTAGGAGCTAAAGTGGAACTCTCCCTCCTTAAACCTTCAGTGTTTCTCCACACTCCACTTCTCCTGGGACCTCTCACTAATGCTAATTAGTCATGTTCCAGGTTACTAGAGCACTTCTTTGTCTCCCATCCTGCCACAAGAGAGAAGGGCAGTCTGAATCACAGTTAGAGAAAAGACAGGGAAGGAAAACAACTCCTCATTTCAACTTTCTTCTTTCTTCTCCAGAGCACATGCACACACTGATTTACAGCCTGCACTGATTTGTTCCATCCCATTACATGATATTCCAACAGCAGAAAAATGCTTCACAGCATTGGAGTCCATCTGCAGGGAAATTTCCAAAGGGGCTGCTCATGGAACAAAGGATCTGTGGCTTTTATCCTCTCTGAAATCTTGGCAAGTAACTTCATAAAAAGGTTTGGTTGCTGACTTTTTTTTGTTTTTCTGCTATTTTACTGTGTGAAATCCTCTCCTCCTGCTGCAGAGAGGACCTTCCTGCCAACTGAATGCTACAGAGAACATTTCTGGTGTCACCAATCCTGAACTTGGTGCCTACTCTGCCAAGGCCAAGCACATGTGAGAGCCTTTTCAGCTCTGCACCTCCTCTCTGCAGGTCAGGCTTTGCTCACATCTCTACTCCATCTTGCTGAATATGGCTTGACTCCAAGGGAAAAATCAGGCTTCAGACTTGTGAAACACAAACCCAATCAAGATGGTCACTGGAACACATATGGAAGAAAGGAGCTGGGGCAGCATCTTCAGTATCAGATTAATGTTTCATACTTTGCTACAGTTCCCCACCTGTGGTGCTCTTGAGTCAATACTGAAATAAGAGCTGCGGGGAACTGAGGACCCTCAGCTCCCAAAAATCAGGAGATGAAAAAAAATCTGCTTCCTTTCTTCACAGCCCTCCAAGTGCTGTGTCAGAAAAAGCTGACAGGAGAAGCTGAGGAGACAGGATGGGGTGAAGCTGTAAGAGGTGCTGAGAAACCAGAGGGTTTACTATGGAATGTGGTACAGCAGCCAAGCTCCATGGCACTGGTTCAGGAAAGCAATTATAAACATTCTTAACTGCCTCCCTCCTCAGGAAATGTCTTAATAAGGTACTTCTCTTTAAAAAATATACTGTGTGCTGGGAGGTGTATGTCCTGAACTGGGACTGCATCTGGAGATAAGATCCTTGTGGAAAAATGGGGCTCATCCAAGGTCCAGAAAATAAAAAGTTCATTTTGGAAGTTAAAAAAAAAAAAAATTAGTTAACAATTTTATACTGCTGGCCAAGGAATCTTAGACCTGTAATATATTGAGCACTTCCAGGGATCCAGGGGCAGTCAGAGCTTCTCTGAGCACCCTGTGCCAGGGCCTGCCCACCCTCCCAGGGAACAATTTCCTCCTAATATCCAATCTGAACATGTCCTCTGTCAGTGTGAAGCCATTCCCCCTTATCCTGGCACTCCAGACTCCTGTAAATACCCTCTCTCCATCTTTCCTTCAGGCACTTTTACAGGGCATGCAGAGATCCCTCCCCTCTGCCTGGAACAGGCTGCAGCTCCATCATTCCAGGTCTGGATGTGACCACATCTGCAAAGGCCACGATGGCTCCTAGGCATTTTCACAGAATTCCAAAGCTTCCAGAAAGCTACAAATGAATCACTGTACCACCATCTGGAGGGCCACTTTTACAGGGCACTGGGATTTTTGCCAGTCCCTGAGGCACCAGCATTATTTCTGCTTGGCCTGGGTATGGGCAGAACTCAGCACAGACTTTCCCACAGACACCAAACTGAGGAGTAAAGGATCATCCAGAGAGAGGCTCCCCTGCACCAAGAACTTGTGAGGAATGGGGAGAAAAGCAGGGGAACTAGGAGACACAGGGCACCCCACAAAGAGCAGGGTTTAGGTTGAGATCTCCCTGCTGGTGGTCTCGGCTGGCACTGTCCACTGCTGAAGAGGTCCAGCAGGCCCACAGAGTGGCTGTTCTCTCTCTCTCTGATTTCATTCCTGCTTTCATACCCACAGTCACTCTCCTTTATCCCATAAATCTTCCACCACTTCCAATACAAGCAGAAGCACAGAGAATTCATGATGAAAAATGGCATAACAATGCTGAGATGGGTTATCAGCACACTCCTGCTGAAAATGAGGGTGTGAAACAGCAAGGAAAGCGACAGCTCTTTAAGAGGTCCAAGGACCTCACTCCTACTAAAAGAAAATGAGAATAAGGAATCCAGGCTCTTCTGAAAGACCTCCAGCCATCATTTTCAGCTGTAGAAAGGAAAACATCTCGTAGAAGTAGCTTATCTACAGCACTGCAGCTAAACCACTGCCTAAACTGCCATAATTCAGTGTCCTTTGATAACTGGAGATTCTGGGAAAAGCTAATCCTGCTCCTTCAAACATAAACATTGTTCCTACCTTTAATATAATGTGTATAAAAATATAGGATCAGGCCTGAATAGGCAGGACCTATGTGAAAGCCATGAAGAATTTACAGAAACCTCTACTGTCTGTGTGGGTGGGGTGGGATATTTCAGCCCAAGTCTGTTTTGAAATACACCAAAGAAAAAATTAAAAAAGCAAAAGCTGAGAACAACTGCAGTTCAGTCAGGTTTTTTTCTAACAGAAATAGATGATGGAAGAAGATAGCTAAAATTCCAAAAACTCTTGAGAAGATTGTAAAAGTTTCTGTTTCATCAAAAATTTTCAGCATGTTCACAAAATCCAGAAGAGTACAACAAAAATAATAAATGTAACTTATGGTGGGCTTTTGCTTCTAACTGTAAAATACAACTTCCAAGCTGTCTTCTGCTCTGACACATTGTGAGAATGAGCAAACAAAGGGAAGAAAACAAAAGTCAAAATGAGAAAGAAGCTGCCCCCAGCCTGCAGCCTGAGTGATGCCAGAGATGGATGTGGGGTGGGCATGAAGTCAAACTGCAGCAGAATAATGGGAGAGGATTTTAGTCTGGATTTAAACACTGGAAAAAGAAATGGGGGAAAGAAAAGAGGAAAAACAAAAAAATTATTTTTAAAAAAAGAAAGGGAACCATTAGATATGACTGAGCCAAGACATTCCTGTACAAGAAGTGTAAAAGCAACTATCACCTTTCAGGTATTTATAAAGTAAGCAACATAAATCCAGCCAGGCCAGTCCCAGAGCTGCACAAGGGAATTTTCACAGGGCTCCTATTAGCTGCACATTTTCCCACATTCCTCAGGGTAATGAACACATTTCCTGTTGAGAAAGGCAAGAGCAAGGCAGTCCCATTTATCTGAGGGAGTGCCCCCATCTTATCACAGTGTCTGAGCAGATCAAAGCCTCCTCACACTCCCAGCACTGCCACCAAAACTGGGGAGTGTCTGAACAAACTCCTCATTCCCTTAAGTAAATTAAACAGTCACAAAAAAGTGAAAGCATCAGAGCCTTCAGCAAAGCTTTGCTGCAGTGCTGGCAGTGGAGCAGGAGGATAACACACCACAGATACCACACCACAGAGTCAGCTCCCAGCCTGCATCTCCTGCCTAAACCTTTGTGACACATTGTGCCAACAAATATGTGCCGAGGCCTAAAATACCCAGTCCTGCTTGTCACTGGGCTTTTCAATCTCTTCTAATGGACTGCATCCTGCTTGACAACTTTCAGCTGAAAGGGATTCCAAGTATTTATTTTCCACATACAATTCCTATCTATATATATAAATGCTTTCAAAATGGTCTAGATTTTCAAGTGGTCCTAGGAGTGTCAAATTCAATTTTTTAGAATGAAATACAGACTTCTCAATCATGAGAGCACTTCCTAAAACATTATTCTGACTGTAACACTAGCTGAAAAAGAATTCTGTAAGCAAACATCAGTTTGAATAAAACCCAAAAATGCCCATAGGCTCACCCCTAGTTTATCCAATTAGCCGTGTGTTTGAGAGATTATAGCAGTTATCAACATCATAAAATACTCCTAATGAACAACCAGCTGGGAGGTTTGACTCCATGGGATGTGTGTGGATGGTTCACCCTCACTCCTGTATTTAAAGTATTCCTTCAGCTAACCAGGACTAGCAATAGTTAATTAACTCCTGGTTCTTTGAAATCTACAGAACCAGGGATTAAACCTGAAAGATCCCAGGCATCTTCTGCTCCCAGGCAAGCCAGGACAGAGTCCCAGAGAGCCATTAGGTAAACTTGGAGTAATCTTATATAACTAATGGAAAAATCCTGTAACTTTTGGACAGCAGGTGGGTTTAGGAAAAGGATCTCATAAACCCTCCAAAACCAATTGAGAGATTACAAGTACCATAATATGCTGTAACACTCCTTCTGTAATTTCTCTGTGCTGAAATTCCAGCCAGGGAATGAGATGGAGGTATGTCTTTATGTCTCTTGAATTGTCATTTGATTAAAAGTCAGCAGCTGCATCATCTGAAGCAGTACAGTGCTCATGCTGGGAAGTCACAAATGCAAACTGCACTTTATTAAACCAGTTAGAAGCTGTTAAAATGCAGAATGCTGCTGGCACACCTTTTAGAGCAGATACTAAAATGTGCATCATGTGGGCACCTTAAATGAGTCACTTTTAAAGAGATTTATTTTTCAATCATTCCATAAACAAGAATAAATCAAAAACAATTCAGTCTTTCACCCCACTGAGATAAAGTAAATGCAAATGCTGTTTTCAAAGTTAATTGGCTCTGAAACACTTAAGTGTTGGAAAATAATTTTGAATGGCAAAACTTTTGCAAAACATATATTTTTCTGTATCTGACATCTTTTTTTAGCATTTGCAGCTTCTGAAGCATAGAGATGTTTTAATAAATTAACACAGGTCCATTAGAATGCTGGAAAACATATTATCCATCATATGAAATCAGGTTAATACTTGTCCTTATTCCAGTGCTGAAATAAGAGGCTGAGACGGGACTGGAAGTGGAATGGAAAGGGTGTAAGTGTGGCTGGGGACACGGACGAGGCTGTGACCAGCTGTGCTGGCAGTGGCTCTGCAGTGGCACTGGCTCTGTGCTGGCAGTGGCTCTGCAGTGGCAGTGGCTCTGTGCTGGCAGTGGCTCTGTGCTGCCAGTGGCTCCGAGCTGGCAGTGGCTCTGCAGTGGCACTGGCTCTGTGCTGGCAGTGGCTCCGAAGTGGCAGTGGCTCTGTGCTGGCAGTAGCTCTGTGCTGGCAGTGGCTCTGCAGTGGCACTGGCTCTGTGCTGTCAGTGGCTCTGTGCTGGCACTGGCTCTCAGCTGGCAGTGGCTCTGTGCTGGCAGTGGCTCTGTGCTGGCAGTGGCTCTGCAGTGGCAGTGGCTCTGTGCTGGCAGTGGCTCTGTGCTGCCAGTGGCTCCGAGCTGGCAGTGGCTCTGCAGTGGCACTGGCTCTGTGCTGGCAGTGGCTCCGAGGTGGCAGTGGCTCTGTGCTGGCAGTGGCTCTGTGCTGGCAGTGGCTCTGCAGTGGCACTGGCTCTGTGCTGTCAGTGGCTCTGTGCTGGCACTGGCTCTCAGCTGGCAGTGGCTCTGTGCTGGCAGTGGCTCTGTGATGGCAGTGGCTCTGCAGTGGCAGTGGCTCTGAGCTGGCAGTGGCTCTGTGCTGGCAGTAGCTCTGTGCTGGCAGTGGCTCCGAGGTGGCAGTGGCTCTGTGCTGGCAGTGGCTCTGCAGGGGCACTGGCTCTGAGCTGGCAGTGGCTCTGAGCTGGCACTGGCTCTGTGCTGGCAGTGGCTCTGCAGTGGCAGTGGCTCTGAGGTGGCAGTGGCTCTGTGCTGGCAGTAGCTCTGTGCTGGCAGTGGCTCTGTGCCGGCACTGGCTCCGAGGTGGCAGTGGCTCTGTGCTGGCAGTGGCTCTGCAGTGGCACTGGCTCTGTGCTGGCAGTGGCCCTGCAGTGGCACTGGCTCTGAGGTGGCAGTGGTTCTGCAGTGGCTCTGCACTCATAGGAGCCCAGAGAGAAGCTCGGGCTGCTCGGGCCCCTCTGGAGCGCCTGTGCAGCGCTGGCTGCTCCCAGCCCCGCTTAGTGCCGGGCACGATCCGCAGCCTGTGGAATGTGGAGCATCCCGGCCGGCTTTGGAGCAGGTGCTGCTGCCAGGCTGTCCTTATCCCCAGAGGAGCCGCTCCCTCCCGAGGACACAATGGTGCCAACGCGCTGTGCGCTGGCACGGGGGGTGCCAAGGGGGCCCGGCCTGGATGGCACGGAGGGCCCTGCCCATCTGAGCAGGATGCCGTGCCCAGGGGCTGGGATGCTGCGAGCCTTGCTCAGGAGTGCAGAGAGCCTTGGGCTCTGCCGACAGGAGGACGCGATCAGGGCCATTCTGCTGCTCTGTGTCTGGTCAGTGTCCCCTGCATGGCCATGAGCTCGGACAGCTCAGTGTCCCCTCCATGGCCATGAACTCATGGCCAGCCTGGTGTCCCCTCCATGGCATGAGCTCGGTGTCCCCTCCATGGCCATGAGCTCGGCCAGCCTGGTGTCCCCCCCATGGCCATGAGCTCAGCCAGCTCAGTGTCCCCTCCATGGCCATGAGCTCATGGCCAGCTCGGTGTCCCCTCCATGGGCATGAGCTCAGCCAGCTCGTTGTCCCCTGCATGGCCATGAGCTCAGCCAGCTTCGGTGTCCCCTGCATGGCCATGAACTCATGGCCAGCTCAGTGTCCCCTCCATGGCCATGAGCTCAGTGTCCCCTGCATGGCCAGCCTGGGCTGTGGCACTGGCAGCTCTTCCTCCTCCTCACGCTGCCTGCTCCGCTGTCCAGACCCTGCTGGAATACAAATCCTGCCTGCATCCCTCCATCAATCCCTGCACTCCTTCTCTGCCTTCTCCCTTCCATCCCCAGTCACAGGATGCTTCAGGCAAAAGGCAAGAACATTGTAATAAAATGCCATCTCCAAACAGAGAGCCTATTTTTTTCCCCAAGGCCTCTGGCTATCTCAGTTTCATTACATGTCTCAGGAGGGGGCATCACTGCCTGACAACTAACATCTGGCCCAGGAGACCTCCTAATTTAAAACAACAAACTAATTATTGTCACCTACTCTTTCCTGTAGCTTTCATCTTTATTTATTTTTTTCCTGGAAGAAATATGTCAGCATATTTTTCATTGGAACTGTGAATGCTCTGGGGTTTCTCCCCCTTAAGTACTCTTAACTTTCTTCCATGGAGAGGAAATCCATATTTTATCAATCAGCTTCAATTACCTTCTGTATTTCATTCTGTGGTGTTGAATTATGAGTTGGAAGAATGTTGTGATTAAAGACCTTACAAACATCCAGATATCAGAACCACCAATCTTCCTGCCCACATGACTTGCTGTAAGGAACACTGAGTTGACATTAGGGAAGATTTTGTTTACTGCGATTCCGTTTTCAAATTGGAACTCTCGGTCTCTTTGTTAGAATATTGATAGAAGGAATACAGAGCTAGAAGCATTTATTTGAAAAAAAAAAAAAAGTGATTTTTAAATCCTCACTTTTATTTCTTTTCCTCCCAGAGTGCTTTTGGAGATCTAGAGGCCAGGCTGATTTTTTCTTTCTGGGCAAGGAAGAGCTACAAGGGCTTTATTCTGTGGAACAAACACTACATTAATGGCTCAGACATGAAAAGTTGTCACCAATTTTCCATGCCTCTTTGGCAACTTATTTACCAAAACCTGTTCTTCAATTTTCCTGCCTTTAAACTGAGGCTCATAGTGCTAAACTTACTTCATGCACTGTTCTTCAGTGCTTTGAAAGCCAAACACTTTTAGAAAAACTCCTCCTCACAAAAGAAAATCTTTCCCTAAAAGAAAGGGAAAAGCCCTTTTTCAAAATAAGCAAATAAAAAAACCCTCCAAAACTGCCTTTTCATTAGAGGCTCATAACCATCAAACATGAGTTCTACAAGAAAGAGGGAAAATTTTTCTCCATGACAATAAAGCATTGATGTCATCATTAATGACAAAAATGGGCCAGTTAGGAAAGGAACAGGGAGAAGAGAAGAAAATTAAACATTGGGCTCCCAAACTTAGAGGGAAAAGTGAGGCTCCTCCAACCCTTTCTGCCCCTGCCTATTGTCACCTGAGCACCTCCTGTCCAGCCCCATGGCTATGGGGCCGTGTGGGGGCACTTTGGGGCCACCAGGCAGCACCACCAGGTCCATTAGCACTGATTGACTGATTGATGATCACATTCCAAGGCTCTGCCCTTTGATGCAGACCAGAGCTGCTTCCATAAGCAAATGCTTGGAGGGAGATGGGAGCAGTAAATAGCCAGCCCAGCCTGGCCAGGCCCAGGGAAGGCTGATAAAATGTTCCAGGCTCATCAGGAAGCAGTTGTGTTTTACTGCTCACACTTATTCATAACAGAGAGCAGGCTCCTGGCCCCTGGATTTTTACAATTGAGAGCACAATGCTTTCAGCAGAAGGAGGTGATGCTTCCAAAGCTATGCTTTTTATCTGAATATGTTGTTCTAAATAAAAGTAAGTAAATTAAAAAAAAAATCTCTTTTGTTTACCTTCATATTTTCACTGTAGGAACAATCCATGACTAAACTCTCTCTTTAAGAACCCTGGAGTTTATTGAAAGAGCACGAGTTCCTTGATTGTGCTTTGCAGGAGAGCAATAAAGGGCTCATTTAAGTTTAAACCGGCTGTAGAAGTCTTTAAAATTATTAACATTATCCTTCTTTATGAAAAACAATTTTATCCTCACTTTTTTCTCCTGGTGTCAGGAGACATTGCCGCAGATGGTTTTACATTCCTCAGTGAGGTTGTTTTCAGTCCCTCTTGCTGACATCACAGGCCTGAATTACCCAGTGCAGCCTGGCTCTCCCTCCCCGTTCCTGCAGCCCTTCAGGAGAGCTGGCTGTGTAAAGAAGCCAGGATGGGGGGAAATTTTGGCAGAACTCTCCATCAATCACTGGGGCCAGGCTGAGGGGGTGGTTTACAACAAAATGAGTTTTGGATATGATGAGGGAGATAAAGAATGTTGGTTTAGGCCCAGGAACTTCAGCTGGGGGGGATTCAGCAGGAATCAGGGACTGCCCACATGGAAGCCAGATGACAGCAATTTAGTCCAGGCTTTCAGACTCCCCAGGAGTCCCATTTAGTGCCACTGGATGGAATCCTGGCTCATGACAGATATCTCAAGGGATGGCAATGCCTCTGGCTTTCACTTTTAAGTCTCAGAACTTCTCCCCACCTTTTATGCTCATTGGAGAGAGTGGGTTTCAGCCTGGGAAGATCTAAGAGTTAATGTGGTCCTTCAGTGATTTGCTGTAGGCTGGGAGGAGGAACTCCATGGTGCCCAGCACCTGAGGGACCAGGTGACTCCAAGCCCTGACCTGCAGTTCAGGCAGCTTCTTTCTCTCCTACTAAATTACACAGTGACAAGGCAAAGCAGCCCTTATCACCCTCAAACTTCATGGGGACCCTGGATCCCAGGCAGAGCAGCTCTGTGCTCCCCCCGGGAACGATCCAGTGCACATTCAGACTCCCAGTGCTGCTGAGCCTGATTTCTGCACACCCCAGGGACTGCTTAGGACCAGGGAAGCAGATTTCCCTCATGTACCATTGAAGTCTGAGCTGAACTGAAAGGCAGAGTGAGGAAAGACATAATGCATTTGTTTACTTAAAATGTTTGAGCACAAGAAGTTACTTTATCATGTCCCAGCCAGTGACATTGAATTCCCCTGAGCTCCCAGCACGTGCTTGCCTTGGTTTTGGCCTATGTGATTTGGGAATGAGCTGCTTGGCATTTGTAACATACCCAGTAATCTGGCACACATCAAAATGATCTTTGAATTTTTTATTTTTTGGTCTTCTGGGGTTTGCTTTTGGCTCCTAACAACATGACCAACAAAAAATTTAAAATACTTAACGGCATAAGTTTAACTGGATCATTACTATAATTATTGCAAGAGTACAAGCATCTACTGGCATTTCTTTTAAAAAGAGGAAATTTGATAGGGCTGTTTGGAACAGTTCTGAAATACACTGAGATTCAGGTTATTTTATGCATATGGTTGTAATATAAAAGGACAGACAACAGGAATAATATTTTAAAAAATAAAATTAGAAAGATCTCTCCAGTCAGAACATTTGCACCTAGAACTAAGAGACGTCACCAAGAAAATTCTGCAAGGTCTGAGCTGCAGCTTGTCTTTACTTAAAGGTGCAGATACTAGAGTTATGAGAATTTCTATGATGCAGAGAGAGAGAGGCAGAAATAACTGCTCAACATTCAAAGAACCCCACTTCCCCCTTTTCTGTCATTTCCTGGGCTCAGGCTCTGCAAGTGCTCAGCAGCCACTCTTTTGGACAACACATACTCCCCAATTTCCCACCTTATTAAACAGCTCTGAACCGAGAACATAACACAAGAAGTAATTATTCAGTGACCAGGGTTATCAGGAAATACAGCACAAAACTTTCCTGAAGTGAGACCCCAACTTTTGCACATGCTTTAAAAGGAGCTGAAAAACACTGTCTGGCATTTGAGAGTAATGGTGTTAATTCCAGATTTAGTAGACAAGGCAAGACAGAGACCACGGGGAAATGAAAAGAGGAGGTGACCCCAAGAAAAGGAGGGAAAAATTCCACAGCAGGGATGAACAGGGTGGGATTGTTGGGGTGTCTGAGCAGGAGCTGGGTCAATGATCCTGGTGGGGTCCTTCCAGCCCTGGACATTCTGTGATTCTGGGAAATATTTAGAGACCCAGCCCCCAGTGAACTCTCTCCTGCTGGTTTCCCACAGCACAAATCCTTATGTGCTGGGATCCCCTCCTCCCTCCCTTCATGGAACTCTGCCTTTTGGAGCAAAGCACAGCATCCCCCTGCAATGAGCAGCCTGGTCTGTGCTCAGCATCCTGTGGCATCTTCAAACAATCTCCCCTCATTTTCTAAGAAGCCTCTAAAAATAACCTCTTGAGATTGATACATGGGGAATTTATTTTGAAAAATAAATAGCTGTAGTTGATATGGAAAAAAAATCAGTGTTTAAAACTGTGTCATTTGGGAGATTATGGCTAGTTAGGCATTTACTGGCATAAAGGTGCCTTAAAGTGAAAGGTGGGGGGAATGACTGAAAAGTAAGTTTGGTCCTACAGATCCAGAACAGCCTGAGAAAGTGGTTTGTTTAAATTTCCCTGTTTTGAATGGTTTATCTTGAGAAATTTATATGCTTCCCTGAGTGTATAATGGTTGTCACCAGCACAAATGACAACTTAAAGAGGACAGTGTCGTGAGACTGTACATATGATCATGTGAAAATTCCAGCTGAAATGTCCTGCTCTGCCTTTTCCTTTCTTTCCTTCTCCCTCCCCAACTTTTTCTCCCTCCTTGAAATTCTGAGAGTCTCAGACCATGGTATTGCTTTCAGCTCTGGCTAAGATGGTTGGACACCTTTTATTCCTTTGGTACAGTCAGAGAATCAGTGGAATTGGGGTTATTTTCCACCCTCTCTTCCCCATATCAAATCACAGCCCGGTAGTTATCTTTGGACATGATATCTGCCACTTTCCCAGCAGACCACTCAGCACAGCAGATTTCCTAATATTCTGTTATTTTCATCTTGTGGCTAGCACCCTTTCACCTTTGCCATATTTCTTTGCAATTTTTTTTTGTTTCCTCCTAGTCTGTCTGTCTTAAATATCCTCATGCAACTCCCTCCTTTGCAGCTGCCAGTTTTGGAAGGAGAGGATTATCCCCAGAGATTCTTTTGTTCTTTGGTGTCTCTGTTTACTGGCATTAAACATTGCACTTAAATCTCCACCGTGTGTGGGACAATTTGCTTTTCCAAAGCAGCTCTGAACACTCAGGCATTGGGACTACCAGGATGCCATCAAGGCCTACCCCAAAATCTTAGCCAGCAAAGGCCCTATGACACTCTCAAGGCCACCCCTACATAATTTTTGGCTTTTGGAATGTTGTTTCCTCATGGGAGTTTCGGGAATGTGTACTTACATTTGTAATAAAACCCAAACAAAACCAGGTTTTGCAAAGTTCCCCAAATTCCCCACTGATGTAAATGGTCCAAGAGAAGAAAATAATGACAAAGACCTTTCAGGTAGCAATGAAACCAACTAAGCAGCACCTGTCAGACATGCAATTCACCCTCTCTGAATGAAAATCACTCTCAAAACCACTAAACTGATGGAAGAATCAGGATCATATTTGAATCTACACTTTCTCTGATGAAGAATGAAAAGCATAGAAGTAGGCAGAAGTTAAAATGAAAGCAAGCCTGTGATTACTGTAAATCATCCTGGGTTCACCCCAAGCCCACATGCTTATCCATTCCAATATGCTTTTGGAGATAAAGTTCCTGCAAAGCACAATACCCATGTTTGTATGGCACTGAATTATGGCTGCAAATAGGAAGCCAAATGCTCAGTTTCTTCCGTGCTCTTTGCAGCGGCAAATTGCAATTTGCAAAAGGTTTTTGATAGCATTTGGTGTTAATTGGAAAAAATTAAAATGTTAATCGCCCAAATCACTGTGATCTTAAAGACACATGTAAATTATCTCAGCATGTAAGGGAGCCAAAGCTCAGATTGCCTTGAACTTCTCAGGGTATGGGTTTTCTCAATGTACAGCTAAAAGGTAGCAGGGTGATTTACTGTTCTTGATCTTTCTGGTGTGAAAATTAACAAAGCACTCACACTATATTTAACGTACATAGATAACAGTTTCAGAGGTTGAGAACAAAAAATATGTATTTCCTTGCTAAATATATAGGAAATTAATTATGACTTCCAGCCACAGAGAATGTTATCCTTCCTTCACTAATCTACAAAAGGATGAACACTTCCTGGAACAGAAGCTGCACTTCTTTATGATATACAAGACACATAATTCTGTAGAGAATCACGTGATCTTTATGTTGAAAATCCCACTAACCCATGTCCCCAAGTGCCATATCCACAGGTCTTAAATCCTTCCAGGGATGGGGGACTCCAGCACTGCCCTGGGCAGCTGTGCCAGGGCTGGACAGTCCTTTCCACGAAGGAATTATCCCAAAATCCCCCCTGAGCCTGCCCTGGCCCAGCCTGAGGCCATTCCCTCTGCTCCTGTCCCTGTTCCCTGAGCACAGCCCGACCCCCCCGGCTGTGCCCTCCTGTCAGGAGCTGTGCAGAGCCACAAGGGCCCCTGAGCCTCCTTTGCTCCAGGCTGAGCCCCTGCTCAGCTCCCTCAGCCCCGCTGGGGCTCCAGCCCCTGCCCAGCTCCTCAGGGATTCTGCAGCCCCTTCCCAGCTCCCTCAAGGATTCTGCAGCCCCTTCCCAGCTCCTCAGGGATTCTGCAGCCCCTTCCCAGCTCCCTCAGGGATTCTGCAGCCCCTTCTCAGCTCTGTTCCCTGCCCTGGACATGCTCCAGCCCCTCAAGGTTTCTCTTGCCCTGAGAGGCCCAGAAGTTGCCCAGGACTGGAGGAGAAGGAACTTAACCACTATTGCCCCAAAAACATCACAGGGGGAAGTCATCAGGGTCAGAAGCCTTTTGGGTTGACATTCCCAAGAGTGAGAATTCCAATCCTGTCTCACATGGACTCTCCTCCATGCAGCCACTTCCACCCAGTTAGCACAATTTCACTGCAGGGAAACAATAGGGCCTGTTTAGCTGTTTGTTCATTATAAAAGTTATGAAAATTAGATCAGAGGTTTTTTTCTTTTGCTTGAGAGAGCAGCACAGTCCCCATTTCTCTGATCTCTGCACAGATTTCCATTCTACCTGGACTTTATCTGATTTACCTATTGCTCCCAGCATGTCCAATTTCATTTCAGTAGCCCTTAATCAATTTTCTCATTAAATATGTCATATAGCCCATCACCTGGGACCTTCATGTTATTTTTCCATCGTTTCCTACGCTGTTTTTCACTTCCTATTTCACAATTGCACTCAAAAGCCAACATTTATTTTTCTGTATTTCCCCACAACCCTTCTAACCTTAAGTTCTTATTACTGTGTCTGAGTTCCATGTCCTGTTTTGAAGCCAGACTCAAAAGGGCACAAATTCCAAGAGACACAAGTTCCTGGCTCTAAAGCTGGACAAACAAACAAACAAAACCCCTGAACAAACACAACCACCCCAAAAAGGGTATATTAAAAAATAGGCTGGTTTGGATCAACCCAAGATGAGCCCAAACTGTCTCCTCCTTCATTTATCCATGGAAATTGCTGGTTATTCTCCCCCTCACAGACCTGCATGAGCACAGAACTTGACTTTTCCATCCTTACTGACACTCAGAAATACACTTTTTATAAAACCTTATTTTGGAGTGGCATGACTGAGGTTACAGAATGGTCTTTCACTTTTCATCTTTGTGGGAAACTTCTGCAAGGTGTTGTCATCTCTGAAACTGCAACATTCACTCCAGGCAGCAGGACAGTAGAAGGAATAAAGTCTTTAAAGGCTTCCAGAACTAATAAAAATACACTAAAGTTTCACAATCACAATCACATAAACTCCAGAAATGTAGAAATAACATATAGTTCATTCCAGCAAGAAAACTTTCTTAAATTTTACTTTGTGAGAGGAAAATATTGGAAAACTTCAAGTTTTCTTCAAATTTCTTCATGTATCAATGCAGAACTTGGCAGATGAGCAAGTCTGAAGACTCTTAGATTCTGAATATCAGAAAAAACTACAGTTTTTATAATAGAAAAATGAAATTATTTTACCTTGCAGATACATTTGGGATTCAATATTGGTAAAGATATTTTAAAATATTATACGTTAAACTCCCTTTGCAAGTCTCAGATTGTGACCTCAATCTCAAGTTCAGGACTTTTGCCCAATAACAAGCTATGCTGGGCACTCCAGTTGTCCTTCCCAGTCTTACAGTTTCTTCAGCCTCAGCACAACACATGGAAATAAAAGAAAGACATGTTTATCCAAACTTTGTCATCTCCCACCAGCTTGTTAAACTAAATTTAGATTAACTAGCAATGTTTTTACTGCAGAGAAGGCTATCTCTGTCTCTTCAGGAATCTGATAAAAATAAGGCCACAGTATCAATCAGATTATTGGGTTCAACACACATTATTAATTTTCACATAATCAGCTACAGTCAACATCTATTTTTCCTAGGACACTCAAATCCATATGAAGGCAGTACTATAAAATTATGGAAATCATATGATACCATCTGTAACACAGGGTAAAGGAAAAAAACAGAAAAAAAAAAAAAAGAAAAAAAAAAGAAGACTTAAATGTGTTGACCAGACTGCATATGGGCACATGAAAAATCAAACATATGCTGCACTAGCAGAGATATTTTTGCGACTTTAGCCATTATGAGAAATAGTTTAAGGAAATAAAACTGGTGTTTTTAGGATCTTTGTATCAAAGATAACATGCCCACATGCAGGAAGCAAAGGAACAGGCTGCCTGCTAATAAAAGTTTACATTTAATCATTGAGCAAAAAGCCTGAGAGCTGTTAAAATGATGCAGTCCTTCGACTATCCCATAGGGCATCCCCAGCTTCAGTGTGGGTGCCTGACCCAATGTACTGTAGTAATGCCAGGCTTAAATAAAGTTGCTTTCTCTCGTTGTAAGATGCTGAATTGGAAAGGCCAAGTGAAGGAAACTTGTACACAAACCAAGGGCTTCTGAGGACACTGAGAGCCAGCAAAGAGCCATTGCTTTGTCACAGCCCAAGAAACTCTCCCTGTGCGTGCACTGAAATATGTCACAGATGTCCTCAACTCATTGCATCCTAACAGGCAAAACACATGCTATGAGAATATTTGATTTGATTTGTTAGTGACAAAGGTTTGGTTTAAAGGATTAAACAGCATTTTTCACAGAGCCCCAGGCTGGGTCAGGCTGGAAGGGCCCACAGGGGCTGCTGTGGTGGCACCTCCCTGCTCCAGCAGGGCCATCCCAGAGCCCAGGGCACAGCAGTGTGTCCGTGTGGCTCTGCAGTGTCCCCAGGCAGGAGCCTGCACAGCCTCTGTGCCCCATCTGCTCAGGGCTGGGCACTGCCAGTGCAGGAGCTCTGGGCATGGGCAGGGGCAGCTCCTGGGCTCAGGCCCTGCCCGTGGCTGTGGGGCCATGGCTGGGCCCGCAGCAGAGCCTGGGCCCTGCTCTGCCCCTCCCTGCACACAGGGACAGCCAGGCCTGAGGGCCCCTCTCAGCTGGGGCTCCTCTCCAGCCTGAGCAGCCCCAGCTCCCTCAGCCTTTCCTGGGCACCGAGATGCTCCAGGCCCTGCTCAGCTCCAGCAGCTCCTGGCCCTGCTGTGCTGAGGATCCACAGCTGGACACAGCAGCCAGAGGTGCCTCCAGGCTGGGCACAGGGGCAGCGTCCCCCCTGACCTGTGCCAGGGCTCTTCCCCATGTCCCCAGGGCACCCTTGGCCTCCTTGGCCCCAGGGCACTCTGCTGGTTCAGGGACAGCTCTGTGTCCCCAGCACCCCCAGGGCACTCTGCTGCCTCAGGGACAGCTCTGTGTCCCCAGCACCCCCAGGGCACTCTGCTGCCTCAGGGACAGCTCTGTGTCACCTGCACACGCAGGTCCTTCCCCCAGAGCTGCTCCAGCAGGTCCCCCCAGCCTGTGCTGGTGCTGGGCTTGTTCCTGCCCAGGAGCAGGACCTGCATTTGCCTTGGTTGATCATCAGATGTTTTCTCTGTGCTCATCTCCCCAAGCTGTTGAGGCCCCTCTGAAGGGTTGTGGAGCCCTCACACATTTTTGTCACTGGCTCCCAGGTCAGGCACCATGGAAATATTGAACCAGTTATTCATTCAAGGTACCAAATTCTGAAAAAAAAAGCAAAGCTATGAAAAACACTCACAGGTTGTGTATTAAGCCCATCCAAAGCACTGCAGCAGACTTTAGAAAAAGAGACCCTGATTTCCATGAGTGTGTTCAACCATTACTTGCATAAACAATTCTTTCAGTTGTGTGGCTCCACTTAATGTAAGTGTGCCTGCAAGAAGCCAGCTAAACATGTAATTGGATTTTTGTGCATACAATTACTGTGCTGTGGCCACTGAAGAAGCCCTCTAAAATACAGATAGTTAACAGAAATTAAAGGGGCAAATATTCTGTCCCAGGGCTTAAATATGGGAATCTTATTTTAGAAATCCAAATGCCCAAAGCACGGCTCAGATACAAAGCAGGTTTGTAACCAGGATACTAAACTTGAAAAACTGGAATTTGTGGTACTATTTAAACCAAAGAGTAAAACAACCTCATATTCTCTCAATATTTCCTGTTTCCATTTGTATTCTGCTCATTTGTGCATCCCCACTTCATGGTGACTTTTTCTCCCCATGCACATAGCCATGCTAATATCTTCATGGATTTTTTTATAATAACCTTTAAATCCTTTCCCTGTCATTATGCTGCAGAGATTTTTGTTGTATATACACTTTTTACTCCGGTTCATTGCCTACACATCGATTATTTCACATTTGTCTATGTTAAACACTGAACACCATTTTCCACTTGCTAGTCCAGCCATTTAAAAATACCCAAATCTATCAGAAAAAACTTAGTTCCTTTCTTCTCAGTTATTAGCTGTACATTTATTTTGATATTATTACCAAAACATCCAAGTTGGTCACAGGGAACAGGGTATTTTTCAGACAAATGGGCCACAAAATACCTGTTTGGACACTGTAATTTCCAATAGGGTCACTCACACTTAGAATGAAACTGCTGAGGTCTCTATGCTGGCTTTAAAGGCACTTCAGAGTCAACAAGAGCTGCTTCCCCTGATTTTCTATGTAGGCAACTGAATTTTACAATATTTAATGCTATCAACCATCACCAAATTATTATTAATTTCATATTTCCAGCAACAGAAAAATCATAGAGTTACGGAACATTTGGGGTTGGAAAGGACCCTAAACCTCATCTCATTCCACCCCATCCATGGCAGGGACACCTCCCACTGTCCCAGGCTGCTCCAGCCCCAGTGTCCAGCCTGGCCTTGGGCACTGCCAGGGATCCAGGGGCAGCCCCAGCTGCTCTGGGCACCCTGTGCCAGGGCCTGCCCACCCTGCCAGGGAACAATTCCTCATTCCCAAGATCCCATCCAGCCCTGCCCTCTGGCACTGGGAGCCATTCCCTGGCTCCTGTCCCTGCAGTTCCTGAGCAATTGTCCCTCTCTGGGTTCCCCTCAGAGCCTGGAAGGAGCTGTGAGCTCTCCACACAACCTTCTCCTGTCCAGGCTGAGCAGCCCCAGCTCTCCCAGCCTGGCTCCACAGGGGAGCTGCTCCAGCCCCCTCAGCACCTCCATGGCCTCACCTGGACTCTCTCCAACAGTTCCATGTCCTTGTTATGTCTGGACACCAGAACTATTCCCAGCATCCAGGTCTCAGAAGAGCAGAGTGGAAGTGGATAATCACCTACCTCACTGCTGTAATTAATTCATAAAATATGCTTAATTTATTTATTAATGCTCTGCATATGAATTTAATAATACTGAAATATTGTATCTGTGATGTCTGAGCATGGCACTATGGTCCAAAATGTCTTTCAGCCTCCTGTAGATCTCTTTACAGAAATTTCCTGGGCTTTCCATAGTTCTGACAGTGACATGAATAAGGACTGGTCAGCTCTGGCTGTTTTGGCAAGTAATTGCAGCAGCAGGGTGAGATGGTGAATGCTGCTGCCTTCCCTGGACGGGGCTTTGGGGAGGCACTGGGGCAGGCACTCAGCAAATACTCACAGTCAGGGCACAGCTGGTCAGGAGGAGACACCACAGGGGCTGCTCTGGCACAGCTCTCGTGGCTCCCCTCGGTGAGGGGCTCCAGGGAGAGATCACAAGGAATCCAGGAGGGTCCAGGCTTAAATATGGGCAGGAGGGGCTGGAACAGCATCAGGACAAATGGGCTGAGGGCACAGGGGCCGTACACCTGGGGCAAAGGGTAGGAACCAATGGGGAATGCCAGGCTGGAAACGCAGAGGTGCAAGGGCCACTGGGGAAATGGAACAGGGAGCTTTCTAGAACTGAGACAAATATGGGAAAGATGGGCAGGTAAGGCCAATGGGGAGGAGAGAACTGGGGTTAATTAACATGGTGCTGCAGAGCACTGTGGGGAAGCCCTTTCTCTCACCTGAGTTGGAGGAATGCCTGGAGCCTATGGTGTGTCCTTCCATGCCTATGGTGTGTCCTTCCTGGCCCATGGTGTGTCCTTCCATCCTATGGTGTGTCCTTCCATCCTATGGTGTGTCCTTCCTTGCCTATGGTGTGTCCTTCCATGTCTATGGTGTGTCCTTCCATCCTATGGTGTGTCCTTCCATGCCTATGGTGTGTCCTTCCATCCTATGGTGTGTCCTTCCTTGCCGATGGTGTGTCCTTCCATCCTATGGTGTGTCCTTCCTTGCCTCTGGTGTGTCCTTCCATGTCCTTCCATGCCTCTGGTGTGTCCTTCCAGGCCATGGCCATGTCCTTCCCCTGGTGGGCTCACACCCCTCCACAGTTTGTGGCTGCTACATTCAAGCTGCAGCCCCTCCTGAAGTTATGAGGCAGATACAGCCTGGCTATAACAGTATGACTACAGCTTAAAGACCAACCTAAACATCTTCCATTTTCTCTGAAGCTTCTACTTTTGGTTGAGTTTTAACCTTCATTGGTAAAGTCAAAGTATTTTTGTAGTTTTTTTCTCTACTCCCATTTTCAGTGACATTAGAGGCAAAGGAAGGGACTGTGACACAAACAAATTGAGAGCCCTGTAAGATGGTCTGAACAATCCAAATTTCAACTGGTGGTCCCAGTTATTTGCTGCAGAAACAAGAAAAGTTTTAGGGAAGTGTCCTTTTCAAATGTGTTACCTGTAGGTTTTCTGGAATACCACCCCTCATTTGAGACTTTATTGAGTGAAAACACCCACCTTAAAAGTGTCTTTTCCATAAATATTAGTATAATCTCCAGATTCTTTGTGTCCATTTCCAATAAAACTTTGTTAAAACATCAACCTGAACTTTGCCAAACTTATTTTAGCCCATTCAGTCCTTTTCCTTTCTATGTTATCTCCACACTACAAACTCCTGTCTTCTACCTCAGCTGTGGAACCAGGACTAAGGGTTTTCACCAAGCCAGACTTACATCCCATCTTTTATCTCTTTGGAAACGTGCTTTTATCCATCTTTGGAGGATTAACTTTTCCCTTTAAGCAAGATAAGGATATGTGCCTAAAATAAAAAAATAAACCAAATTTAGGCAATACAAAAACCATCATTCTAACAGAATAAAAATTTAATTTGTAAATATTGACTTAGGCCAACTGTTTCCATATGAGGTGTAACCAAGCACAATTTATGGTGTAGGTTACAAATAAACCTTTGGAAACAGAGCTGCTGGAAGAGAGATATGGGAGATAATTTTGTGCAGCCAGTGTAATATTTCTAATGCAGACCTGAGAGAACAGAATAAAATCCTCAAAAAAAAATTTAAAAACTCACAAAACTAGATCAAAAAACATCTCAACTCTTAAAGAAGAGGCTTAAAAATATTTTTTAAAACCCTTTAAAAGTATCAGTTTTCTGCACTCCATTATTATTTTTCTTGTTTTCTGTACCCTTCTTCCTCTATAGCACTCAACTCCAATGCTCATCTTAAAGAACTGCCTGCATATTAAAGAACTGAACTAAACTGAACTGAACTGAACTTAAAGAACTGAACTACATATTACCTGTAGGTAATATGAGCATTACAAAGGAATGCATTTGCCCTGGATGTAGCAATAGCTACAGAAATGCAACTTAAGGAACACAAATTTAGGAATCACTCATCTCAAAACACTGGCAATCACCATACTGTACCCAGAAGCGTCAAGCTATTACAAATTTAGCCATGATGACAAAGATAGAAAAACAGAAACCAGATAAAGTGAGAAAAACCAAGGCAATGAGGCAGTGCAGGAGGGTCTGACATTATCATTTGCATTCTGCTGGTTTTATTGGAGGGCCTGGCCTGCTATTGCACCGCTTCCCCCATTTATAAAAACAAACTGACATCATTTTATACCATTTCCATTCTTGCTTTCTTTTCTGAATGTTCTGCTGTTCTCTTTAGCTCTTGGGACACCTTAACAGACATTCCGTATCCATCCAGCTGGGGCTGCCCCTGGATCCCTGGCAGTGCCCAAGGCCAGGCTGGACACGGGCTGGAGCAGCCTGGGACAGTGGGAGGTGTCCCTGCCATGGCAGGGATAGGATGGGATGGGATTGAAGGATCCAACCCAAACCATTTTGGTGTTTTGTGGTCTGCACCATTTAGGTATTTTTCCTTTGGGTTGTGGGCTGACCCCTCACGTGGAGCTTCCTCACCCTGTACTTGCTTTGCAGGAGCAAAGAGAGTTCCAACACGAAAGGAAAAGCTGACTGAATTCCCCTCTGCTGGTGTAGAACATGGCTGCCAAAGCAAGAATCAGCTGTATTTTATTTGCAGAATATTTACTGGGAACAGAGAGAGGAGGAAGGAATATTTTGCCAATGATACAAGAAAATATCAATTTCTATTTTACTATTCTATCTCTATCTAATGAATATTCACCCCCAGAGGTTATATGATAGTTGGGTGAGTTTTCTTTCAGAGAAAAATCAAATCAAAAGACAATTCTGCAACTGTAAATATATTCCCACTGAGAATTGCATTCACCTTGCAATACTCAAGAGAAAGCATCTCATTTGTTCAATTAATCTGACCTTTATCAAGAGTTTGCACAGACAAAACACTCTCAGGGAAGGAAGTACTTGGAGTCAGAGTGAGCAGCACTGAGGACCTGAGCAAGCTGCACAAAGGGAAGTCTAAAGGATGTCTCTGCATACACTGCAGAGCTGCTGCTGATTTACAGGAGGTGCACAGCTCTTGGCCAAGCTGCTCCCCACAATCCTCCCAAGAGCAACTGAGATGCCTCCAAGTGCCAAGGAGAAGTGCTGAGGAAGCGCTCCCTGGGTCCCCAAAATCACTTCTCCATGTGCAGAACTCACTTAAGCCTCAGCACCAGTTTTTAAATTCCCACTGAATGATCTGAAACTGGCCAAGAACAAAGCCTGGTATCACTCACACAGAACAGCCCTGGCTGGGAACCAGGCTCAGAATTGTCTGAAAAATGTCTATGGTCTCTCAAAAACCCTCCCTGTGGCTACAGGGACTAGAATGTCAAAACTGGGGTGGTTGTAAGGGCTGAGTCTGAAGCTGATGGCTTTCACAAGAACAGAACTGGAGAGTGCTGGGTTGGGGAAGGGTGAAATGAGAGCAGGTCTGGACATGGGAGGGAGGGAGGGAGGGAGGGAGGGAGGAAGGAAGGAAGGAAGGAAGTGGCGGAAGGAAGTGGCAGAAGGAAGTGGCGGAAGGAAGTGGCGGAAGGAAGGAAGTGGCGGAAGGAAGGAAGTGGCGGAAGGAAGGAAGGAAGTGGCGGAAGGAAGTGGCGGAAGGAAGGAAGTGGCGGAAGGAAGGAAGTGGCGGAAGGAAGGAAGGAAGTGGCGGAAGGAAGGAAGGAAGGAAGGAAGGAAGGAAGGAAGTGGCGGAAGGAAGTGGCGGAAGGAAGGAAGTGGCGGAAGGAAGGAAGGAAGGAAGGAAGGAAGGAAGGAAGGAAGGAAGGAAGGAAGGAAGGAAGGAAGGAAGGAAGTGGCGGAAGGAAGGAAGGAAGTGGCGGAAGGAAGGAAGGAAGGAAGGAAGGAAGGAAGGAAGGAAGGAAGGAAGGAAGGAAGGAAGGAAGGAAGGAAGTGGCGGAAGTGGCGGAAGGAAGTGGCGGAAGGAAGGAAGTGGCGGAAGGAAGGAAGGAAGTGGCGGAAGGAAGGAAGTGGCGGAAGGAAGTGGCGGAAGGAAGTGGCGGAAGGAAGGAAGTGGCGGAAGGAAGGAAGGAAGGAAGTGGCGGAAGGAAGGAAGGAAGGAAGGAAGTGGCGGAAGGAAGGAAGGAAGTGGCGGAAGGAAGGAAGTGGCGGAAGGAAGGAAGGAAGGAAGGAAGGAAGGAAGGAAGGAAGGAAGGAAGGAAGGAAGGAAGGAAGGAAGGAAGGAAGGAAGGAAGGAAGGAAGGAAGGAAGTGGCGGAAGGAAGTGGCGGAAGGAAGTGGCGGAAGGAAGTGGCGGAAGGAAGTGGCGGAAGGAAGGAAGGAAGTGGCGGAAGGAAGGAAGGAAGGAAGGAAGGAAGGAAGGAAGGAAGGAAGGAAGGAAGGAAGGAAGGAAGGAAGGAAGGAAGGAAGGAAGGAAGGAAGGAAGGAAGGAAGGAAGGAAGGAATGGGCGGAAGGAAGGAAGGAAGTGGCGGAAGGAAGTGGCGGAAGGAAGGAAGTGGCGGAAGGAAGTGGCGGAAGGAAGTGGCGGAAGGAAGTGGCGGAAGGAAGTGGCGGAAGTGGCGGAAGTGGCGGAAGTGGCGGAAGTGGCGGAAGTGGCGGAAGGAAGGAAGGAAGGAAGGAAGGAAGGAAGGAAGGAAGGAAGGAAGGAAGTGGCGGAAGGAAGTGGCGGAAGGAAGGAAGTGGCGGAAGGAAGGAAGTGGCGGAAGGAAGGAAGTGGCGGAAGGAAGGAAGGAAGGAAGGAAGGAAGGAAGGAAGGAAGGAAGGAAGGAAGGAAGGAAGGAAGGAAGGAAGGAAGGAAGGAAGGAAGGAAGGAAGGAAGTGGCGGAAGGAAGTGGCGGAAGGAAGTGGCGGAAGGAAGTGGCGGAAGGAAGTGGCGGAAGGAAGGAAGGAAGTGGCGGAAGGAAGGAAGGAAGGAAGGAAGGAAGGAAGGAAGGAAGGAAGGAAGGAAGGAAGGAAGGAAGGAAGGAAGGAAGGATTACTGCACCATCATGCAATTCAGAATTGCCTGAAGCAGAAATCCAGCCCAGGATGTGTTCTGAGAGCCACTGATTGCTCTGACTGCTCTTACCAGTCCTTAGAAAAGAAAAGGGCTGGATGCTGATTTTGCTGTAAATGGCCTAATCTTATGCTACCTTGGAGCACCAGGTTGTTCTTTATTCAATTATTTTCAAACCATTTTTATCTTTCCTATACCCCAGTACCTCCATGATGCATTTTGCTGGTCTGGAGATGTACAGTGCCACAGACATCCACCTCAGCCACCAAAATATTACCCTCCATCTGAACACCCTCTTGTGGTCCAAAAATGTCTTAAAGTCCTAAATGTGACGTTCATATAAGCCCACCTGTTCAATGGCAAAGACAAGAAGGTTCAGTTTAATTGGGCTGCTTTCCTTTTGGGCCATTTTCTTAAAAAGAGAATCACTTTCAGTCATTTTTTACTGCTTTAGGAACATCAGTTTTCAGTACAAACCCATTTTGGAATATTATGAGTACACAAAGTCTGCTCACATCCATTGAGGTGCAGACTCTGGAGTAACAGACTTTCCTTCCTCTCCTAGGCTGAAATTAGCAATCTGAAAGCCAATTTTAAAAAGTGAAATTGGAAAATGAGAAATTCCAATAGAAATTCAGATCTTTTTTTTCTTCTCACTTCATTAATGCCTGGCTGCAGCCTGTCTAACTAATTGCAAAAAGAGAATACCTGCTAGAGGAGCAGGCATGGATTGGAATCAGGTGCCTGCATTTGGGAGAAAGCTATTAAGGCACAGGTCATGCTGCCTGCTTTTTGTGAGTTTATTGCCTCCCATTCAATCTTACATTAAATTTACTTTACCATAAATTGAGACTACAGGATTCTGCAGGATCAGCCCCTAGCAGCCAGTGGATAGAAGCCTGTGCAAATGCTGGCAGGGTCAGAGTGGCCAAGCCTGCTTGGCTGGAAAGCCTAAACTGACTCACAAGCACTGCTGCTCCCAGCCAAAAATAAGTGTGAATTGCTTTAAATTTCCCTTTCTCCATTTATCACAGGCATTTACATTTTTATCAACACATAGTGAGCAGACGAAACACAAAGACATTTGAGCAGAATCTTCTTTAAACTTGTCAAAAACGCCTTTTTCTTCTTTTTTCCTAATATTAACATTAATTGGAGCTGGGCAAAACTCCTGGCATTAATAGCAGTAAAAGCAGAGCTGGTACATTAGATTTTATTAGCATCTACACTAAAGATCCTACACCAAAGATCCTCCACCCCCCGAGCTATTTCCACCCAGGAAACCCTTCCTCTGCATGGATGGGCCCAGGGCAGCTGCTCCCCAGCAGCAGCAGTGAATTCCAGCAGGAGGGGCAGGGATCAGGTAAGGGCACACCAAGCCTAACTGGGACAGCAGGGCAAGCACTGCCCTCCTTGTGAGAGCAGCTTCCCCATGAATAAAATCAAAACATTCTTCAGAGATAATTGAAATCATGTTTACTACATGGGTTCAGAAATCTGAGATGCACAGACACCGCTCAATCCCAGCAATATCATCATAAATCAAAAGACCAGCAACTTGAAAGCCTCTGATGCTTTTTAGAATAACCCAAAGACTTATTCTCAGCATTTGTTTTTTTCTGCTTTCCCTCACTGTTCTGTCTTGTAGGATGTCTGTTGCCATCTATATTTAACAGGAAATGTAAAAGACAGCTTCGTAGATCAGAAAGATGAAAGTTTCTTCTTGTTCTTCTGTTCCCTTCAGCTTGCTCTGGTACCTCCACCCCCTCCCTGGCTCTTGTTTTTCCCATCTCCATGCTGTTTCCTTTATCCTCCCTTCCTCAGTCCCCACAGCTCCCTGTTGTTTCTCTTTCTCCTCTTTCTGTTCCATCTCGTCCTATTCCAGCCCTTGTGTTCTGATCTCCTATTTTCAAAAATACCAGACAAGAATGTAACAGAAAAAGAAAAAAAAAATCAAAAGCTCTTGGCAAGGCTGCTGTTCTGTAAATGACCTAACTGGACATTGTGCTACTTTTATTTTAAGAATTTTTTAGGACAAATCCAAGCCGTTCTTCTTTTTCTTCTAATATGAAGGGTTTTTACTTTAAAAAAAGTCCAAGTTACAAAGTATTTTTAACCTTTTTCAAGGAATATGGACATTCATAGTTTTGCTGGTGAAAGAAGATTGGTAAATTCAAAACAACATCTTGTATCAGTGATTTGCAACTTTCCCAATTGCACTCTGCCCATGAGTCACATCCTTGTTTTTATATCTGGTGTGGAGTTACAGGTCTGATTTTGACTCTGGGCCAAAACCAAACTTCTTTTCCCAGGTCACAGGTCAGGACAGAGCTCAGGCAAATAATCCCTTAAACATGGTTCTGGTTTCTTATGAATACCCTGGCTCCTGAGCTCCCTTGGTGAGAAAAGAGGACAAATTACCCCATCATAAAGGTTTCAAATGAATGCAGAATTCATGAGCACATTTGCACACCTGGTTTGGAAATGTCACTTGTCTGTTAAGGGATTGTCCACTTCCACATCCAAATGCCCAATTTGTGCATGCAATCATGGAAACTGGAGAGCAACCCGGCCTGGAAAACCTGATTTAACTTCTGCGCCTAGAGCACATCTCTTAAAGCACATCTGAGTAGAAAATTTGAATGATTCTTTTCAAGGGTGTTTAAAGGTGTTTTTTTAAAATGGTTCTTTCCAGGGATAAAAACATTGTCATTGTCACTGATTAGCATCTCACCAGTGTCAGCCTCCAAAGCCCCACTAAATCCCTGCAATCTAAGAAAAACTGTATTTCCTAGTCACTTTTGACTACCCCAAATAATGATGGTCAAGTGAGGCAAGAGCAGAGATTACAGAAAGTCTTCTCAAAAGGACTTTAAAATATCCACAAACATGGGGAAAACAATCCTCTGTCCCAAGGATTTTCAATGTCCCAAGGTTTTTAGAGAGCCTGTGCATACCATAAAGTGTATGGAATTGGCATTGTTCACCTGCATAGGAGAAGCTTTGGGCTGAGCTCAGGGTGGCCCTGCAGGGCCTGAAGGAGCTGCAGGAAAGATGGAGAGAGACAATTGCCAAGGGCTGCAGGGACAGGAGCCAGGGAATGGCTCCCAGTGCCAGAGGGCAGGGCTGGATGGGATCTTGGGAATGAGGAATTGTTCCCTGTGAGGGTGGGCAGGCCCTGGCACAGGGTGCCCAGAGCAGCTGGGGCTGCCCCTGTATCCCTGGCAGTGCCCAAGGCCAGGCTGGACACTGGGGCTGGAGCAGCCTGGAACAGGGGAAGGTGTCCCTGCCATGGATGGGCTTTAAGGTCCCTTCCAACCCAAACAATTCTGTATTCTCTGACATCATATATATATATATATATATATATATATATATATATATATATATATATATATATATATATATATAAATTTTAAAAGGTACAAAACACAAATAAGCATCAAAACATGTTCAGTGTATTTTTAAATGGAGTTTTGGGCTGCTTTTTCTTCATCCTCCTGAAGCAAAGGTTGCTTTTTCCTGGGAGGGGCTGTGGAGACAGAGTCTGTTAAGGCTCATCTCCAGCTGCAGAACTGGAACTGGTCTCCTCAGCTCTTTGTGTCCTGTCAGCTCGCTCTGACAACTGATGGCTGGGATGAGGATGAACTGTGACACTGTCTGAAAGCAGGGACTTGAGTTTGCACAGGCTTTTGCCACTACTGGAGCCTGATAAGATTAAAACTTGTGGTTTTGTTGGGATGGGAGCTCTGTGGCAGAGCACTGCTGTGGCTACAGGGCAGGGCTGTGTGAGCCTGAGCAGGCTGGGAAAGAGAGGAGGAGGTACTGGGGTACAGTCACTCTGATTTCCTACCCCACCCAGGAGCACTGGAGTCCTGGGGATATTGGGAACACAATATCCCCAGGTTCTTAAAGCACACGAGAGCTGTGTGCTGTGCAGTGACATTTCAGAGCAGCCAGGTGAATGGGGTGACCAGATGAGGAAAAGCATGGTTAATACAAAGCACATGTAAATGAGGGAGTGCATTATCCTAGGGGAGCACAGCATGAGAACAGCTGAGCACTCCACAGAGGAAAGGAGAAGTTGTCTGTGCACAGAGAGCTTGCAGTCAGTGCTAGCCTTAGCACAGCAAATGCCACACACCCATGGAATGTGTCTGTCCTGCTCCTGGACATCCTGGACATCCTGCAGGACCAGCTGGCTGTCCTCCCATGGACAGCCATTAATCCTTGCATGGGACAGCCCATTAATCCCCACCTGCCTGGGACAGTTATTGACCCATTCCTGTATGGGACAGCCATTAACCCATCTCTGCTGGGACAGCCATTAATCCCTGCCTGGGACAGCCATTAACCCATTCCTGCCTGGGACAGCCATTAACCCATCCCTGTATGGGACAGCCCATTAACCCATTCCTGCCTGGGACAGCCATAAATCCCTGCCTGCCTGGGACAGCCATTGCCCCATCCCTGCCTGGGACAGCCCATTAACCCATCCCTGCCTGGGACAGTCATTAACCCATCCCTGCTGGGACAGCCATTAATCCCTGCCTGGGACAGCCATTAACCCATTCCTGCCTGGGACAGCCATTAACTCATCCCTGTATGGGACAGCCCATTAACCCATCCCTGCCTGGGACAGCCATAAATCCCTGCCTGCCTGGGACAGCCATTGCCCCATCCCTGCCTGTGACAGCCATGAATCCCTGCCTGCATCCCCCAGTGCTGACACAGCAGATCCAGCACTGTGCCCATCCCATCACACCAACTGCACAGCCAGGAAATGGGGGAAAGGCAGCACTGCTTGAGCTCTGCCTCAGCTCCCACTAGCAGTTGCTCTTGTTTGTCCCCCAAGAATCACATCCAAAGTCTTGTGACATGACTATGAGGGCTCCAGAGAAGCCAACAAGCCTTTGAATCACTTAATGATTAAAGGTACTGCAGGATATGGGGCCAGGTTCCTGGGCCCAGTAGGACTGTGCTGGTTTCTCTTGTGCAATGTTTCCCATTCCTTGAGTTACATGGTATGATTTTTCCCTGACTTATCTTCTGTGAAATGGAAAGAAATACAGGGCTGGAAGGGATTTCCTGAATAACCAAGTATTATCTCCTGCCACCCATAGGAACAACAACATAGAAACCTTTTAATTCCCATTTAGCTCCTCAGGACAGGGACTGGCCCTTCTTCTGAGGAACACTCTGCAATTCAAAAATACATACAAATGCCAAAAAAGCCAGAGCTGATTAAAAAAAATACTGGGGAGATGAGTAATGCAGATGGCTTGGTGCTGCCCATTCCAAACACATTCTGACCTCTGCTGCTTGCTTATCTTCAAATCTCTTATCTCTGTCTTGGTGGCTAATGTCCTGGAATACACAAGTCTCACGTTCAGGCTCTAAGACAACAAGCAATCCTACAGAGAAAACGAGCTGAGCGTCCACAGCCTGTCCTCTGGAACGTGGCAGGGCTGGAGGTTTTCTGGGTGTTTCTGTTGCTCTGAGTGACCCCGGGAGCAGCAGCCCCAATCCGGGTGGGAGCAGCTCCGAGGGAAGGAGGATCAGGTAGCCAGGGCTGACCTGAGCACAGCACGAGTCCAACAGCACACGGGGCTGGCTGCAGCTTGCCTTGGCACTTGGGGATGGTAATTGGCTGAGAAGCTGTACTGCACACCTGGGGCACTGCAGCAGGGCCTTGGTGACAGGCTGGGGCAATGCCGCCTCTCTCCAGAGCCGGTGCAAAGGGAGGACAAAACTGGGCTGCTCTCAATATCACAAATGGTGCTGCTTACAGCTGAGATAGATGGGCTTTTTCCTGCTTCTCTCAGGTTCTCCTCCTCCCTGTGATTTATGTCAGGGGGTTGTGCTGGCATGGAGCTGCTCACTGTGACAGGGGATGTTCTGGATGTGAGAACCCCTAACTCAGGACCATTCCCGTGTCATTTCTCTGCACAGCTGACAGAAATCTTTTTTCCTGGTTATTTATTTATCAATTCCCGATACTACATCAGTGCCCAAGAAAACCAGCTCTCTACTCAATCCATACAGGTGCATTTTTTGCTTGACAAATGGCCTGCAGTTGTTAGAAAATCACACGGTTTTTTAAAGAATTGAGAAATGAGCTCTGCCTAAGTGCAATAAAACCCCCAGATTTCTCTGTGTTGATTTTCCCTCTTTAGTGTCTGTTCAGAGAACATCCTCCACACCACACTCTGCAGATGTGATATATGATAACACAGCTGTAACTAAAAAATTATATATGAAATAAAAATCCCTCAGCAGTGCAGAGTTGGGAATACAGAGGCTGCAAGCACCAGGAGCTACTGCTGTGGCACTTGGAAATGAGGCAGGAGCCAGGGTACTGCAGGGAGGATGCAAACACCAACTGTATTAAAAACCTTCCAGGATGTACAAATGCCCTCTTTAATGTGCTTTATGTGAGAGAAGGCTGCAGCAGCGAGTCCTTTGGGATCTGAGTCCAGCCTGGGAAGGGGGGATGCTCAGGGTCTGGTCCTGCTCCTGTAAAGGGCCCAGAGCTGGAGGTTCTGCCAGCAGAGCTCCCAAGCCCAGCCCCTCTGGATTGTACTGCCATTTTTGCCCCTCTGGATTGCAGTGGTATTTTTGTACTGCCATTTTTGCCCCTCTGGACTGTACTGGCACTTTTGCCCATTTGCAGCACTAATCAAATTGGTGACACTGCTTTACACACCTCTAGAATAAGCCTAAAATATGGTACAATGAGAAATTAATGTCACTGGGACTGCCATCCTGTTTTCCAACTTCAGCTATCAGGAAATAAAAAGGGACAAAAGACCCCAACCCCTTCCAGTCCCCATCTTCCGAGTCTGAACAGAATCCAGCACTGCAGAGCCTGCTCTTTAGGCAGCAAAATAACAGCATTAACAGCATCCAGCTTGTTTCTCCCAACCACAGCAAAGAAAATATTGAGCTTCTGAAATTTTTCATCAGGCTTTAGTTGGAGTAATCAGATGAGACATAATTGAAGCTGCCTGTGGAAGTTTGGATTTCCTTGACAAGCTCCCTAAGAGTTGCTCTTCTGAGACTCATAGACCTTCTCCTGCACTGTCAGCAAAATACTGGCCAGACTACGTCTGTAAAATTTACCTTCCTTTGCATCATCTCTGTGGCTCTTTTAACAAATGCAGCAGCAATTTCTGCCTTCAACTTTGGTTTACACATTTCTTTCTACAGAGGAAACTTCTTGCTTCTGTACACAGACAACACCTGTGGATGCATGGGAATGCTTTCATTTCTGGGAAACAAGCTGATTTTCCTCCCCTGCCCTCCCACAAACCCCAGATGTCAAAACCTTGCCCTTCCACCTCCTGCGCAGCCAGCAGCTCCTGGACCTATCCCAGCAGCCCTGTGAGGTGGCACATGTTGGAGCCAAGGTGGGCCAGGAAGCTCCAGGTGAGGAGCAGGGACAGGGATGCTCCAGGCCAGGGGCTATGCAGGCAGGGAAGGACTGGGAGGGCCCCAAAAGCTACAACAGGGAGTGTTCTCCATGGCAGCAAAGGACAAAAATGCAAAAAACAAGCACTTCCTAACAAGAACAGACTTCCATCTTGATTTTCATTTTCTATCAGCATTTTTTAATGGATGCAATTTCAAAGCATAAACAAACATAATAATTATTAGGAATGCTTGCTGTACAGACAAGAAATTCCTTTTTCCTTAAGTGGGGCTGGAAGGGGATAAGCAAATCCACAATGCTGCTGCACAGCCTTTATGTGCTAGTGGAACCAGCGGGAAGTTCAGCTGTGATTGAAAATACCAAACTTCATCAACAGCTGCTTTTGTCAGTGAAAAGTGTGTATGAGTGCTCACCAAAACACTGCACCAGCAGCCAGCACTGCAGAGAGCCCTGAGAAAGGGCGGAACCAGGGCCCACATCAGTGGATTTTATAGCAGATTTTCTAATAATCATTAGAGCCCGTGTGGGTCCCTCTGGTATTGCTGCTGCAGCACAGCTCAGTGTGCATTCCCTGCCCAGCTCAGTGTGCATTCCCTGCACAGCCCAGTGTGCATTTCCTGCACAGCTCAGTGTGCATTCCCTGCACAGCTCAGAGTGCCTTCCCTGCTCAGCTCAGTGTGCATTCCTGCACAGCTCAGAGTGCATTCCCTGCTCAGCTGGCACAGCTCAGTGTGCATTCCCTGCACAGCTCAGAGTGCATTCCATGCACAGCTCAGAGTGCATTCCCTGCTCAGCTGGCACAGCTCAGTGTGCATTCCCTGCCCAGCTCAGAGTGCATTCCATGCACAGCTCAGAGTGCCTTCCCTGCTCAGATCAGTGTGCGTTCCCTGCTCTCCTGGCACAGCACAGCTCAGGGTGCATTCCCTGCACATCTCAGAGTGCATTCCCTGCACAGCTCAGTGTTCATTCCCTGCACATCTCAGAGTGCATTCCTTGCACAGGGGAGCCTGCACAGCTCGCCCTGGGAGTGCTGCTGCTGCCAGGTGGGATCAGGGGCTACAGTGCCAGTATTGCTGTCACCAGTGTGTCAGTGGAAGCTTCTTAGGGTGCTACTGACAACTAAAACAAAGGGCTGGCACCACATCTGACTGCAGCTGCTGCAGGAGCAGCCCAGTAGCGCATGGTGCAAACTGGGAGCAACACAGAGCCAGGGAATTCCTGGAGGGAGCTCTGCCATCCTACCCCTGGTGCTTCCCCAGATCACAGAGGGCAGAAAAACCTGCCAGGACTTCAGAAGGCCACTGCAGATTTGAACATGTGCCAACTTTTTCTGCCTGCAGACTGGCAGAGGAAAAAACCCCACAGTTTTTTGAGCTTCTGTCTTTTGCTAATGGCATTCTCTGAGCGCTCATGTAGCTCAGCAAATGGCCCTGATTCTCTCTGCTTTCTGCATAAAAGATCTATTAATTCAAAATCAAAGTAGGCAATTCTAATTCTGTGTGTGATATGAAGGGAGTTTGGCTAAACCTTTTTTTTACAGAGAAACCTCTGGTCTCTTTTTATTCTTGTGCCTCAGTAGCTGCAAGTCCTCTTGGCTATTCTCTTTCAGTTTCTGTGAAAGGCTTGTATCTTCTTTCTCTGAACTCTACCTGAATTCCTCACACGCCCTTGCTCTCCCTGTAAAGCACATGCCAGTGTGTGCAGTGGCACCATGTGGAATACATTTCCAATTTTTTTTCAGATGAATACTGCTAAGCTGATGAGAACTTCTTAGACACTGGCAGCTTCCACTGACGTCAACTGCAATTGCAAGTTGGCAGTCAATTGAGTCCACTGCAACTGAAAGCATCCCTGGGCCACTGATCTCTAATCTTCCTGCTCCCTCACCATCTTCCCTCTGGAATTACACAGTGCACTCTGCTTTTAGGGCACACGAACTCCACACACTGGTGCCACCCACATCCCACATGGCCATCTGCAGATTTGGGGGTTTAAACCCCTGTCCACTGCAAACAGCAACATTATCATGACAAATAGTAAATATTGCTGAAAGATCAGTAAGTGTTATTTCATTATTTTAATATCAATCAGAATTAGCCTTTGAAGTGGGATGAGTTGTGGAATAATAACCATTAGTGACTCCATTAGGAAGCTGTTCCCTCCATGCTGTTGTTGCATTGCAATTCCCCAGAAGCTCTAATTCAGTGCAGACAGAGCCAGGGAAAAGAGAGCAGCTCAGCAGCCTGAGAGAACACCAAATCACCATCCAGGGATGGGCACCTATGGTTAGGGACAGCAGCTTGGGGTGTGCGACATCAAACACTGAAATGCCACTTTCTGTGGTACCAGGATGTACACAACTGAAAAGGTCCAAAAGAAACAACCAGTTAGAATCAAGAGAAGGATCAAGGATTTTGTGCACAAAATTTGACCTTTTAATTCCCTGAGAAAACTGCAATGTGCAGTATATGGGCTGCATAAAGAAGCAGGAGGGCACTCACAATCCAATAATTGTACAGCAAATATGTTGGCACTGAGAGGAGAAGGAAAATGATACTTCACTAGGAAGTTCCAACAGAAATAGAATAAAATATATATGCAATGAAACTTCACAAAACTGCTCGGCATTAAGACCAAAAGCTGCCATTGGGTGGGGTGACAAAGAACCATAAAATAGAGAGCTAATCCCAAGTGTGCATAGGGTGTGGAGCAGGGCTCTGGGAGCACGGACAAGTGTCAGCCTCAGAGAAGAAACCCCAAAGTGGTGACAGGAGCTGAGGCTCAAGATCTCTCACTATGTCCATTTTAGCTGGCAATGAGTTTCATGCTTCATTTCAGTCATTATTTAAACATTGTTATTTCTGCAAACATGCCTCACTGAGATAAGGTTTCATGCTGCACCACATCAAAATGCAGATTGGTGCCGAGCGTCAGGAAGAGCCTTTATTGAGGTAACTGTTTATTAAGCCATGGAGGAATTGAAATTGCAAATTCTTAAAGAAAGGGAGGCAGAGGGAGAGATATGTTACGTTCCCTTTAATCATGGGATTTGCACAACAGCAGTACAGTTATGATCTAAATAAAGTTTCTGGAGTCATCAGGATATTATACTGTAGCTGCTTCATTTAATCTAATGGTTTCCATTTAGGTAATTTTCATGCATTTTAATGTATTTAATGATCACCTTTCCTTGACTGATTTACAATCTCTGAAACTATATTGTACTTTATCTGCAAGATTTGGGATTCCAGACAATGATATGCAGAGAAGGACCTGGAAAGTTGAGTGAAGATGCTACTTTGCATTTTAAATTCCCATTAATCATGCTATTTTACTAATGTAGAAGAGCCTGAATATAATTTCAACCTGTAGAAAAACAATACTCAAGAGACTTCTGGAGAATGAACTTGACCTAGATTTTGGATTATTTCACTCTAACAGAAACTGCTATCATTTCAGACACTGACAGCACGGGGAAATGAGCAGGAATCCCAGTTCTGTATTTGCTCTTTGACAAGAAGCATCCCTTGCTCAGCTGCCCCAGGGCTGAGGGCAGCGTGCTCTGTAGGTGTGCTTTGGGGGCTGCAGAGGGGAGCAGGCCCGGGTGTGCCAGGCCCTGGCAGCATGGACACATCCCCATCCCTGCCACAGCAGGATCCATCCCTCCCTGCGGAATCTCGGCAGGAGCAGGATCCCTGGATCCCTTGCTCAGTGCACCAGGGGCTGAGGGCAGCCTCCTCTGTGGATGTGCTTTGAGGCCTGCAGAGGGGAGCAGGTCCGGGTGTGCCAGACCCTGGCAGCACGGACACATCCCTGCCACAGCGGGATCCATCCATCCCTGCGGAGGCTCGGCAGGAGCAGGAGCAACAGGGGCTGAGGGCAGCGTGCTCTGTGGGTATGATTTGGGGGCTGCAGAGGGGAGCAGCTCCGGGTGTGCCGGGCCCTGGCAGCACGGACACATCCCCATCCCTGCCACAGAGGGATCCATCCCTGCCACAGCGGGATCCATCCATCCCTGCGGAGGCTCAGCAGGAGCAGGAGCCCTGCTCAGCAGAGACCCCCCCTCTCTCATGGGCTCCTGCATCCCCCTGGCCTGCAGGGACCCCAGAGCCGCTCTCACTCTCAGGCACACCGAGAGAGGGAGCAGCACCAGACACTTCAATTAGCATGCAGAGCTGCTCCGCTGCATGTGCAAATGAGGTGATGATGAATGCAAATGACTAATTACAGTCACCTGCTTGGGCAGTGCCCCTTGCTGCTGGGCAGGGGAAGGACTGTGTGTGCAAATGAGACACACAGCTGGAGGCAGCCCTTACACGAGGCCTCGGAGAGAATTCCAAGGGCTTGGGAGTTCTACCTTTGTTTTGTACATTGAAATACAACCCTGGCTTTGAATATGATATCGTTTCCCAGGTATTGGAAAAAGAAGTAGTGCAGTAATCTGAAGGATGCGAACCAGGATACACAATTCATATGTACACTTCAGGAAAGAGAAAAAAATATAGCTGATATTAAGAATGGGGAAAAGCAAGAAAACAACACCAAATTTTAATGTCTGGATAGATTTAGTTAGTAGCAGATAATGAGATTGTGAAATTCACACTATAAAATGTATGATAATTAGAAAACTCCAAATGTCTCAGAGAAGTTTTACAGTCCAAATAACTCTACTAGTCTGTAGTTCATTGTGGGACTGCAGATCTGAACAACAGAGCGCTCAGATCCCAGCTGCTCCTCCCCTGTGGAGCCAGGCTGGGAGAGCTGGGGCTGCACCGCCTGGACAGGAGAAGGTTGTGTGGAGAGCTCACAGCTCCTTCCAGGCTCTGAGGGGAACCCAGAGAGGGACAATTGCTCAGGAACTGCAGGGACAGGAGCCAGGGAATGGCTCCCAGTGCCAGAGGGCAGGGCTGGATGGGATCTTGGGAATGAGGAATTGTTCCCTGTGAGGGTGGGCAGGCCCTGGCACAGGGTGCCCAGAGCAGCTGGGGCTGCCCCTGCATCCCTGGCAGTGCCCAAGGCCAGGCTGGACACTGGGGCTGGAGCAGCCTGGGACAGTGGGAGGTGTCCCTGCCGTGGCAGGGGTGGCACTGGGTGGGATTTAAGTTCCCTCCCAACCCTGAACATTCTGTGATTCCATGATTTAGGGGACCAAGAGAATAAGAAAAAAAAAATTGTCTTGTCATTTGTGTAACAAATATATGGTCAAAGGTTTTCTGGTTTTTTTTTGTTTTTTTGTTTTTTTTTTTTTTGAGGGGGTGGGTGGTTCCTTTTTTTTGTTTTTTTTTAGTTTTTCTTTTTTGGGGGGGTTGTTGGTTTCAGGTAGCACATGTGAATTTAGACGCAGGTAGTGCTTTTACATTTATGCAGAGAACACTGAATTTAGCAATAACTGAAACTACTTTAAAACATTGGATTCAAGGAGAAAGTCCTTCTAGATGCTGTCTCCACTACTTGTTCAGACATTGCAGTAATTTCTACAAATTCCTCTCTTTTTTCTTAACCTTTCAGGATTTATACTTCCTATATGAGAAGCTTTGGTTATTTTAAGTCCAACTAATCATTCAGCATGTACATGCAACAAATATTTATAGCACTCTAAGAATAAACCATAACCAGTTCAAGGCTAGTACAAAGTTCATGGTGAGGTTTTGATATAACTGGAAATGTCCAATCTGGGCTGTCTCTGGACTATCAGTAATAAAATGCCTTCCTCGTTGAAACAACAAAAATGTTTCTGTTTTCTTCTTGTTCCAGATGCCATCCAGTCCCTGACAGCAACAGTAGCTACAACACATTCTTGTTTTGATCTAATGGGGTTCAGATCTGAAAGTTCAAATGAATGAAAAGGAAAAGTGTTTTCTGGTTTTCCTTAGTCCAAAGCCTAACACCAAACTGTGCCACGGTGGACACAGCAGGAATTTCCCCATGGAAAGGGTGGTGAGGGATTGGAACTGCCCAGGGGGGTTTGCAGTGCCCATCCCTGGAGGTGTCCCAGGAAGGGCTGGAGGTGGCACTCAGGGCTCTGGGCTGGGGACAGGGTGGGCATCGGGCACAGCTGGCACTCCATGGGCTGGGAGGGATTTTCCAATATCAGTGATTCTGGGATTCCCTGATCATCACCAAGAGGACACTACGAGTCAGATTCTCCTTCTGTCACCTCTAGCAAGCTCCCATCAGACAAATCAATTAAAACCCAGCACAGGGAACACCCTCAGACATCTGAACTGGCACAGAGCGAGAGCAGGGAGGGCAGAGACCTGCTGAGGGCTGGACACAGGTGGCAGAGCCACCTGTGCCACATCCTGGTGACAAGGCAGCGGTGCCACCGTCCCTCTGTGCCACATCCCAGTGACAAGCAGCAGTGTCAGGGACAGGGCACCACAGCTCCCTTCTCTGGGATGTCTCCAGTGAAATACAATCCCAGCACTACTTGCAAGGAGCTATTACAGTTGCTTTCCTGCCAGGAGATTTTTATACATGTACTTGCTTTTGAAACTTTGTAAACACAAGCAAATTGGATTTGATTTATTTTTATCTTCCTTGTCATATGACATAACATTGATAAGATAGCGCTGGGTGATGAGTTCTTTGGTAAGTGCACCTATTGGTAAATTAGTGACAAAATCTGATACAACATCTTGGGTGAAAACAAGCTTAATTCTGCAGTAAATAATTCAACTCACTATTACTCACAGAACTGGTTAGATTGAAAAATTTAGTTTGTCACCAGAACAAATTTATTCTGAGTTTATGAATTCCTAATAAGGTTGCTTTTCATAATGATGAATGATAATTATCTTTTTGAAGTCTAATAATTTACCTGAGTATTCCTATCTGTGAGATACCACAGGTAAGTAAGAGCCCTTCCTGCAGGGAAAGTCTCTTAACTGACTGCAGCAGCACAGCAGTTAGTCTTGGAAATACTGAAACAATTTTATAGCACACTCAGGTGTGTTAAACAGGATGGACAAGATCCCTTCATAACCTGAATGCTACCAAACAGCAACAATTAGAGGAGGAAAGAGGAGCAGCTCCAAGCTCTGCTCAGGCCAGGGCAGCCCCAGGAGTGGCTGGAGCTGGGCCAGGGCAGGCTCAGGCTGCAGAGCAGGGCAAGGTTCTGCTGCCCCCAGAGGGTGCTGGCACTGCCCAGGCTGCCCAGGGAATGGGCACAGCCCCGAGGCTGCCGCAGCTCCAGGAGCCTTTGGGCACCAGGGATGGACAGGGGGGATTGCTGGGGGGTCTGGGCAGGGACTGCATCCATCATCCTGGGGGGATTGCTGGGGTGTCTGGGCAGGGCCAGGGACTGCATCCATCATCCTGGGGGGATTGCTGGGGGGTCTGGGCAGGGACTGCATCCATCATCCTGGGGGATTGTTGGGGGGTCTGGGCAGGGCCAGGGGCTGCATCCATCATCCTGGGGGGTTCCTTCCCACGCAGGATATTCTGGGATTCTCTGACTTTCAGATAGAAACCCAAATGTGGTTCCCTTTGAGTAAGCCTGCAGGGAGATGGAATCCACAACTGGCCTGCTCAGGAGAGGAGTCCCTGTGAGCAGCTCTCCCAAGCATTCATCTCATTCCTGCACCTCCTCTGTCAGCTCCAGCTACCCTAGAACTGCAGAACCAGGATAAAGAGCCCACACTTCAAAGCTTCCCTTTAGTTCCCACCAAACCCATCACTTCTGCTCACAAACAGTGACAGCAAACCTACTCTCAGTCAGGAACAAGGACAACAAAATGAAACAATTCAAAATGAATTTATCACTGGTTTAATTCCTTGCATTCAGACATTCATCTCTTCCAGACAGACATGATAATGTGATTAGTACAAATGATACCTGGCTAGTTACAGGGCATTTAGGAATACAGGCAGTATTTATTTCACACAGTGCAATGTATCTTTCTGCTTTTGTTATCCTCAAGCAGGGCTGTTTTCTTTGCAAAGGTATCTCAAAAATGTGCTCTACAGCCTTCCCCTCCTTTCAAAAGATGAGAAATTTTCTTTTTTTCCTCTTTATTTTTTTCTTTTGGCATGTGACAGCACATTTTGCTGTAGGAAACAGAGGTATGTTTTAATAGTGAAACAAGGGATGTACTCACATGGAATAAATCACAGTTTTAGTGGTTTTCTTTGTTCTCAGTCTTTGAAAGACCTGAAGAACTATTTGATCTCTGCACTTCCACAAGTTTTGCAATAGTTTGGGTTTTTTTATGATTCTTTTTTTTAAAAAAAACTGCAGAAGAGTAAGAACTCCGTGATGTCTGATTGAAGGTGACTAATTTTTAAAGGCAGAACTCCTGTACTCACAGTGGGAGCTCCCTGAGTGACTGCTCCAGAATAACAACAGGAGTACACACTTGTGCCTTCCCAAGATCAATTCTAGGATTTTTAATCATACCATTTCCTTATTTAAACTGCGATGTGCTGGAGATCAGTTTGTATCCATCAAACCCCTACTGACACTGCTGATGGTGGAGCATCAGAATTTACACCCCAAGTGATCTGTGGGATCAGACTATAAACAGATGTGGCCAAAGGATCCAGATAAGTTATTTATCCAATATGTCTGAGAATAAAACTGAATGCTTATATTTAGGCCATCAAAAATCTATAAATGAGGTATTTAGTAGAGGAATGTTTAAAAAGACCAATTCCTTATAAAGGTGGAAAAAAGAAAAAATACCCTTCCCATCTAACACTTGATCAGATTGGATGCACTTGGGCATTTCACCTCCTTGAAAACTGGGTTCATCTTCAGAGCGGCTTTTTTCTCAATTAAAAAAATCTTTCAGAAAGGCAGACGTTCTTCTTAACTGACTGATGAACGTCAGAGATGTGTGAGATTGCCTAAGCATATTTCAGAGAAAAAGAAGGAGCTGTTGCTGGATTTTGCAGCACAATGTGACTACATCTGTGAGACTTGCAGAAGGAATGAGCACTCACACTTTTCACTACCAAACTCAAATGAATCATGCCTAGTTTAATATAAAATTTAATGTCAAGAACGTGGTCAAGTTTTGGAGCACAGGCTGAGCTGCGTACAAATTGATTTAAGAGACACCAAGACCAGAATTATCTCTTTTGGAAATATCTTCAACAAGGAGAACAGAGGGATTATGTTCCATTCCTTGCACTTTGAAAATGTTAACGGTGGGTGAGATGATTTAACAAATGCTGCTTTAATGAGACATCACTGCAACGCCTGCTGCTGGGAAGGTCATACATGTTCTGTGTGTTACTGCCAGGATTCCAGCCCAACAGGAGCCTCCACTTTAATGAACTACCTACATGAAATTGTCTTTTTTTTCCCCTTTCACAACTGTTCTCTGCTGTGGAAGACCCAAGGTACCTAATGATGTCTGCTTAGTATTTTGTGGAGGGGAAAAATCCTAACTATAGTATAAACTCCATAGTATAAACTACATCCTCGTGTTAATACAAGTCAGGGAGGGGAAAAAAACAAATGAAAACAAACCAACCCTTAGGAGAGATGTGAATTGCATGAATTCAGTCAGCTCTAAGGTCACACTCTGGACACACAGTCAGAAATGTGGTCACATTATGGAACCTTCACCTCACCCTGCACCATGGGTGAACCAAAGCACAATCAAAGGAAGGAGGAATTACTCCTGTCTGGTTTTCCACCATGGAAATCTCACCTTTCCCATGTTCAGCAGCTGCACAGGAGAGTTCCCCGAGGCTTTGGCAGACTCAAAGTCCCCCTCAGATGAAAAGCTCTGTCCTTGCACTCAGAATGGTCTGGATCAGCCCAGCAGGCAAGGAAAGGGAGAGTGGCAAAGACAATGGCACAATAAATTCAGCACAAATTCTTGCCACAGACTGCTCTGTTCTGACTCCTCTTTGGAAACAAGAAAGTTTGCTGTCTTTCCATTTCTCTAGTACGGAAAAGGCTGAGTAGGGCCCTCAAAGGCTCCAAGAAAGTCCTCACTCCTCAGATTTAGCAGTCTGGCAGGAAGGAACAGTACAGCAAAAACAGCCTTGCAGTAAGAAGTGCTAACCAGCCAACCATATGCTAGATTTGCTCTTTTATATTTCTCCCTTTCTCAAATATTACTTTTAAAAGATTAAGCATATAGCACCTTTTAAAATTCGGTGAGTGCCCAGACATCCTGTTAAATATCTTTCTGAAGATTGTTCTAGAAATTCCCATTTCATATAGATTCATTTTGGAAAGCACACTCCCCGTATCCTGAAAAATTGAAAGCATCCCTTCACACCTTGCTTTTCAGAAATAAACACTCCACTCATCTTCAGCTTTTTACCTCATCTTTCCCAGGAACTAAATCTTTATAACAAGCAGGAGTTTCCTTTTACTGAAGACCATTTGTTAGAACTGAATGATAGTCTGCAAAATAGGTAATAAAACTGAATAATTAAACCAGAAAAAGATAATCTCTCATCCAAATTTCAGAAGGACAAAAGAAAAAGAAGTACTTTTAGCACTACTAAAAGAGTACTTTATTTTGAGGGGTCCAATTGCTTTCCTGTATGAGCCCCTGGGTGCCTTCTTACCCATTGCAGGATCTCTCCCCTCACAAACTGTGCCCCTTCCAATTGCACCAAGGAGACACAGACAGAATAAATACCCTCAAAGACTCTCAGAAACTGGCAATGGCACAATTCTGCTGTTTTATTCAGAATTCACAAGGGCTTGGGCCCTCTTGCCCAAAGGGCCTGTGCTGTGCAGTGTTATCCTACAGAGCTCTGACAGAGCTCTTTAATCTCATTTTCTCGAGAGACAAAGGCACAGGTTATACACTACAGTGCTGACCTGTCTGAAAATCCAGGCTGGCTCTGCCCCTGCCTCACCCCTTTCCCTCCTCACTTCTCCAAAGCCCTCATGCAGTCCTGGGCCTGCCCTGATTTTATGTTTATTGCCTCATTTCTCCATATTGATCCCTCTGTTGTCCCTGCTCCCAGCAGAGCAGAGAGGAGCGCAGGGGCAGCTCCTTCTGAGCCTGGGGTGGCACTCAGGCTGCTGGCACACGGGTGCTGGGGACAGCAGCCTGTCCCTCAGCCAGCTCACCTCTGGGCATTGGGAGTAAAGGGGATGTGGGCCTGAGTGATCTTTGAGCATTGAGCATTTCAGCAGGATGAAGCCCAGACACCCAGTGCATCTCTGGCTTAAATAATCCTCGAGCTGCTGAGAAAAATCTCCTGAGAGAGGATCAGTGCAGCTCTGTGCAGCAGCACGTGCTCGGGAGGAGACTGCAGTGGCTCCTGTGTTCATGTGAAGTCAATGAATTTATAGCTACAAATAGATCAGCCACAGGATTGGAATCATAGAATGATTTGGGATGGAAGGGACCTTAAACATCCTCTCATGCCACCCCTGCCATGGACACCTTCCACGGTCCCAGGCTGCTCCAGCCCCAGTGTCCAGCCTGGCCTTGGGCATTGCCAGGGATCCAGGGGCAGCCCCAGCTGCTCTGGGCACCCTGTGCCAGGGCCTGCCCACCCTCACAGGGAACAATTCCTCATTCCCAAGATCCCATCCAGCCCTGCCCTCTGGCACTGGGAGCCATTCCCTGGCTCCTGTCCCTGCAGCCCTTGGCAATTGTCTCTCTCCATCTTTCCTGCAGCTCCTTCAGGCCCTGCAGGGCCACCCTGAGCTCAGCCAAAGCTTCTCCTGTGCAGGTGAACAACGGCAGCTGTGCCAGCCTTTCCTCCCAGCAGAGCTGCTCCATCCCTCTGCTCATCCTGGTGCCTCCTCTGGGCTCTCTGCAGCAGCTCCAGGTCCTGGCTGTGCTGGCCCAGGGCTGGGGCAGCTCTGCAGGTGGGGTCTCACCTGAGGGGCAGAATCCCCTCCCTGCTGCCCATGCTGGGCTCAGCCCAGGGCAGGGTTTGGGGTCCCAGGGCACGGCCGGGGCAGGGCCAGCTCTGCCCCACAGTTCCCCCAAGGCTCTCCCAGGGCTGCTCTCAATCCCTTCTCCACCCAGCTCCAGGTGTGACCAGGATTGCCCCAGATACATTTTTTACCCAGTTACCTGCAGTGCTTTTACTGGAAGTTTACCTTCCTGCAAAGGTGCTTTGGTGGAAATTTTCCTGTTCTTGTCGGATATTAGTGAAAGGTTTGTTGTCACTACTGTTCTTCACAACAACCTTGAGCAAGGGAAGCCCCAAAACAGCTGTTCTGTGACTCTGCTGGCTTAAACAACCTACTGGAGCCCTCCCTTGTAACCTTGGCCCTGCTCTGTCTGAAAGGTGTGGCTCCATGGAAATCATTTCTCCAAGGGCTGGAGCACCAGCAGGGTCTGGGATGCACCATTGTGCTCCTCCTTGTTCTGCTCTTCATTAGGAAGGGACCAATTACAAATCAAATAAATCCTTTATAGCAATGCCTTAAACCATCAAAAAGTCTGTCTTGCTTTTGGATAAATCAGGTTGCAATAACAAAGGTGGAGACATGTTCACAGGCAGGCTCCAGGCTCCCAGACACCAGGATAATTGAAACATCTCACAACTAATTAACAAGTTAAATTACTTTTCTGCAAGGTGACCTAATAATGCAATCTGTCAAGACAGCAATAGGTGCCATCCCAATCTCTCCTCCCAGATCAAAGTTGGGAAGACCACTGCCATGTATTATTGAACATCTTCTGCTGTTCACTCTTCCCTCCCTTGTTTAAACTGACATGCCAACAGACAGGAAAATTGTTTAAACAATGTCAAAGAGCAAAATTCTGGCTAACATTTCAATAAAATCACAGTTTCTCGTAGTGCATCATCGAGGTGCATGGTGTCTTTAAATGCCACGATTACTGTGCTGGATGAATTAATCTCAGGTTTTAGTGGTAATGTGAGTGTAGAGCGGGCATGACTTAGAGATAAAAGCACTGTGCAATCCATACATTGTCTGAATGAGAAGAAGGAATACCCCAAGCTCAGAAATCTGCAGCACTGTTCCCAGATGTAGCTTGGAATAATGACAAGAATGGAATGCAAAGAAAGGGGAAAATAATCTTAAATCTGGGCCAGATTTGGGGGTTGTCTTTATCTTTTCAAACACATGATTCCTTTCAAATAAGAGATCTAATTTGCAGCAATGAAAGCTGCCCTCAGAAACTGAGAGGAATAACTGAACAGATTGATGAAGAGCATCAGAAATACTCAAAGCAATCCCAGGAGTCTGCTAGACATCCAATAATTTGTGGTGCTGCTCGAAGCATCCATTAACATAACAAAGTACATGCACACATTGATCCTCTCTAATTTTCAGAGAGGCAACCTCTTTGTATTGCAGTTCAGAACACCTTGAACTCCACATATTCTTTGTTATTTCAGAATATTAACCATGTCTATTTTTAAAATGCGTCAATTCAGTTCCTAAATATAAATGAACAGGAGATTCAGGCTTTCAGTCTTAATAAAACACTTATCCAAAATTATCACACTGTCAGAGCTGCAGGAACAGCAACAGCATCAATTGTAACCCTAATGATACGCCATGGTTTGTTTGCTCTTTGTTTGCTACCATTTATTTTTATTTTCCCTTCTGAAGGTGCCAGCATTTTGACCAAAAGGTGCAGCACATTTATACCACAGCAGTAATATTCTTGGTATACACTTCCCAAACATATTTTAATGACTTAGAGTGAATTCTAAGAAATATATTGAATTCCCCATAAGAGAGCTCTATTTATGAGTCTGATTTCAATACAGAGCACAAAGGGATTTGTCAAAAAACAGTTGCAATATCAGTGGTGCAGAAAAACTGCAATCCTATCTGCTGAGTTCAGGATACAGCTCTGATCTCTCCACCACATTGGCTATCACCCTCTCAAACCTTCCTTCCCTGCCCCCTCTTCAGCACAAACTGGGGCTCCTTCCCCCCAGTGCCGTCGCTGTTCTAATCTGCAAAAAGGGAGAGCTGGGTACATGAGCTTGGTAACCTATTTAACAAGTCTTAAAGATGCCCTATCAGAAGCTAAGTGCTAAAGGGTTTTTTGAAAGTCTCTGTGAAGTCTAGAGCCAGATTAGACCATCTGATAGAGATTTAGATCACAATACAGCCAGCATCTGTGTTTCAATCTGCACAGCACTAATGGGAAAAATTTGACATATTTCATTGTAGAATTCCCTGGACAACCAGAAGATACAGCTAAATAAAGATTTAAATCCACTCAAGAGCATTCTCAGCATACTGATGTCACAGGCATTTGAAAGGGGATAGGCAGGGCAAAAAATCATATTGAACTCTTAAAATCTAGGAGACTGTTAATTCACATCTCTAGTAAATCCAGGCTCTAGTTCACCATACACATATGTTAACCAAGATTTCAAGTCTTACTGACAGGTCCTGAAACAAATCTGCTCCCCACAAACAAGTAAAACTGATTACTGCTGGTAGCAGCACAAACAGCAGTGCATTCCTTTATTAGTTGAGTGAAACAATATTCCTTCAGAGCATGCTTGCAATTGTCTGGCGAGGCTGAGCCTGATCCTCTCCATACAAATGCAGGCACACAGCAGCAGTGCCACCTCCCTTTTCCCCTGCCAGCACCAGCAATTCCTGACACAAACCCTCTGGATGCCTCCCCAGGCAGGGAACACGCTGTGTGACACACACCACACTTCCCCACAAAGGCACCCTGGCTGCTTTCACTTTGTGCTCATTGATCCAGGCCAGAATTGCTTTGTGTGCTAACCCCTCACAGCCAGTCCTGCCTTTTGAAGAGACACAAAATTTGGATCTCATTTGATAGATGATCATATCACAATCTGCAGGACAGTGGAGAAAACCCATGGAATTTCTAAGAAGGCTGTTTGAGGTACCCCTAAGGGCCCATCTGAGGTGGGAAGAATAATCTGATTTCTTTGCAGGGAAGCTGACTGGTTTTCTATGTTTCAGTCTGAGAGCTGTAGGACGAAGCAGACAACAAAAGTAATGAGTGAGAAAAGTATATACAGGGAAGGACTGAAAATTAATTTGTCAGTGTGGACAAGAGAGGAACCACAGTGCAGAAACACGAAGAGCACCAGCAGAGATTGCAACAGAGACAGGAAAGAAGGTAGCATAATACTGAAGGTAATAACAGATTGTGGAATAAAGACAAATGTCTTGAGGGCTTGAAACAATAAAGTAATTCTTGAAGACAATTTTATAATGCTGCGAAACTTATCATAAGGAAAAATACAGACACTATAAAAGCAAGAGAAATTGTAACAGAGCGGATAAAGATGAGACAACATAAAGATCAAAGAACATGATGCTTCAAGCAAGAGACAGCAATGTCAAAGACTTTCCAAGCTCTGAATAAGTAAGAAAAAAGTTGAAGCTTGTCTCTGAACTGACCTGTGCTCCTCTGAACACTCCTATTTTTCTTTGGATGGGTTTACAGCTGTAGGAAATTGAATTGCAAGACAACTCCTACAGTTTCTTGCAGTTTTAAGGTGTGAGCAATTGTAGTCACTCAAAAGCACCCAGAAATCCGACTACAGGAGGATGCAGGATGACTCAAAAGGAGCATATCTTCAAGCAAATATATCAGTTGGTGCCAAGTACCCAGTGCTGACACACAGACCACTCTGCTTTGTCAGCCAGAGCCTCTTAGTGAGGACTCAGAGGATTCCTCCAAAATCAGACTTCTGGTCTGAGCTGCAGCACTGCTGCAGGCACATCTTGCAGTGGTTGCATTTATAAGCTCTCAGACCATGGCAGAGGCAAAGAAATCCCTTTTACTCAGCTGAGTCCATTGCCTATTTGCACACTTCTGCAGCACAGAGATATCGAAGAATCATGGAATGGTTTGGCTTGGAAGGGACCTTAGAACTCATCCAGTTCCACTGTCTCAGGCTGCTCCAGCCCTAGTGTCCAGCCTTGCCTTGGGCACTGCCAGGGATCCAGGGGCAGCCCCAGCTGCTCTGGGCACCCTGTGCCAGGGCCTGCCCACCCTCACAGGGAACAATTCCTCATTCCCAAGATCCCATCCAGCCCTGCCCTCTGGCCCTGGGAGCCATTCCCCCTTGCCTATCACTGCATGCCCTTGGGAAAAGGCCCTCTCCAGTCTCTTTGTAATCCCTTTGTTAGGGAGGGCAATGCTCTGGAACAGACAGTGACAGCTGTAAATCTACTCTCAAATAAATGCTCCCTTACACATTTTTCTGTGACATCATCTTTCAGAAAAGAGACCTCGTTATCATTCCCGCAAAAGGTTATCCCCATCTTAATTTCATCTTAAGTTTTATAAAAGAGAATGCTTTCACACAGGCAGAGAAAGGGACCAGATGAACGTCCTGGCATTCAGATAAAAATCTGTTTGCACAATAACTGTCTCAGAGTATGTGCTTCTGAGAGAATATTTTACTGAATAACATCCAGCCTACTGTACAAACTCCTCCACCTCCCAGAGCTACAGAACAAATGAGGGTGTGCCCTGTAGTTGTTGTACAGAGGGAGATGGCTGATTGATTATGCACTTGGGTTAAACTTCTGCAGGCAAGTCCCTGGTGCTCATTCAGTGTCCATAGGATGCTGTGCATAAGGCAACCAACAAATCTTGGAGTGATGTGGGAAATTGTCCAGCTCCCTCTCTCCTGGGTGAATCACAGAGTAAATGCATTGCATGGAACAAAGGCATGGCCCCTACTCTATGCAAAATATATATATATGTATATATAAAAGAAAAAAAAGTGTCTCCACCAGAACCCTCGTTTTCCAGTATCAAAAACAAGCTTTGTTTTGAATTCCCCATATTTAATGGAAAAGCATCACTAAGCAACACAGAGTACAAAAGCTTTCCCACAGCATTTCCAGGGTGTTCTAAATGAGCCCTCTGGAAAGGAGCCTGTGCAGGGCTGGAGAGGTGCAGCGCCTCAGAGCCCCCTTTGTCCTTTCCTACAGCAACCCTGGCCCCTTTGCAGACCTGTGCAAGCCTTACACACAGTACAGTGCATTTGGCAGGACACACAATTATACTGCAGCCCAGAGGAAAAGTGGTCTTTTTGTACCATGCACCAAAAAGATCTGGAGGAATCTCCTTATCTCCTTCAGGATGAATCCTCCCAGAGTCACTGAGGGGTGTTGGGCACAGGGCAGGCCTGGGGCTCAGCCCTGAGATCTCCTGTGGTGGCCGGGGGTGATGCCAGGCCATGATTAATCACACCTGGGTTAGGCCCAGTTTCCCCTAAAAGACAAGCCAAGGACTTTATCAGTTTTAATAATGTTCCCAGACACTTTGGAGTGGTGTAACAAAGCTGCTGCATCTCTGCTGCACCACCTGAATTTGAATGGAAGCAAGGAATCAAGGCCAAGCGCTTGGCTCATCACAACCAGAGTTTGGAAATGTGTAACAATGACAGAGGCTCTTGGAAACTCAAACATATCAGAGATATCTTTGCTTTCATGTTGGAGGTCCCACAGAGAGGAGCGCTGCCTGAACATGGTACCCACACCACATCAGCATCCTGCAGCACTGATTTCAAACTCTGAATTTCAAACAGGAGGGATTTTGATACAGGAGGGATTTTGCCTCAGCCACGTGCCAGGAGAACCAGCTGCATCCCAAGATAGTTGGTTTTATTGTGGAGCACCCATTTTCTCCCTAAACCACTACTGCACAACCTTTCTCTCTCCAAGTATCAGTCACAGCAGGCCATAACTGAATTTTAGGCAATGAAAACAGCAGTAAATTTAAATATTTTCTATCACGTGTTAACTGGTGTCTTGATAAATCAATGCACTAACTTATACATAAGTTGAACTCTAGACTAGTCCTAACTCTCTAGTAGTTTTCCACTCATTTTACTTAGATGTTGGGACTGGAAATAATTCAAAATAATCACTTGGACCACAGGAAAGCTGTGTGAAGTCCGTGCCGTTCAGGCAACACTGCATAATTTTTCATGTTAAAATTTGTAGTTATCATTACACTTTGATCTTTAGAAGAATTGTTACTGTTTCATTCTAATTTAATTTTTCTTTGTCTTATCTGCTGAAGATATAAGAGATAATTAGTTGATTACACAGACAGAAGAACTCATGCAAAACCAGCACATTTAGAGATAACATGGAAGTTAAAAGGCAGGAGAAGCTTATTGACATGTAGTGGGCAGATTTTTTAGTCTGAATTAAAGAAAAAAGAAAAGGAGAGGGGATTGGAGGGAGACAAACCAGTAATGATTGCCAACTTGAATCTTTATTTATAGAAAATTTCATGGAGGCTCAGGTGATAGCCAGCTGATATCTTGGTGAAGTTTTGGTCTTGTACTGCAGAGAGCTCCATTCCTACTAATATAAAGTCTGTTTTTGTTAATAACACTCAGGACCAAGCAAGCTGGAGTGTTTGTGGTACCAGTGGGTTTCCCCTGCAGTTGTGGCGAAGATCTGAGTATTGATCTGACAGGACAGGGCTCTCTCCTCCTGCAGCCCCTCTCCCCAGAGCAGCACCCTTGGGTCCCTCTGCTTTGCTCTCCCACTACCAGGCTCTTCAGTGGGTGCTCACACTGAGAACCCACAACCCAGCATTCTAGAAGTTCTTAAAAAGCATACTAATTAAATGGTAGTCAGCTGATATTTTCTTTCCAATCCATATTTAGAACTATTTCTTCAAACTACATCAAGCAAGATCCCTTGAAGGACAGAGTTTTGGCTGCAGATGTTTCCACCTGGGCTTCCGACTTTCACTCCCATTAAGGTGAATCTTGCAACTCTTTTTCTTCAAATACACTAAAATCAATATTTTGCCGCAAAAGTTTACAGCGTTTCTCACAAAAGGTCAAATCATTTTTTAAAAATTATTATCTATGGCTCCTGGTATAAGTACTGTATTGGAAACAAACTTTTTATTAGAAAAAACCTCTTCAGCAGATAACACTCAATTCAGTGGGAAAGGCTTTATCAGAACCTGGCTTCCTGGAGAAGCTGTTGTGCTCCTGAGGTGATGGAGAGCAATGCCATCACAGTGGCACTGATTCATTTTAAATGTCACTGCTTTAAAATGCCATCAGCTGGGAGCGCCTCTGGACACACTCTGTGTAAATCAGCTCAGCTTGGTTGGCTTCAGTGGGACTACAGTGATCTGAACCAACTGCAAATCCACTCCCTTGTGCTGTGCCTCCCTTCTCACCAGGAAGGGGAGAAAAAAAGAGCCACCGCTGCAGAGCCCAGGAAGTTCTGCAGATTCTCATAGAGTTGTTATCGGTGAGAACAGTTCCACTGCTGCTCCCAACAATCAGAGCCACAGCACAAGGCAGAGCCAGGCTCCCTGCACCGCTTCAAAAGCCCCTCTCACGGGGGGTTTGATGGCACAGCAGGGGAATCCCCAGGCTGGCAGAGACCATTGTTAGAGCTGATGCATCCACACTCCTTGATAATAACAAGTGAAATCCTGCTGGAGCAGCCAAGGCCAAAACGGGCCTTTAATCAGGCCCTGTTCTTAGGCTCCCCCTGTACCCAGCTCTGTGAGAGATAACTGAGAATTGATGATGAGAATGGTGCTGCAGAAGCAGAAGTGGCATTAAGGATACTCCCTTTAAGAGCTGAATCCTCCTTTATTCATAGTAAAGCCAAACTCTCCCAGCTGCAACCCAAAGGAGTTTCAACCCAGACATATTTTCAAGGAAATTTGAATAACCCCAGTGGAAAAATGTGATTCATTTACACTTCAAAATGCCATCAATTAATCGTAACCTGCAAGCCAAGAGCAACAAGAGCAGAAGAGAAGATTAAGCTTGGCTTACAAACTACCAGCCAGGTTTTGCTAGCTTCATTTTTAGCATTTAAGGCTTAAGACTTTCCTCCTCCTATAGAATTCTGTTCTGGGCTTTGTTATCTGTGCACAGAGGAAAGTCAAAGAGACTATGGTGCTGCTATCCATTATGGTTCATCTGGATTTGTTTCTATGGAATTATTTGCCTCTCCATAAGTAAAGGAGCAATTGAAAGGCACTTTTTACACTAAAAAGAAAAGGTTATATTTCCAGAAAATCCTACCAAATAGTGCTACACTTTCATATACAAAAGTGCCTAGGTGGTATCACAATGTTTTTCTGCAAAATTCCCAAATGTTTTCCAGATGATGGCCCTATGGCCATGAACAAGCATGTTGAAAATAATATAAAGCTGGACATTTAAACCCTGCATTAATTTCCCTACAGAATGCCATCACGAGTGAATTCCATGGTAGATACAGAAGTGAAAGTCTCCTATTATACTAAGTTCACATTACTTTCCAAACAGACCTGATACATGGCTCACACCATGCCCCACTGATAACAGCCACAGGATTCAGTTCAGCTTTTTTGCCCTCCCATCACCTCTTCCCTCCAAAAGAGAAAGGGGGGGATGCATTTCCAGCCCTCATCTTCAGCATTCCCTGCACAGACACAGCAACATTTCCATCCCCAGCTCTGTGGCCTTTTCCCTACACAAATTACCAGCTGGAACCTACATGAACTAAACTGAACACTGCATTTTTAATTCCTTTCCTAATTAACCTATTTGCATGCATTTCAGTAATGATACAGCTTTGCATGGCTAACGAGGAATGTCCCACTCTGCCATGCCCTAGCAGCTGATGGAGCACAGCCACCTGTGACCACCACTGACACTGCAGAGGATGTTTGGGAGGGCACACAAACTGGGCCATTGCCAGGGGCCATCCCACAGGCTCTGGTGAAGGCATCAGGGGAACATTCCTGCTCATTCCTGCTAGGATCTACCTTGAATCTTGTCCATGAATTTACATTATATCCTTTTGAAAGTGATGTTATGTCACTCTCCCTCCTCTGGTTTCATCCAGAACTCCCAAATCTCTGACGGTGGGAGCTGCTCTTTATTCACCTCAGCTTCTGCCCCTGTGACTTCCCAAAGTTCAGCCATACTCTCCCCTCAGCCTTCTTTCCAAAAACCCGAGAAGCTCATTTTCTGCAGCATGAGCTCCCATCCTTTCCTGCTTTATTTGCCCTTCTCTGCTCCCTGTCTGACTGCACTGTGTCCTTGCTGAGCTGTGGAGATCAGCCCTGCACAGACACCCAGGGTGGGGGCACAGACTGAGTGCCCTGTGCCTGTCCCTCGCAGTGCCCTTCCTCAGGCTGCCTGGCAGCCCTGGGACTGAGGGTTCAAGGAAGCTGCTAAAGCCCAGAGATCACTTTAACTGACTGAAACTGTTAGTTACAAATTCAGCCCCACTTCATTCTGCTTTGGCTCATTCTGCCACAGTCTGCACCACAGTTTGTTTTCCACCTTCTTGGCCAGAGACATTAACATTGTTTTACAAGATCTTCCTGGATCAATCAGCAGAGCACTGAACTACCTGAAAGAGCTCAATACTTTGAAGGAGAGGATTTCACAGAGGTGCTGCACATCACACACCCTCTCTCCTATTTAGTGATTGGAGATACTGTTGAAAATTTGATTCCAACACTGTGTCCTTCAGAACAGATCTTCATTCATTATTTTCCCCAAACTGGCAACCAGATACACAGCTCTTCTTTCACAGTTACAGAGTTTATTTTTGCCCTAAATCCTCCACCATTGCCTCTCACCTGAGAGATGCATAAAAACTGACCACTGGAGACATAATCACAGTATTCAGCACAGAGAGGAGAAGCTTTGGGCTGAGCTCAGGGTGGCCTTGCAGGGCCTGAAGGAGCTGCAGGAAAGATGGAGAGAGACAATTGCCAAGGGCTGCAGGGACAGGAGCCAGGGAATGGCTCCCAGTGCCAGAGGGCAGGGCTGGATGGGATCTTGGGAATGAGGAATTGTTCCCTGTGAGGGTGGGCAGGCCCTGGCACAGGGTGCCCAGAGCAGCTGGGGCTGCCCCTGGATCCCTGGCAGTGCCCAAGGCCGGGCTGGACACTGGGGCTGGAGCAGCCTGGGACAGTGGGAGGTGTCCCTGCCATGGCAGGGGTGGCACTGGATGAGCTTTAAGATCCCTCCCAGCCCAACCCAACCCAACCCAACCCTACCCAACCCATTCCACTGCTGTGGGATGACAATTTGAGTAAAGAAGTTCCTTTTTCAGGAGTTTTCTACTTGGCCCCATGAGCCTCTCTAGTGACCCCAACCATTTGGCACTCACCAAGCAGCTGTGGCATTGTTTGACAGCCAGGAATTCCCACTGGGAGCCTCAGGAGCCAATCCTGGACAAAGTTGCTGTGTCAAAACTGCTTCCAAGGCCTGATGTAGCGCAGGTACAGCAGAGTCAGATGAGTGCACAGCAACCCTGTCCTTCCCCTTTTATTCTGATAAAAACTACAGCCTTGCCTCCCATTCTCCCCCTGATACACTCAACCCTTTTTCTTGACAAATCACATAATTTTCCCTCTTTTTTGAGTGGATTACTATGCCAGAGCAGCTGCTTCAGGTGCATGCAGCAGGCCCTGTATAGCAGGGATTTATCCCAAGAACAGGGCAGAGGAGCACTGGTAAACCTTTGACAAAATGCCTGTGGCTCAGATAAGGCTTCAGAGGGAGCTTTTCCTCCGGCAGCTCCCTTGAGCTGCAGCATTTGTTTCTCAGCAGCTCCGTGTGAAGCGCCGCAGTCCAAAGGGGCTTCAGCTCCCCTTGCAGAGCCAAAGACTACAAAAATCCTGGAAAAGAGAGTGGGAGGGGGAAGGAGAGAAGTGCAACAGCAATATCCCTTGCTGGTACAGTTTTGCTGCACTGCAGAGTAACTTCAATGGGAGAAGACTTAAAACAGACTCTTCTCTCACACTTGGCAGGGCAGAGACTGAAAGGCTGAGAGCTGGCAAGATCACTCTCTATTCCCAGCACCAGGAGGGAAACCAGATGGATTTGAAGACAATTCTTGCATCAAACAAACATTCCTCTGTTAATAATTTTGACTCCGACGAGTTAACCTCTGGTTGGCTCCATTTCTGAGACACTTTGTGGAGATTTCTGATCAGAAATGTTAAAAGTGATGACCGAAATGCATGACTGACTGTTTTTAGCAGCTACCACTGATTGTTCTGAACCCCCTTAAAGTTATCTTCATGAATGTGCTTTTTGCATGCTTTATTCTTTACACAACCATCATTAAACAAAAAAAAATAAATCAAAAAACCCAGGGTCATAAAGGCTTCATCTGCTCTCGATAAGCACAGTGCAAACAGTCCCATTTCTTAATTTGGGAGTGAGTGCACATTTCAGGGCAGTGAAACCTCAGTATCACTTGTGGAGATGGCTGCAGCGTGGAAGGAACAGGCAGGCAGAATTTTCTTTCATTATTTCTTAAAGTATAGCAGCAATAAAGAGACACCCTGCTAACAAGGTGGTGCTTTGATATGGATATCCTCCCTCCAGTCCATTACTGCATCTCCTTCACAGCAAGCAAGCTCTGCCTTTTAAGACATCCAAGGCCAGCCTGCTGCTGCCAGTTTTAATTCTGTGGGCCAGGGTTATGAATATCCCATTGTGAGCCCCTCTCAGGAGGTTACAGGGCATTGATCCCGGGTCACTTGGGAAAGTGCCACCAAAGGCAGCGGCACCACGGCAGCAGCTCCTGCTCTCAACTCACCGCACATCAATCCAAAGGGTCACCCAAGAGCAGGAGACCTCAACCCACAAGGCAGCAGCTGGAACAGGATATTCACAGCTCCACCATTAGGAATCAAAACACAAAATGGCTGAGCCACGGGACTGAGTGGCTAAGCCTGAATTGGCTTTTGTGGAACAGACAACAGAAAAGAGCTGAATTCATTACAGAATAAGGACAGAAAGATTAAATATAAAACTCCTTCAGATATGACTAATTTCACATATCTTAAGTAAAATACCAGAAAATACCACAAACAAAATATTTAATGGGAATTTTCTTAGTACATTCAGTGAAGAGAAGGCTCCACCTTGACTTTGGGAGTGTTCCAGTACCTAAAGGGGGCCTTCAGAAAAGGTGGAAAGGGAATTTTTACGTGGCCTGGAGTGACAGGACAAGGGAATGGCTCCCAGTGCCAGAGGGCAGGGCTGGATGGGATCTTGGGAATGAGGAATTGTTCCCTGTGAGGGTGGGCAGGCCCTGGCACAGGGTGCCCAGAGCAGCTGGGGCTGCCCCTGGATCCCTGGCAGTGCCCAAGGCCAGGCTGGACACTGGGGCTGGAGCAGCCTGGGACAGTGGGAGGTGTCCTTGCCATGGCTGGGCTGGCACTGGGTGGGATTTAAGGTCCCTCCAAACCCAACCACGCTGGGATTCTATGGTCACACACTGTTTTAGTCTATGTTCTGTGCTATTATTGTTATTTATTATTAATATTGTTATTTATATTATTATTCTATGTTCTATGTTATTATTCTATGTTCTGAGCTGTTATTGCACCAGCTGAACCAGCTCCCCTCCTACCAAAGCAGCACAGCTTTGATTTACAATTTTCAAATTTTCATAGATTTATTTTTCAATGCAATACAAATGAAGGAGGATTCCTAAATACTTCAGTTGGACATGAAGCTTCCTCTGTATTCCCTGCAGCCCTGTCCCCACTGCAGGCAGAGCTATTAACCTGTTGCACAAATGACCACACAGCTGTTTTATAACAATGCTGACACAGAGTTTGAGAAATTACAATTTAACTTTGCCCGTGTAAATCTTTATTAATACATTTAGACAGAGAGAAAATTGTGATTTTGAGAAAAGAGGGTTCTTAACAATCTCTTTGTACACAACCACAGGGCTGGACAAAGCCATAGGAGCCACACTGACATCCTCCAAGTTTCAGCAGGCCTAACACATCTTCCCCCAAAGGCACCAGTAGGAATTAGGCATTAATATCAAATGGAATTGGAGCTCACAGAGAAGAAATATCTTTATGAGAGCATTTCTGCTGGAAAAAATGTGCAGTGATGGGATTGAGAGTGTATTAGCAAACAATCAATGCATCTGTGGCATATGTCAGTGAACATCCCTGAGAAACAAATGATTATCCTGAGCAGCACTAAGGCACTCCAGAGCATGGCAAATGGAGAATACTTTTTATCATGTGACATCAAGCATATGGCACATTGCTGACTGGTGAATGACAAACTTTGAAAGGTTATTATTACCCTAATGAGAAAAACCTGACAGAAAGGAATTAATTAGTTTTGCATTTATTTAATATTACCAAATAGCACAGGCTCCAGATGGCAGCACCCAAGGTATGAGAGGGGGAGAGTGGGGGGAAATCTATTTTTTCTGTCTCTTGGTACTTCACTCTAGGATGGCAAAACAGAAGTGATCCACTTTCTCCAATTCTTATTTGCTGTGAGAAAAAATTACAGCAGAACTATTGGATTAGGGATTTAATCTTGATGGGGCATTGGAATATTTTAAAGCATAGGTTGCTCATTCAGTAAAAATTATGTGTGGATCTTTTCCTTCAGCAGCAGCTCATAAATATTTGCATGAAGCCTTCAGCTGATTTGTGAGAGGCACAAACTCAGTCACAGCTCCTTGCCAAGGACCCACCTCTGTTAAATGATCAAGGGGCTTGGTTGGGTTTTCCTGCTGAAATTTACACCAATACCACACTGGGAAATGGTGTGATTTTTTAAAAACTTTAAATAATTGGAGGAGAAACAATAATTGCAATAATGTATAGACAGGCAGAATTTTGAGTACATCTCTATAAGCAGTGCTTTCACACAGGGCACAGACCCAGCTGACTCAGGGCATCGCCAGGTACATTGTCCTGACATTTAAAACCCTTATGGGATCACCAACACCTCTCCCAGTGCATCCAGAGAGGAGTTCAGTCAGACTGAGCACACTGGATCAGCTGGCTGGGGAGACTCTCCAGCAAAGGCTACAGATTAATCCAGCTTTATTCGAGGGGTGCAACCCTAAAAACCAGTATAGGACTGAGCCTAGGCAAAGCAAACAGCTTCAGCAGTGAGGAGTGACTGTTCACCTTGCAGATGGATAGGGACAAAGGGCATCTGAGGGCAAATTAAACTATCCAACAGGGCAAGTGCATCAAATCAGTATTTTTCTGTAGCACTAATTACTAGACACTCATAGAATCACAAAGGGAAAACACTCCTAATTCTTTTCTCTATATGAGTCTGCAGCCTCAAAATCAACTGAGTTTTTGCAGCAAAGAGCAAGTGAACTTCTGGAGGTTTTTTTATGTCCTTGAGTGGTGGAAGGTTAGGCACAAGGTTTCATCACTTTCTTAGGAACTTCATTTTGCCATGGCAAAGGGTTCAGCTTTGCCTTGGTTCCATTTCTGACTAAAACGCCTCATGACAGCTTTATAGTATTAATTTCCTTTTCTACTGCACTCCTTATAAATGTTTTCTTTATGGCATAAATCACATTCCCAGCACCAGACAAGTGAAACCTCACCCAGATCTCTTTGCTGGGTTTGGTATCCCAGGTGATCAGGCCAGTCACTGTCACAGCCCTCAGTGACCTGAGCCATTCTGATGGCCACAGAAATGACATGGTGAGAAAAGGAAAAGAACTTCAATTGAAATGATATCTTAGGACAGCTACTAATATGGTCACAAGATCTCTAAAGGATATTGCTGGTTTTCAAAGGGAAGTTAATCCTGCTAGTAATATTTGTTTTCTCTCAGTTTTAGCAATGTTCTTCCAGAGAAACAGATAAGCCTAAGGCCTATTTGTTTTCCAGAATGACTTTATCTCCTGGGCTCTCAAATAAGAGGTACCAGTTTTCTGGATCTGGGGAAAAAAAAATAATCCTCAGTGTGAAATCACTCTAGTCTACCTACAGCTTTTCTCAGGCTGTGCTACCACCCAGATTGTTGATTCAAGGACCCTGAAACTAAACAGCTCCATCACTCAGCTCTGTCACCAGCACCAGTGCTCACACATCAATAAATCCAGGCTCTGCAGGATCCCTGGGCAGCCGTGCCAGGGAAGGTCAGGACACACAGCCAGGAATCACAGCTACCCTGTAGCACCCAGCAGGGGAGGGACACCCAGAGGGGCCAGGGGGAGTCAGGGCCATAATTCCAAAATTCAGCTCCATCAGCAGCTGGCTGTGGGAACTCAGCACATCATTCCAGAGTTACTGAGAGAACCCCTGGGGGAGCTCGGAAATCCTGGAATGTTGCCAGGAGTGCCTGGTGGCTTGACTTCCATCCCTCTAGGGATGTGCCACCTGTTTGAGGACATGAGAGTCACTTGGGAATGAATGGTGTAAGAATGATATATTTACGGGGTGAAATACAGATTTTATGGTTTTGGTACAGGGGGGTTGTGGAGACAAGATGGAGGGATCAGGGCATGTCTTGTCCTTCTTCTTTCTTCTTGTTGTCATCCATTTCCTGTGATGATGTTAGCACTTTTGGATTGGTCCATGGTGAAGGTGCACTTGCTAATATGGGTGGAAGGCATTGGGAAATAAAGGTAAATATGATGTACGTAGTTTTTAGTATAAAAAGAGACGACTGCCCCGTGGGAGGTCAGCGTGCCCTTGGCTGCCTTGCTGGTCAGACCTCTGCTGGGCAGAAAGAAAATTCTGTAGATAAGAAATAATAAACAATCTGAAGACTGAAAATCTGAAGAGTCCAGACTCATCCTTTGAAGTACGGGCTGCCCCAGAACCATCCTATGCATGTCTGGGCACAGACAGCCGAGCGGACAGCCTGACATTCGTGGGACACAGCGCCTGGAGCCTGCTCAGTGCCCTCCCTGCTGGCCCAGCCCTGCTGCATCCCAGCACCAGAGACCCGACACAGCAACAGCCACACACCCAGCCCGGGGCACTCTGCAGCCAGAAATGCTGGGTTTGTAATCACTCCTGCTGAGAGAAAAGCACAGGATTTGGGGATGAAAACCACACTGCACTTGCTAATGAAATGCATGTAACCCAAGCCTGGGGAGGTTTCATTGCCCTCACACGTGGCACAGCCAGACCCCTCTCACTCACCTAAGTGCATCACTTGGAGCAACCAGGAAATCACAGTTAGGTGGGAACAATTAGTGTAGGCTGTCCTTTCAACTCCCTGAAAACAGAGACAATGCTCTGTAAGGTACAGCATCGAGTGCTTCATCTGCAAATTACCATTGCTCTTTTTCCTTTATATTCCTTTTATTTTCCTTATTTTTTCCCTTTTGCTTTTTTATGTTTCTCTCCTTTTATCTCTCCTTTTTTGAATTCTTCGCAAATGCCAGGGGGTTTCTGTGCTGGGGCGCAGAGAGCCCTGGTGGCTCCTGCCAGAGAGGAGTGAGCTCAGGCCGTGCTCTGGGGGGGGAGCAGCTGACCAGGGACTCCACGACCCCTCAGCCAACACACAGCATCTCCAGCACTCTGTTCTTGCTCCTCAGACAGAAATCACCAACCCTGAGTCTTCATCTAGGCCTGACTTTCCCATGTGGCCGAGCAAACTCCATTTATTCCGACTTTTAGAGGATAAGGCAGCTGTATCAGCCTCGGGCTAGGAAATGAAAGGAGCATTACAAAACTATGAAAATAAAATGTTCCATTAAAAAAATAATTCCATTAGAACTCAAACTTATTCCCTGTTTCAAGCCGGGCCTAAGATGATAATGTTTGCTTTGCATGCTGCTCTGCTGAACTGAAAATTTTATTAATGATGTGCTGCTGTTTCTTAAAATTATCTTAACAGATGGATTTATAAATCATAAGTAGTAACCAAATTCTAATAATGAAGCCATTTAATATATACCTCAACTTCTGACAACTTAATACTTGCTTTGAAAGCAACAGTCCCCAAGCTAATTTGTTTATAGCCCCACACAGGTTATATGGACGTGCTGTCTCCCTACTGCTCACTCCTGGTCCCAGCAGCTCAAACCATCCATGTCTGTGTTCTTTACCCCATTTTGCAAATGAATACTTAAATTACAAAAGAAATTAATGGTCATCAAGATTTTAAAATATTCTGATCCTCTGAAAAAAATGGGGAGTTCATGAATTGCAAGTCTGCATTTACATATAAATGGAAATACACACACACATATCTCCATGCATACACATACAGGGCTGTTATAAACTATCCCAAATTTATTCTTCATCAGATTGAACCTTAAGAAATTAAATGAACTTTTAAATAACTCTTTGTTCTAACTGGATAGCCTCAAATTATTTATAGCCTGTTCTCTCCCAAACCAGCTTTTGCTCATGGATTTGCCAAAGACAGCACCACCACCAGGAAATGGCAAGGGTGTGGAGAACACAGCAGCTCAGGCCAGATCAGCTTTACCAATGTATTTTTCATCATGGAAATATAAAACAACCATTAAATTAAACTGCAAACAACCTCAGAGCAGAGAGAAAAGACTGAAATCTGCTTTCTGTCTCAAACCTACAATTCTCATTTATTTCAGGGCCTGCAGAGCTGCAGCCAAGCATCTCTGTGAGCCCAAGAGACAGAATAAATCAGGAGAGAAAACAAACCCATTCTGGACACATTCAAAGGGTCCCTCAGCTGAGCTGCCCCCATCTCTCTGAGCTGTGGGATCTCTCCCAGGGAAGGAAGCAGAGCATTTCTTTTGGGACATAGCATTGGAATAATTTAGGGTAAATCCAGCTCACTCAGAATTCAGCTGAATGGAGAACAGCTAAGGAGGTTAAGGCTGATTTCATGGAAGCAATCAGGTGGGTTTAGGTGTTGTTTAGGATGCTCTTGTTGTACAGCAGATCCACAACTGAGCATCACGGGCTTTAGGAAACAAGGGATGTGCAGGCAGTTGCTTTTCTATATCAACTAAAAAAAAATTGAAAAAAAACCAGGAAACCCCCAAAAAAGAACCCAGATAAGCCTATCAGTCTACTCAGACTGATATTGAGTATTCAAGCCCACCCAGTTTGTGCCCCTGGGCTCTGCCTTGCCTGGTGTGAACACTTTCTCTTGCCAGGATCTGAAGACCAGCAGCACCCACTGTCACAATAACTGGGACAATCTGTCAGTCTCAAAAATGTCCAACACCAACATCCATTTCAGGTGACTTTTGCATTTATTCACCTGAATTACTGACATAGCTCCACTTTCCTCTGCAGCTGAGAGGATCAGAACAAAGATTTACATCCCCCAAACCTTCCCATGACACACAGATCAAGGCATCACATCAAAAAAATTCCCATGAGAACCTCAAGTATGTGATTACTATCAACTAACTCACCAAATTTGCAACCACTTTGTGAGCTCACAAGCAATTGCACCCAGAATTCAATGCTGGCACACAAAAGACAGTGGAATAAAAATATTTTTAAAGCAATTATATATATATAAAAAAATTAAAACTGTTGGTTGCTTTCATTCCACTTTGTATTTCTGCTCTCACTTTTATCACTAGTTTTATTTCCACTTAAAAATCGTTAGAAATGTGCAAAATTAAGAATATGTGTGGGTGTGCTCCTTACATTTTTACAGTTACATATTTAACAATCATCACCAAAGTTTGATATCATAATTAGATTTGTAAGTATCAACACATATTTGCAGAACGAGACTTTTGCTCTTTTCCTCTGCCAGCAAAACCTTGGCTCTTGAACGTGGAGCACGACAGCAGGGGTACAATTACAGGTGGAGACTGGCACAAATGAAAGTGCTCAGAAATATAAAAGTGGAAGTGTTGATCCTTCCCCCTCCCACTCCCATGTTACAGAACAATTCCCCTCCGCTGGAAGCCTGGATGGACAGGCCAATATTGGAGAGCAGCGTCTCATGCACCAGCCAGCCATGGTTTCATCCCAAAATTAAGCTCTTTAATTTATTTTCAGTTTAACAAAACAGAGTTTCAGGCTGTCTTTAACTCAGTGGGGTTCTGACAGGGTGCCCACAGAGTTCTCCCATTCCCCAGGGGTGGTCACACATGAACAGGGGACATGGAAACCTCCAAAGCTGGATCAATAGACAGGGTTCTATTGAACTACATTTAATTCTAATGAAGCTACATTTAATTCTGCTTCAAAGCTACAGAGAGTTTTACTGTATTGCAAGCTTTCAGTATGCCATATCAGAAAATAAAGATAACAGTTGTCATACAGAGAAATCTGAGTGATGCACATTTACACGCACAGGTTTATATAAAAACACTCACCAATACTCACAAAAACCATGCAAGAAAGGTCCAATGAATGCAGAGTTTCTATTCACAGGAATATTGATATTTCAATTGATAACGAGGTTCTATGGCTTTACAATAATTACCTTTGCTTTTAAAAATCCCAAACCAAATAGTTCCCTAAAAGGCTCATTTTCTGCTATCCTCCTTTAATATATTCCTCCAGTTTCATGATTACCTAACAAGACACAGCACTATTGATCCCTTATGCTTGGATGAGCCGTAGATTATGATGTACTGAAGAAAAATTCTGCTTCAGAGGCATTTTGCTTTATCCCAGAAAACATTTCACAGGCCAAACATATTGATTCAACATTGTAATAAGTGAGAAATTGGGACTTCTCTTTTTTTGTTTTCTTCTTCCAAGAGTCGATATCCCAGTTTCTTGGACTCTAAAAGCACACAGATCAGGCAAAAAATAACTTACTTCAGGTCTTCCCTATCCATTTTTAATACTCCTAAACTATAATAATAGAGAAATAGAAGCAGGAGTTAATATTCACTTAAAGAAAAAAAATAGAAATCAATCCCAAAAACCAGCAAAAGCCACACATTTCCTTCCGTATTTACTTCATAGCATTCCACAGGAATTCTTTGGGTTTGGGAATTCATTTTCTCAGAAGTCACTACATTCCCTGAAACATGAAGTCCCACCTGATCACTACTATGGACAATAACTTTTCCCCATCTAAATTACCCATTTGTGTCCTTTGTGTAGATTTTAAAATTTCTCTTAGTTTAATATTTTACAATATGAGGAACCCCAAACATCCCATTTACACTTCTCAAGGACAATCTGAAACACATCAAAATTTGCATTTCATTTGAGATTCATTGTTTCCTGGCTAGGATATTCCTAAACATCAGGATATATATTTATATATAAAAGAAGACTTTAACCTCTGTCATGTTTTCATTGGGCTCTCAAACCTCACGATAAAAATCAGTCTGCTTTTAGCCTCTCATTCCAACCTCCTGGCCTGTAATTTATGCTCTGCTCCTGTAAATCTCATCCTGTAAATTGAATAAGAGTCTTACATTGCAGCTTTCACTTTCTGACCATGAGAATGAGGGTTCTGCTTGTGGAGAAACAAAATTCAGGAGACATTCAAGCTGTGCTCAGAGAAGTGTCACAAATTATGCAGTGCTATGGAAGGCAGAGGTAGTGACACAAATTAGAAAAATTTTAATTAGGAAAAGCTCTGCTGATGAGGGAGAGCACCTGTACAGCCAGCAGGAGCTGACACCCAATGGGGACCAGCAGCTCCCTTCAGTCAGGGCAGGAATTCACCCCAAGCATTTGCATCCTCCACAAATCCTCAGCAAACCACATCAGCTTGTTGAAAATCTGAAGAACTCCAGGTCCCAAAATCTGCTGTTCCCAACAGGGCACGGAGGAAGGAAAACTGTCTTGGGAGAGGCAGGGCTGCTCTAATCCCCACCTGGGGCATTTAGAGCCTCCCTGTGTGTGCCACAGCTGGGGCTGCAGCAACCTGAGACCATGATATATAAATAAATGTAGAGGGACAGATCCTTGGGACATCAGCCTTGCAGGGATCAGCAGGATCTCTGCACAGACAGGGTCCCATGAAGGGCTCAACCCCCTCAGGACTTCTTTGCTGTCCTCACACACAGAGGTGAATATCAGCCCTCTAAGAACTTCCTACACAGATAAACCAGCAGAAATTATTTAGGAACGTTTCTCCTTCAAAATTAGCTCTCTTACATTTGGTATAGTAAAGCAAAATGGTTTTCAGTATGTTTCACCTAAAGGTGAAAACACCTCTTTTCTTACAGGTGGTGACAAATCTCAAGGTGATTCTGTGCATTCCAGCTTCCTGTCTTTGAAACTGCTTTTTGGAGCTCCATATGCCCTTCTCAGCATTTGTCAGAAAATAAGCCTACACATTTCACATCCACATATTCAAACACAGTCACAGAAAACTTATTTTTGTGTGTTTAAAAGCACACGCTGATTAATGCCAATAAGTCTCAGTCTGAACAAACACAAAATCTCCTTGCACTTGGTATGTCAGACTTGTTTCTGTGGCAATCCCTTTCCATTTTGCCAGCAGCGTGCAGTTGTTCTGCAAAGAAATATTTCCTAAAATGTTCTCCCTTTATTTCCAAAATGAAAAGCTTCTTTCAGGAACAGAAGCTGAGAATACATTAAAAATGTCACATTGAATCTCAGAGCAGCAGCTCTGAGCAGTGTTGTGCACACAGGATATCCTGAGGCTGGCTGGGAGGCTGGAGGACATTGGCACAGCAATCTCCAGTGGCACTGTCAGGAATGCTGAAGGGTTAATCCACGAGAAATGCCAGGTGATGCTAACCCTCCATTTCAGTCAGCATATGGAACCTGATTTCCTGGGATTGCAGTGTTTCCCAAGCACTTAAAACACAGCTGGAACTGTGGCAATTTTGTAATTTCCTTAAATTTGGGGACAGCTGCTCACAGCCCTGACAGCTCACGGCGTGGAGCCCTTGGATTTGACCATGTGAAGATGTTTCATGATCTTTATTAACTTTTCTCTGCATGTATTTTGGTTCAGCCCCTCTGATTGCACTGTCTGATAAAGCCTGGCCAGAGCTGAGTTTACAGCATTTCCTCCCATCCCATTCAATTACCAGCACTCAAACCACATGATCCAACATCACTTTAACCAAATTGGTCACTGACAGTGCCATTGCTCCAGCCAAGGAAATGAAAATGCTTAAGGCAGTGCAGGAGTGGCTCTTTTCCTCAGGCAGGGATATTTTGGAGGAATGACTCTTTTCCTCATGCAGGGATGTTTTGGAGGAATGGCACTTTTTCTTCAGGCAGGGATATTTTGGAGGAATGGTTCCTTTTCCTCATTGCAGGATATTTTGGAGGAATGGCTCTTTTCCTGAGGCAGGGATATTTTGGAGGAATGGCTCTTTTCTTCAGGCAGGGATATTTTGGAGGAATGGTTCTTTTTCCTGAGGCAGGAATATTTTGGAGGAATGGTTCCTTTTCCTCATGCAGGGATATTTTGGAGGAATGGCTCTTTTCCTCAGGCAGGGATGTTTTGGAGGAATGGCTCTTTTCCTCAGGTAGGGATATTTTGGAGGAATGGTTCTTTTTCCTGAGGCAGGGATATTTTGGAGGAATGGTTCCTTTTCCTCATGCAGGGATATTTTGGAGGAATGGCTCTTTTCCTCATGCAGGGATGTTTTGGAGGAATGGCTCTTTTTCTTCAGGCAGGAATATTTTGGAGGAGTGACTCTTTCTTCAGGCAGGGATATTTTAGAGGAATGACTCTTTTCCTCATGCAGGGATGTTTTGGAGGAATGGCACTTTTCCTCACTGCAGGATATTTTGGAGGAATGGCTCTTTTCCTGAGGCAGGGATATTTTGCAGGAATGGCTCTTTTCCTCATTCCGGGATATTTTTGAGGAATGGCTCCTTTTCTCAGGCAGGGATATTTTGGAGGAATGACTCTTTTACTGAGGCAGGGATATTTTGGGGGAATGGCTCTTTTCCTCATTGCGGGATATTTTGGAGGAATGGCTCTTTTCCTCAGGCAGGGATGTTTTGGAAGCAGGAAAACCTGCTGGCATCATAGTTAAAGCCTGTCTGTCTGAACTGCTCTCTTTGTCCTGTGCAGGTGCAGGGAAAGGGCACGTGGGCAAGGTGACCACTTGGTACCCAAAATTCTCCTGTAGCAGCTGCGTTTCTGCCAGCAGCTCTGAGGCCATAGAAAGTGCAAATGGATGGATCACTGAATGGAAAGGTGCAGAAACTCACACTGGACACCAAACAGCTTTAAATTTCAGGAACTGTCGCATATGCTTCTATTCATGCTCTTGCTAGAGGAAAAGAAAATAAATAGCAGAGGTAGAGGGATACTGGAATAATGAAATGCTCTCACTAATAGGCAAAAGCTGATTTCCCCTCTGCAGTGTTTTGGGGCTGATTGTTCAATGCCATCAATTTGTTCTGTGCCACCAACTGCACTCTGAGAAGGAAATCCCTCTGGGAATTCTACACATTGGGATAACCATGAAAAGAGTCATCCACATAAAAACCCAACAAACTTCATGTGTTTTGGAAAGAAAGGCTACCAAAACTGCAAAATCCCTGTCAGTCAAAACAGCCTTCAAAACTGGATACACCAGATGAACAACTTCAGATTATACCTGCAGCTTGTCATAATTCCCCACATAATTCTGTGTCCCAAATCAATGTTCCTGCCACAGCACATCATGAGCTACATGCTCAGAGGGAGCACACAGAACTGAGCCCTGCACCACCCAATCCTGCAGGGAACCAATCCTGCAGGGAACCCACAGCTCCTGGCAGGGCCAGGCTGCTGCACGAGCAGCAGCAGACAGCCAAAAATGAGAGCTGCACTTCATCATGTCTCTGCAGACACTGTAAATACAGCAACGTAAATCTTAGGGAAATAAATGCATCCTAAAGTCTGCTCTCCAACAACTTCAAGGCTATTCAGGGATATTTTGGGGGGGGTGTATTAGGTACTGAAGGCATCACACAGGAAAGGAGAGAAATCTCTCCTCACCACCTTCTGTGGGACCAAGGCAGCAAGCAGAATCTGAGAACGTTTTCCAGACCACATAATCAGCAGGATGCTCATTTTTGGCTCTGAATGGGACTCAGGCACTTGTGTCACTCTGTCAACACTTGGGAAGGGCTGGGAAGGAACAGCAGCAAAGCTTTTGCACCTAGACAATGTTCTTGGCAAAAAGCACAGACTCCTCCAGGAAGCAGCCAAAAGGATACACAAAGGAAAGGGCTGCTCAGGATTTGTGATCTGGCCTTGCAAAGCTGAAAGAGAAACTGTGCTGCACAACCAGGAAAGCTGCAAAAATCCCTGAGCCAACTCAGCTCAGCTCCCCTCCACGCTGGGTCAGCTGGACTGTGACGAAGGGCCAGGCTGGCCATCTCAAGGTGATCCAGAAATCTCTGTTCTGCTGTAAGAGCTTTGCAAACAGCCCCCAAAGGCCCCTGGGCTTCTTTCTCAAACATGGAACACACAAGCAATACAATTGTTACAGTGGTCACAAGGGTTGCAGGATGAAGAGAGAGGCGAGAATGTTGACCTCATGCTCAGAAGGCTTGATTTATTATTTTATGATATATATTACATTATGACTGTACGAAAAAGAAATAGAAGGAAAGTCATCAGAAAGCTAGCTTTGCAAGGAATAGAAAAGGAATGAATAACAAAGGTCTGTGTCTCAGCACAGAGTGAGACCCAGCTCTGCCGTGAGTGGTCAGTAAATCCAAACATCCACCCAAGACCAATCACAGATTCACCTGTTGCATTCCACAGCATCAGATAACCATTGTTTACATTTTGTTGCTGAAACTTCTCAGCTTCAGCAGGAAAAATCCTAACGAAAGGATTTTAATGAAAAGATGTCTGTGACAATTCCTGGATAAACTAGGAGCACTGGTATAGCTAGGTCTTATTTCATATACTTAGAATTTGAATTCTGCCTTTCAGTTTGGCCCTTCAAATCATCCCCACACCTTCCAAAATCATATCTGGAATTTGAGCAGTGTAAGCAAGACTCTGAGGATCCATTGTTTAGTCTGTCTCAGCAGCTATGTTTAGAAACATCAAGGAATACTAAATTATTGATCCTGCATCCACTTAACTCAAGGAATAAGTGGTATTTAGTTGCATTTTTCTTTTTAATTTACTTTCAAAATGGGCTTAAAAAGGACTGAGAAGCAAAGGTGGAGAAAAAAATTAATTTGTGTTCTTATTCACAAAAACATTTTGAACAAAGCAGCATGCTAGAAAGCAGTTTTCCCAGTAATGTTCACTGGAGGAGTTACCATGTTTTCAGAATAGGCTGTTTTCAGGAGCTGAGGAAATCTTAAACTTTTCAGACCCTTGGCCTAAACGTGACAAGTATTGCAACATTTCTTGCTTCTTGTTCAAGGAAATCTCCCTGGAAAATAAACAGCAGAGCAGATAAGCTATTAAGCTGGGCCCCTGATGCTGCTGGCTCTTTCATCAGGTCTTATATCTGTTAACCTTTCATAAATGTCAGGCTGAAAAGAAGTTTCAACTACATCCCAGAGCCAAAAATCCCCTGCTCATTCTGCTCCAGCACAGGCTCCAGCCCAGCTGCATTGCTCCTGCAGGGAGAGGGATCTGCAGCAAGGATGAGCTGCCCTCTGCCAGGGCTTCCCTTCCCTTCCCTTCCCTTCCCTTCCCTTCCCTTCCCTTCCCTTCCCTTCCCTTCCCTTCCCCTTCCCCTTCCCCTTCCCCTTCCCCTTCCCCTTCCCCTTCCCCTTCCCCTTCCCCTTCCCCTTCCCCTTCCCCTTCCCCTTCCCCTTCCCCTTCCCATCCCATCCTACAAGGAAATTGAGGTTGCACATTGCAGGTGTGTTATCATAGGCACTGAATTTGCATCAGAGTTGTCACTCACTGACAGAAGGGAAAAGTGTCACTATGAATTACAACAGCATGGGAAATATTCTACTAAAATCACTGTCATCTACTGTCTCCCAAAATTTCCTTGGCAATTTTCATATATCTTGATGAAACTGCAATAAAATCAAAAAATTGCACCTGCATTATGATGGCCATACTACAGCTACTGGTTTATTACTGGATTAATTTACAGGTTAAGTTGAAATGCAGAGTGTGTGAACATTCTCACTATTTGCTACAACAGAAAGATAGTTTTAATGAACTGTTACTTCTCCACAATTGTTACTAATTACCTGCTCTCAGAAACAGCCCCACTCATTGCTAAGATTTTTAATTTAGTGTTTACAGACAGCAGAAAAACAACCATCATTATCACATATAAATTAAGAGCCTATCTTTGCCATCCCTCCAGCGATGATGGCAACTTTCTCTTGGGCAATGCTCTGAGGCTCAGGGTGGGATTCTTGGGATTATCCCATGCAGGGTCAGGAGCTGGACTCTGATCTTTGTGGGTGCCTTCCAACTCAGGGGCTCTGTGGTTATTCTTTTAGGAACAGCAAAAACTCCTCCTGCTAAAGGTTCCTGTGAACCATCACATCCATGGCAGCAAGCCCATACAGGACACAACTAAACCCCAATCTGTACATAAATGAGTCCCCATCCCAGTTTGTGACTTCAGAGGGAACATCAGATAAGGATGTGGCTGTTTCCCTAAAGCACTTGTAGGAATCAAATGCACCTTCTCCTCATCACTGAATAATCAAGTATTATACATTTAAACCCCCCTCTTTTAGGCAGCAAGTGAAAAATGAAGCAAACATTTCAGACCTGTAGTGATGTCCCTCCACAAGAGCTTTCCCTGGGTTCCCACATCTGTAGGATCCCTCACACAGATTAATACCAGAGCCCATTCTGGGCTGAACTGTAACAAATGAAACTTAATGTAAATATTCAGGAAGCTCAAATGATCAGAGGAGCACAGGCTTAAAGGTCAGAAAGAAATTCTTTCTCTGCATCCCCCTTTTCTCTCCCAAATGTCTCTTAAAGAAACAAGATGCTAACAAAGGTCATTTGTTTACAGAGAGGGTGTGTTCATGTGGGTAAATGCATCTCCTTGAGGAGATGGTCAAAACCAAAGTAACAATTCTTGGTTAAAAAAAAAAAAGAGAACAAAACACAAAAGGATAAAGTCCATTTATATGTCACCCTGAATTTCTGACACTGCATTACTTCCTCTCCTCAATACTGAAGAAGGCAGGAGGACAATGCAGGGAATTGCTCTGATTTGACATGGAGATTTAATAACTGGCTGTTACCCTGGCCTACTATGGAGTTAATAACAGGTGTAAACCACTGTGCTATTCCACTGCTAGAGCTGAAATAAAGAAGACCTGAAATTTCCTGAGCTCTAGCTCCTAAGACCCTTAGAGCTTCCATCATCACAGTTTGAGGATTTTGTTTATTTTCTGTGGCTGTCACCTGGACTAAGTTGTTCTTAAAAGCTGATATCCACCAGGAATCATTCCTCAGGCAGCAATTTGCCCAGAGAACAGCTCCACTTTGCACATTCTTTGTGCTGATCGGGTTTTGCTGATCAGAATTTCCTGGTGCTCAAGGGCTGCAGCACCAAGGCAGCAGAGCTCACCTTGGGAAGGGGCTGGAATTGATTTTGTTGGTTATCACAATGTGGCAGGAGCTGACCTCACATCCAGCACAGTGCAGTGCCATTTGTGCACACAGTGCTGAATCTGTCCTTGTTCTGGGATTCCACTGCTTGGCAGGAATCAACCACTTTGGGAATGGCAGTTCTGTGCTACCACAAAAGCAAAAGATTTTGAGTTTGCAGCAGGGATGGTAACAGAGTGTTACTGCAGCTCACAGCAGATCGTGTCCTTCACATCCTGGCTCCATGGAACTGCTTGGAATGTCACACAGAATTGACTCTGTGCAGGTAATTTCTGGCAGCACTTATGAGAAGCACCAGAGAAGTGACTACAGCAGCTGATGAAACTTCAGGCCCAGCACAGGGCAGAAAGTGAGGATTGATCAGAGACAGCACCATGGTCTCTCTTCTTGTAGAAAAGAAGAGTGGTCAACTGCTCCAGCAAAATGGAGCAGCAACAACAAATGTAAAACAATCCAAGATATAGTAGAACTGTAAAATTATAGACATGCAGTCCCAACAAGTAATCTCCACCTCATCAAAATCCTTTCCCTCTGCTTATGTTCAGCAGAAAAAGTCAATTAAGAAACAAAAACAACTGTTTGACTGAAACACAGATTTTCAGCTAGTGCTGAGTGTACTTCAAATATTTACAGCATTAAATAGCACAGAATCCAGCTACAGGAGTCAAGCAGGGCAGTACTCTTTCCTTAAGCCAAATGTCTAAATGAACACTGTGGTTCAAAATGCCTTCATGCACCATTTGATCCCAAGTATATAAATTATTAATGGAAAAGATTTTAAAATTATTTCTAGCCTGGTAAGTCTAACTACAGCATTAACAACGAGCTCAGCTAAATATGAACAAGAATCTTATGAGGTGTTACTTAATGATAGTGTTTTAATTTTTTTTTCTTGTTTCAATACTTGATTTATTGCTCTTTCTTACTGAGGAAAAATACAGTCACTATTACAACATTCTGAGCTCCTATTCTTGGTATGATTTTAGGCAGAGGACAAAGTGATTTAGGCACGTAGAAGTGGCCACCAGCAAGACTGGAAAACACAGCCAAGTAAAACGATGCATTTTCCTCCCTGCCCCAAACCCCCCGTGCTGAGCTATTTCATCCTTCTGCCTGTGTACTTATATTTGATGAAGTGAAGATCTCTGTGCTGCTCCCACACACAGACAACAAAACAAAGGCACAGATTAAACCCAGAAGCCTCAGCTTTATTTTGGTTAACTGGAATCTGACAGGCTGCCAGCTACACCCACCTATTCCCAGACTGTTCCCAGCTGGGACTTCCCAGCCTGGAGTTCAAATTGCTCCCAAGGTCCCAAGCACAACAGCAATTCCCTCAGCAGCGTGCACTGGGATAGCAAAAAGTTATTATCTCCTTATCACTTCTGAAATCACCATTCACTGGACACAAAGTCATACCCTAACAAATGATATCGCTCCCAAAAAAGTTTACTGCTGAAAACTAATTTTCCTAAAAGAAGATGAAGCACATTTTGACAAGCAGGCAAATCAGGAGGGAGAAGATAAGATTCAGCTTGATAAGGACAGGTTATGATAAAAGTGAACATATTGCTTAACTTAGCAGTTCTGAGATGTAGCAGATAGGGAGACAACAGCAGCTGAGGCCAGGAGTCCTTGTTTCATCCAGGGAGATAAATATCCATGTATTTGCTCAATATCCCAAACAAATGCAAATATCAGGAAATGGAGATGATTCTCCATTTCCTCAGCAATGCCAGCAGCTTGGTTTATATATCCCACATGCTGGTGGGCCCTGGGGGATAACAAAGGAAAGAGAGGATGGAATGGCTTCTCAGCTCCTCTGGGACCTTACAGAGGGAAGACACAGGCTCTTAATTGTGTCCAATTATTCCTGGAAGGTGCAGCAGTGAAATTTTGTAGGTTTTCTCAAAGCTAGACTGCTATGCTTAGCTGCAGACACTGCCAGAATTTTGACATGTTTAAAAACCTCCTGGCAGACATAGGCAGAATGAAAATAAGCTTTTAAAATACAGCCTCACACACTTGATCCCATAATTAATATACCCTTTCCATTTAGCATCTCCTAGATTCAAATAATCTACAAACTAACAGTTAAGTAGGAATCTCACTGGGTTTTTTTTAAGTTTCCCCACCTTTCACTTGGGTCCACAAATAGATACAGGATTTTTACTTTAAGTCAGAAACTTGAAATGCTGGTTATTAAATTAGCAAGTTGCTCTTCTCTCTGCACATTAGCCACTGAGTAGATATCAGACTGAAATACATTTAATCAAATGATTCGTGAAAATGGCCAAGCAGAATGTTTCTGTACAGTTCACTGAGCAGGGAACTGAAAACGCAGGAGGAAAAAGATTTATTAAGTTGAACTTTACATACAGAAATAATTACCATAATATGTGCATGCATCCAGCTAAGTGCTGCAGGTCTGGATTTGTCTTCCTGCACAGTGCCCTCCTCCACACAGTGCCCACCATGCTGCCAGGTCACCTCCTCAGGCAGACCAGGGCTGCTCCTCTGCTGGCTGAGCACAATTAGTTCACATCGCTGGATTTTACAGTGTTCCAGGCACTGGAATTGGTAACAACCACCCATGTCTTGTGCTCAGAATACTTTTGTGAGGAAATCATTCCCCTGACAGGAATGCCCTGTGGTTCCTGCTCTGCCAGGGCTCCAGTGAGGAGCTGGAGGTGCCCCGGGTGCTCCAGGCTGGTGCTGCCCGTGCTGTTCCCCTTGCAGGAGCTCCAAAGGCCATTTCTGCTGCTGACTGCCCTGCAGCAGAGAAGCAGCCTGTGCACAGGGAGATGCCAGCAAGGCCTTTGGAATGGCAGCTCTGCCTCCCTCCCTCCCTCCCTGCCTCCTGGAGTGGCATTCCCAGGTTCCCTCTCCCTCCAGCTGCCGTAACTGCCCCTGCCTGGCAAGCTCATAAAAGACCTCAAAAATGAAAACAAGCTCCTGTCTTCCTCTCCTACTGTCCAGCCAGGGCTGTGCCTCCACACAATTGAACCACAAATATGCAGTAATTAGTAAATATAATAAATAAAGTTAACTCCTCACAGGCAGACAATCGCTGGCTTGTGGCTGAAGCCACATCCTCAGCCCAGCAGGGGTATTAAAAATAACGGGAATCTGAAGCAGCTTTAAGGAGCTGCCTCCTGCTTGTCAGATGTCCAGCCAACACTCCTTTCCCTTTATAAACACAGCCCTGAAGTTCCAGAGGTGCAGGACCAGGGAAAATTGGAGCACAAGGAAGGTTTTGTTTTCCCACTGCTCACCCAGGAAGGCACTGAAGCTTTTATCTTGTAAAAGCAGCTCCCATTTAGGAAAGGAGGAATTAGGGAGTAGGCCTGACCCACACTCATTAAATCTCGGCATTTGTGTCTTGTCCTCGCAAGGACTTTGATTTAAAAAAAAATAAAAATTAAACAGGACCCAAAACTTAATATTACTTCTGAGCAGTCTTTCCCAGGATTTCCAGGACATTTAAGTCTCTTGGACCATGAAATATAACTATTCCTTAAAGCAATTCTAGACAGAAGAAATGACACCACAGAAAGGTCAGGATCAGCTGGGAAAGGGAAAATGGGCCTCAAGAGCTCAGTGCCCCTGTGGGCAGGAGGAACTGCAACCAGGTTTGCCCTGCAGAACAGGGGCTGGGTTCCCCTGCTTTTGCTACAACTGACCCAACAACAAAAACAGGTTTGCACAACACAATATTCCTGAGCAGGAAGGATCTCTGAGAGGAAGTTTCCATCTGCAGCAAACAGCACCTGCCTGTCTTGTGCGGAAGCCTCATTATTTGTGTCAGAGTGGGAAACAGGCCTTGACTTCATTCCTGTCCTCCTCACAAGCTTTGAGGGGGTGGTTTGGTGTGGTTTGGTTTGGTTTGGTTTGGTTTGGTGTGGTGTGGTTTGGTTTGGTGTGGTGTGGTTTGGTTTGGTGTGGTTTGGTGCGGTGTGGTTTGGTTTGGTTTGGTATAGCTTAGTTTGGTTTGTGTGCAGTGTTTGGAATGCTATGGGGATGCCCAGGTCATTCCTGCAGTGCTGCTGCTTCCATTGATGCTGCTTCCAGATGTGTCCCAGCCTGGCTGGCCTGTCCCTTCACAGGATGGCTTTCCCAGGGACCCTGTGGAAATTCTTATTTTGAACCCACAGTTATTAAAGAGACTCACTCTGGGTGCAGTGACTGCTCTGAGCAGAACAGTCTCACTGATGACAAGGGATGAAGCAGAACAGGGTTTTCATGCCCTGTCTCTAAATATTCATCTAAATTATGAGCTTTTTGAACTTGGTGTTCCCAAACAATGTATGGGATGTGTATAACTAATGTGATGGTGAGAAGAACACAAAGCTTTGATGGAGAAAACGAAATGTCATTTTTGTAAACTAGATTTTCACAGCTTGAATGAATAGACTTATTTCATTGTTTTCCATTTCTAAAGCACAGAACTGGCTCTTATTAAGCAGCATTATTGACTTCTCTTTTGTAAACACTATAACAAGGAAAAATGAAAACTAAAGAAAGGCACTTGAATTCATATGGTCAGCAAACACTGACATCATTTTTGATTTATCCTTCATCCTGTGTACATTTTTTATTCCTTTTCCTGGAACTCAATTTGTTTCCATTTCCATTTTTATTTTCATATTGAAATCTGCAAGAAGGCACAATATGCCAGCTAAATGAGGATTGATGAGGAGCACAGGTGCTCACCTGGGCTCCGGCAGGCTGCAGGGACTCGAAGGGGTGCCTGAGGAGGAGGGAGATTGCAGGGCTGCAGCAGCATTGCTGATGTGTTTACACTTAGAGATGATCAGCAGCACATTGCTGAGCAGGACCCATCTTTCCTGTTACACTTTTTAATTGTTCTCTTTCTAAAAGTTTCACTACAGTGCTGAGAGTTGGGTTCCTCCCCCTTGCAGTAGATTACAGGTTTTTATGACAAACCATAACTTTATGTTCACTGGCGCCAAGATGTACACAGCATCAATTTTCTTTCATTTTTGTGTCTCAAACACTCCACACAAAGACAACACTATAAATATGTGACATGACTAAATGATGAAGCAGCAGCTTCCTGCTGAAATTTTAAAGTGAGATAGACATTGTTTTAGCTGAGGAAGCCATTTAGATAGCAGCTGTTCCCACTGAAAAGATGTGGCAGCCATCAGCAGAAATAAGAAATGCTCTCTCTGTACATATTGAAATGAGTTTTATCTTCCTCTCCATTCTGCTTTGTGTTCCTCCTGGTGAAAAAGACAAAATTCATTTCACACCCATATTTCCTCGCAAACACAAACGTTAGGAGAGGAATCTGCACCCATAGACGCACTTAGGTGAGATCAAAACTTTGAAGCATATTCTGTCTCAGAGAAATAAACTGCTGAGAAGTCTGGGAGTTTGGAATTAAAGGTAAAAGAAAAGACTCGAGGTCATCTTTTTCCTAAAATTATTTTTCCACGTATTTGCTTCTAGGTGGTATTTGTGGCTTGTATTCTAATTAGAAGAAAAAAATAACTTGGTACATGTCAGATACCACTGCTTGAAAGGACAGAATCAGTATGAATAGTTCAGTGACAACTGAAAATAGTCTTCTTTTCACTGATCTTAGATTTAAGATTAGTACTAATCATTACAGTCACATTTTAGAAAGTAACATGCAGTTACTCAAAGGTTTCAGCTTGAAAAATACCATAGACTGTGCTTATCAAACTTTTCATATGACTATATCTGTTCAAAACACAATCTTCTTATGGTTGGGACAAAATATATTATGTGGTTTGCATCCAAAAAGAGGTTAAGAAGTCAACAGAGCCAACATTTCTCCCCAGAGATAGCATAAAAATCATTATATCATATTAAAGATTTTGCTTCTTTTGCCACAGGCAATCAAGTCGAAAAATTTGATTAAAAAAAGCCTTGCATTAGTGTGGTATTCTCAAGCTGCTTCTTATTAACATTTGATTGTAGCATACTCTAACGACAACCACTATCAGCTCTCATTATTCTAAATAAAGAGTACAGTCATTTTCTTCTTAATGACTGAAGAGAAATGTGTCCACAGGGACATTTTAGTTTACTCTCTCACACAATGTAATATTGTCATTATTAATACTTCTTGAAGACAACTTGTAGACCAAAGTTATCTTTGCACAGTCACCAGATTTTAATTTTTAAATATCCATACCCTCAGTCGCATGCATTTGATTCATTCCAATACAAATAAGACTAGCCTCTAAATGATGCAGTAAAACAATTCACATTATGATGCCTGTGACAAAACCAAACAGCAACAAAAAAATAGAAGCAAATTAAATTTCACATCCTTGTGAAGGAGGTAATTGCCACAAAACTCAGGTAAAAGAAAGATTATAATTTGCTCATTGCTGTGTCAGCCAGTGAGTCGAATACCAAAGAAGAAATATGACAAAAATTCCTTGGACTATAGACTGCATGAAAACAGGAACTTCCCCTTTGGTCAATGCTGAAGGCAGTGAAATTCTGAAACATCCAGGATGCCTCTGGATATTTGTAGTTCACATAAACAGACAGGGCAATATTTTCTACTCTTTCAAAGGGATGCAAAGAAAAAAATTGTATTTCCTCAAAGGATTAAGCAAAGATCAGCAATACAACTGGAGCAACCCAATGGCCACCAAAGGAGCTGCCCCAGTTCCACCAGCTGTCCAGACAAAACTCCCACATGTTGAGGGCTTGTTCTCTCTCTGGACCAGGCCATGGAGAGGCAGAAGAGTCACACCCCGATGGTTTGGGGGTTAAATTAACTGACTATGTTTGTTTTTTCAAAGGAACTTTAGAGCCAAAGGATGAAGGCCATGTTTGGGGGTGTAAGGCAGTGTTTAAAGGAGGCTGGAATTGAGCCCCATTGATTTTCAGTCCAGACAGGAACCTGCCCAATTCCTCTGCCCCAAAGGAAATCCTCACCATGCACCTCTTTCCACCTGTGGTATGTGACTAGCTCTAAACATCCATTCAGTGTAAATTTTCATGAAATCAGCGGTTGCTCAGGACCTTGGTAAACATCAGTTAGAAGAAACATCATTCAGAAAATTAAGCAGAGTCTGGGGAATCTGGCTCTGTTTGGTTATTCTTGTCTTTGGCTCTGAGCCAATCACTCCCAAAATCTGCCAGACCAGGAGCTGGTTGTTCCCAAGCCAGGCCTGGTGCAGCTTCTCACAAACAGGTGGGAGCTGCTGCCGTGGAGTGGCTGCCTGGAACACAGGCTGGGCAGAGCTCAAAGAATAAAGTGGGTGTTTATTAAAGGCCTTTAATAGACCTTGGGCAGTCCAGGGCCTCCAAGAAGGGTCTGCTCCCAAGGAGGACCATGGACACAAGTTTTTCAGACAGATATAAATTTGGTCTATTTGCATACCAGGGGTTAATTGTCCAATTACAGCTTTGGGTAAAGAAGTCCAATTCCCCAGTTTGTTTCCCCTGGTTCACTTTTGTCTATACTTTTTGGGGCCTCAGGCCGTGATGGTGACCTTGGTTCTCAGGCCCAGAGGGATTGTTTTGTCTGACCAAAGTGTGAAGAACTCAGCTCTACATGGAGTTCAGAATTATCTACTAATGCAGTGCAGGATCTGAAAAATAGAAAAGCTAAAACTGAAGGCACCAGAAGGATCAAACAGCTCAACATCCATCAGCACCCAAATTCCAGCAGCCACCTTCTCAGGCAGGTGTCCCCTGGCACCTCAGGCTTGGCTCAGGCCCTGTGGCCCCACAGAGCATCACCCCCCAGAGCCAGCCTGGAGGGTGGCTGTGGGCCCCAGCTGTCCTTGCCCCTTTTCCCACTCCAGCTGGGGCTCTCACTAATCCTCACTGGCACATGGAAAGCTCTACCACTGCCTCCTACATGAAATATCCGTGCTTCAGTCCACACTTGTTTTTTATTAAATCCTGAATTTTTAGGAGTCATGACTCCTTCTGTTGGTATTTGAATTAAACAAAACTTTTTTATTCCCTGAGCAAACATGTAAGTTTGGGGGGGAAAATGGAGAAGCCATGGTTTGACAGCTGTGGAAAGGCACTGCCTTTGCACATGTTATCCATGGTCTCCAGGAGGCATTCAGGGGTTTCAGTCATCACTTGATTTGCAGAGTTAGTTTCATCTGCAAACTAACATCCTTTGTAACATCCTTTGGGGGTTATTATTGTGCTGCTACTGCAAGTCTGCTTAAACCCAGTACCCAGCTTTATAAAACTCAACAGCTAATGAAGCACCCCCAACACTGAAGAGGAAGCAGAATAAAAATGGTTCAGATGGAAAGCAGAATTAAAAAATATAAAAATCACATGATTAACAAAGAGGGTCATAAATTGCTAAAAGATGCCACAGGAAGCAGTGTATTATATTTTCTGATACCAGATTAAATGTATTTTATTATCAAATATTAGAGCTTTTAAGTATCTAAACCCTAACTAATCTGGGAATCGCTAGCTGAAAAAAAGCTTCTTTAAAGCCCTGAGCCTACAAGATTAACTTTGACTCTTGTTGAGTAAACAAGTGGATATTCTCATCAAGCACCATGCTATACCACCACACACCACAAAAATTCCCGTTGGGATCAGAGAAATGTCCAAAAGTACAGGGGAGAAACCTGTGGCCAATAATGGAGCTATAAACTTGACACAAAACATCCCAGACTCAGACTTTCTCCCACGCACACAAATCAACAAAATTTGTACAAATTTCCATGGAAGCCATATCAGACATTGAATTTTTTGAAGACCAGAGCTCTGAATTGCTTTGTGTCTGCTGGGTTTATTTTTATTTTAAAAGTGTGGCTGCCACCTGACCAGCTGGACGTGTGGAAACAAGCAGGTGTGGCAGAAATCACAGCTGAGCCCTGAGATTTTGTACCTCTCTTACTGTGCTGCAAGTGAGGCTCTAATTTGGTTTTAATAAAAAGTAATTGAAAGTAATTTAATACCGATTGATTGTTAAGGGGATACATTTTGCAGTTTATCAAGTCTATAGAAATGCAGTATAATTAACTCCAAACTGCATAGGCAATAATGTAATTATAATCTCAACAACTTTAAATTTCCAAGCATTGTTTAAACAGTTAATTAATATTTTAAAAGATCGTGCTCTGTTACATGTCTATAATGTTAATTGCTAAAAAATGCTAATCAATATTTGTTAAGTAATCCAATTAATTGAGTAATCCAATTTCTAGCCTCTCTGAAGTTAAATAAATACAGCTTCATGGCTGACTTACAAACAGTATAAATATCCAGATATTGATTTAATAATCAATTACATATTAAATGATTGCAAGTTATTTATTACTTATAGACACAGGGCCAAGTTGGAAGCAAGTAGATGAAGGTTTCAGTTAGATCATTTTCAGCAACTTGCACGAACCCAGAGCTCAGTGCTCTGACATTGTTCTTCTGCCTGTGTTGGGTGAAATGTTGTTTACCACATTGGCTGAGTATCTCTATGGCACCCCTTACAACAGGTTAACTCAGCTGAGGCACAGAGCTGATGTTCCTTCAAAGAACAGGCACAGGGGCCACATTTCCCTCTGCTGCTCCCAGGGGAGCCCTCAGTGCCCAGGAGCTCCTGGTGCTCTGCATTTTCACAGGGTTCCAGTTTTCCAGCCCCTCTCCTGCTTCCTCCTCACCACCAGAGCTGCATGTTACACTAAGGGACCTTCCCAGCACTGCAAAAGCTGCTTTCAAAATTCCTGCTCTTCTGCTTCTCCTGCTCTTCTACTCTGTGCTGTTAAATCTTCACCATGGAAGAAAATTCATCCCTTTGTCATTTCTCTGTGTGCTATAAAGATCCACCCCGAGGTGGCAATTTGCACCTGGAAAAGCTTTATCCTAAATGAGGTATCAGCTTGTGTTTACTGGTGACCACTGGTGGATGTTCCTAACTGCTAATTTAACATACTTCCAATAAACCATGATTAAATTATTGAACTCTTTTCTTTTCCTCTCATCACTGAGTTCTGTGTTTGTAACACACTGAATGCATCTAAAATAACCTCTGCTCCCCAATTAGGTACTTGCTCATTAAATCTACGTCAGCTCTGGCTGGAGGACTCACCAGGGCAGAGCCCACCTCATCAGTTGTGTTTGCAGCTCTCAGCACAATGTCAATATTTCCCCCAAACCATGGTTTCTAAATAGCACTGCAAACCCCAGCTGGAATGGATTTGACAAACAGTGCATCAGCACGAGAAGGAGTCAGGAGATATTTTACTAGATCAATTCTTAAACAGATGTGTTGTGCAGGTGAAATCAGGGGCTGCATGGATAAAGACAGCAGTGGATTAAGAGGTGGCATTTTATTTCTGGAGTTCAGTCTTGCAGTCAAGCCACACTCATTCTTCACTTCCTTCCCCTGGGGTTCAGTCCTCAAGGAAGAAATTTATGTCACCAGAGCCTCTTCATGCAAATGAGACAGAAAAAATTGCAGGGTCAGAGTGCACATGATGGCAAGCTTGACAAAGGTGCCCAAAAGTTTTCACACTTCCATTTTATGCAATAGGAAAGTAAAAAAGATAATCTTTCTAACCTTTGGGCTTGTTCCAGAGGGAGGACAGTAAATAGGTCACTGTAACATCTGTGCTTACCCATTCCTTTCTTATATGTTTTTGAATTGCCCTCTAATGGACAAGGGGTTAAATCATCAAGGAGAGGGGAGATGAAAAGAAAGGTAAAATCGCACCTGGGTGCTGCACTTAACACTGTCCACAGCACAAAGCATTCAAGGGTGTGTTGTCCACATTCTATCAGAACTGGGGCTCCTTCTCTGACAGACTCCTCTAAAAACTGCGACAGTTTTCACTGTAAGCAACACTGAAGGACAGGATCTTGATTCCATCATTTCATGGCTGTCAGCCCCACAGACAGGAAGGTATATCTTAGGACAACACACTCTTCAGCAGCTGCTTGCATGAATAAGAACACACTTCCATCATTAGTCATTTAGCCCATATAATGTGACAACAACATTTATTACACAGGCTTGGAGATTCATGACAGTAGCAAGAATCCAGCATTGTTCTTGATACAATTTGCATGTGTTGAGTGCTTCAAGGAGACAAAGTATTTGAACATCAATAACATTTGTCTTCCTGCTACCTTAATTTACTGGGTAGGGCTGAAGGAGGACTGACTCCCAAGGCTTCAGAAGCCTGGGATGAAACACTGTGGGGTCAATCTCCAACTGTGATGCCAGGGTCTGGCAGCAGGACACTCATGGCACCATCCCTTTTGGAAAGTGGGACCAAAAAGGGCACTGATTTTAGCAAACACCTGAAAAATACCAACCACTGATGAGAAAGATCTGACTGGTTTTATCTATGGCAAGGCGAAAATTCTGATAACAGAATTAACCCTTGTTCCACCCTCTCCAGGCCCACTCTACAGCATCATCCAGCCTTTCCCAGGTGCCTCCCAGCCTTTCCCAGGTGCCTCCCAGCAGGCTCACACACCTCTGTGCCTCCTCCTGGGATTTCCCTTCCCCTGGCATATCTGCATGGGAAGGCAATGACTCAAGTCTCAGCGCTCACTTCAATCCAGTTGCTTTGCTTAAGCCTCAATTCCCTGCCATCAAAGACATGAATGTGATATTTGGGTTGATCCTGCAGTATTTGAAGACCACAGCTGAAGGAAGCTGTGATGAGCAAACCCTTGAGAGAGAGCTGACTGCTGCAGAATTAAGGTAGCAATTCAAGGTTTAAAGAATTAAAGTGTGTGGATTGGAGCGCATTTACCTCACAGCTTTTCCCCAGGATCTCTGACAGCCTGGGAAACACACACCAGGCACTTGGGGAGGCTTGGCTCTGACAGGCAAATGAGGTAAGAGTGAAAGCCAGACATAATCCACTTGGATTGCTGGAACATTCCAGTTAGCCAGGGGAAAGGGAGGAGATGGCTCAGCCCTGGGCTGGGTCCCAGCCACAGCCTGTCCTTCCAGCACCCACAGCTCCTTTGCACTTCAGCTTCCACAGGAAATCTAATTTATGTACCCAAGCCGGACAGGGAACCAGCTCACTGAAAAACCCACCCCAAACCCCACCAACACACCTCTGAACAGGCACAAAAGGCTAAGAAGGAGAAAAATCCTGGAGTCCACACCCACATGGTCCAACCCTGCCACTGCCTGCCCACACCATTCAATTAAGAGAGAAAACACTTTTACTGACAATAGAAATAATGTTTTGCAAATCTCAGTTGTTTTGTGAGCATCAGTAAGTGCCAAAGCCCCGATAAATTTATGTCGCATCTCATATAGAATTCAAAATATAGTTCTAAGTATGAAAACAAGCCCCACTGCTTGCCATGCACCACAGGGCTTTGTGTTTGTTTTCCAAACAGCCATGCCAGAGATGCTTCAGGCCTACTAGAAATTTCTTAACATCTGATGCATAATGAAAATATTTAATGGAGCATAAACATTCCTGTTTTCTTCCCCCCTCCATTTCTTAAGTGGTATCCAAAGCTCTGAGTTGTTGCACATAGATGAACAAGGATTAATTCCACTTAAGTGCTGTCCAAAGGATCTTGGAACCAGGATTAGAGATTTCCTACCTGAGAACAGAGGGAGCTGACACAGTCCAGCAGGAGGACCCCAGGTCAGAGCTTTGCAGAAGTGCACACTTTAACCACAACAACACCTGGAATCCCAGGATTTCCCCTCCAACTCCCCAAAACTGCCCATGTTTCCCTACCAGAGGAAAACCCTTCTGGCCTTTCCAAATGAAGCCTGTAAACCAGGTTGCCTTTCAAAATTTCATGTCATATGATGCAAAAAAAATAGTTTACTGAGGTTTTTCATGCCTATGAGCATCACATTAAAAAGTAACTTCAGAAATTCGAGGTTCTTGTGACCTATATACTGTCAGCTTTTAAAAAAGCATAAGAAACATCATGGAAGCAGCTTTGTAAATATAGTTCATTTAATAAAAATGTAAATAAGATTCACAGAAGAGACTTAGAAACCTTGAAATATTTATTTTAAATGAAAGGGATTAAGTATTCAAGGTAAGATTTGTTTCTAAACTGGTAACTTCTGTATTCTAGGGCTATTGTGCCTTATTTTATTTATTAAAAGGACAGTTCTTATAATATAAATACATTAAGATACTCTAACATACTAACTGCTACTTATTATTTCCTTTCAAGGACTTGTGATTGTTGCTGCCTTGGTCTGAATTCAGCACATTAGAGGAGACATATTCAATATCTCATCACTGCTGTTTTCCAGCATTAGTCATTTCCACAAATACATTTGCCCTTTTGCATTCACACCTGGTTTGGCTTGGGAGCATCTGACACAGAAAACCTGACTGAAGAGGAAACAAAGAAAGAAGAAATAGATCTAAGAAAGCATCATACAGAATTCATTTATAGGAAAACAAAGGGAGGAAATGGAAGGGTTATTTGGAACTTTACCTATAAAACAGAAACAGAGATTGATGATCTGAGCCCCTTGATTTACTGACAATACAGCACCAGCAATACTTAAATAGCATCCTACTTGTACTTTCAGTGATGGACCAGCTGTGAAATTGTATTTGTAGTCTTCTAGGAAAAGAAGCTGATGTTTTTAGGAAATATTTTTATTGAGTATGTGAGGTTGTTTTTCTGCATCCATTTTTACTAACACCTTCTGACATGGAAGTCAGCTGTGCTTCCTGCTAAAGTATTATCCAAGAGAGGCATTGATATCTGCCTTCTAATGTCAAAGTTTCTTTGAAGAGCTGGGAAAAAAAGAAAGGATTGTCAGGAGAATTCTAAGGAGTGGATGAGGCAGATTCTACCCAACAGAAAAAAATAAACCTTGTGAAGATTTTTCAACTGTAGAAAATCTTTACTACTTTTTGTCCCTCAAAATATGCTGTGGAGAAGTAAAAGTAAGAAGTGAGGTGTAGAATCCCAGAATCATTCAGGAATTCATGGACAAGCCCTCCCAGGCCATGGAGTCCCAGCTGTGCCCAATGCCCACCCTGTCCCCAGCCCAGAGCCCTGAGTGCCACCTCCAGCCCTTCCTGGGACACCCCCAGGGATGGGCACTGCAAACCCCCCTGGGCAGCCCCTGCCAAGGCCTGAGCCCCCTTTCCATGGGAAAATTCCTGCTGTGCCCACCTGAGCCTGCCCTGGCCCAGCCTGAGGCCGTTCCCTCTGCTCCTGTCCCTGTTCCCTGAGCACAGCCCGACCCCCCGGCTGTGCCCTCCTGGCAGGAGCTGTGCAGAGCCACAAGGGCCCCTGAGCCTCCTTTGCTCCAGGCTGAGCCCCTGCCCAGCTCCCTCAGCCCCTCCTGGGGCTCCAGACCCTTCCCAGCTCTGTTCCCTTCCCTGGACACCCCCAGCCCCTCCATGTCCTTCCTGAATGGGGAGGCCCAGAACTGGACAGACAATCATGAATTGTGCTATAAACAAATATACCAGATTTCTACACCAGGTCACATGTCACATGGTGCACATTCATTAGGACAAACTAATCCTTGTGACTTTCCTTGCCTAACTCTTCCTGGCCTATTCAGATAGGCAAGAAATAAGATCTTCAGAGAGGATCAATATTCAGATAAGATCAATAAAACATTTAGCTCAAAGCTACAGTGCTGATGAATTCAAGTCTGGGAATCACTTCTGTAGGATCTCTCCACACCAGTTTGAGCCTATTTCTAACAGAGGTGGGTAAGCAAGGCAACAGAGAATTGCAGTCATCAATCCCAGAAAAGAAAAAGATTTGACTCAGGACTTCAGGAGCAGCAGGAGACAGAACTAATGCTCCACCAGAGGAGATGTTTCTCAAATGCTAACGAGATACCTCAGAGATTTCAGGTACTTGAAGTTTGAAGGCTGAGGCAGAAATAACCTGAAACCTGCTATTATCTGCATTGTCATAAACTGCTGGTCATCAGAGCCAGAGTTTGTGGGGTGGATTTAACAAATGTGCAGTACTGAGCCCAAATTACCCTGAGCATTGTTTCCCCAGAACCGCACTGCAGGTAATTATGCTCTTTATTCTAGATGCAATGCAAGCACAAAGCCCGGAGAAGAAAATGCACAGGACCTTTAAAATATTTACAGCAGCAGCACCATTTCTATAGATCCTGATTGTTGAGTTCATGCTGGATTTTTAATTAGAAGTTGTCGTTTTCTGGAGAAGCATTTATTAGCTACAGGAAATTAAAAGTAATTATGAGTAGGTAAAGAAAAATGAAATAAAACATTGAAACACACAAATAACAGAAGTCCCAAGCTCATTTGTGCAAAAGCAGAAGTTCAATGGGATTCAGAGGACAAACACTTCTGAATTTTTCTCACACTCCTCCTTCAGGTTATAAAACGACATCTCAACTCTTAGGATGCATTTATTTTTCAGCTGCCCTGCTCAAAGTGTTAACAAGGCTGGTAATTTATAAAATTTTTATAGTAGAAACTTGTATTGTGCTAAATAAAATCTACCCAGTTCAGCAGCACTTCATGGCACAAGGAATTCAACCTGACTCAATTCAATTCAGCAGATCACAGAAGGAACCAACACACAAAATATTTGATACATTAACTCAAACTGGTTGCCAGTATTTGATCCCAGCTGTCTTTCAGATGACATTGATCTAAACAGGGCAAATCTCAGTTACTACAGCCTGTGAGTGCCTACAGGTGACCTCAGCTGCTGCCCTGTCCCTGCCCTCCATCAGCAGCAGCTGGAATATGAGAGATTCCAGCCCGGATCCCTCCTGAGCCTCTGCAGGGTGGAGGTGCCCAGGAGCTCCAGGCTGCCCTGGCACATCCATTGTGCAGCTGGAACAACCCTGGCACAGAGGGAACAAAGCCCACACCCATCTGCAGCAAGGGCTGCAAGCTCTGCCCTGTCTGCACCAGCCCAAGCACCGGCCCAGGCTCCAGGAAAGTGTAATTCAGATTTATGAGAAGACATTTCACATCCAATATAATTGATTACCTGCTGTAATGTGAACAGAACCTAATTTGTACTAATGAACCTGTGCGTGATACAGCAAAGCATTTAATAACAGGGAGACCACAAAATGCCAAGCCAGATGTCATTGATGGGGAGGATAATTTTCCCTGATGGATAAGCTTCCTCTCCATTTTGCTGCCTTCAGGTTGGAGAAGGTGGCATTTTCCTCAGGAGATGGCTCTGATCTTCCACAGGCATTAGTTTTGTTCCATCACAGCCTCTGTTCTACACCAAGACAATTTCCTGTCCCTGGGAGGGCATGGAAATGCTTGTCTGCCCTGGCAAATTTTGATAAATGTAACATCAGATTAAAAATCATACAACTGCACATGGGCAACCTGAGCAAGATTGAAGCTAACACATCTCTTTGGGTCTGTTACAGAAGAAAAACAAGATTAGAACTCTTGAAATGGTTAAAATATTCATTTGTGGATTTGTTGTGGAAATTAAAGAACACATATGTGTTATACCAATAAAAATGTGCCTTGGTGGGAAAAAAAGCAAACTGTATAGTGTTAAAATTATTCCATTTGTTTGCTTGATTTTTAAATTTTTTACATACTAGGACTGGTAATAAAATGAACAAATTGTAGATTATTCCATGCAAAATAGCAATCAGCATGATGGACAGCCATGGATTCATACACTTTTTTAATATTCCTTATCCTGTTTGCTAAAATTACGAAGTCTTCTCCCAAAGTGTCAGGGTGTGCTGCAAAAAGACACAGAACTGCTCAAACTATAAAATTAAAAGCTGAAATTCAGCTTTGCATGCCAGAATGTAAACTCAGATTCAAAGCAGTCAGAGCCTGTAGCACAGACCAGCACGATTATTTTGGTGGGCTCATTCCTAAACACATTGAACTCTCTCAATCAATTATTTTTCCAGAAGACAGCCTGCACACATTCTCTCATCTATATGCAATCAATCCTAGTGAAAATTATCCAAAGTAGGTTGTAAATAGATCCCCTGATTTTGCAGGCTTCACCAAATTATACAACTAAAATGGGAAAGGAGAACAGTAGGTCTGGGTAGCAGACGAGGCATTGCTGTTAATGAAGAGAAGGCAAGTATTTAAATTGAGAAGGCATCTTGATGCCTTCTATGCAAGCTGAATAGCACAACATAATAGGGAAATAAACCAGCTATCAGCCAAGATAAATAGGAATCCATCAACAGGGACTGTACAGAATTAGAATGGCGCAGCGAGAGAAGCAAAGACTTTAGAAGAATATACTAAAATTTTTACTTTGCATTATAATGACATCTTAGAAGCAGATGGCAAAATGCCACTAGAACAGGAAGATGTCAAGAAATAATAGTGTCAGCAGCTATATAAAGAGCTAAAGATGCTCCAGACTACCTTGTGTTTGTAAGGCTGTGCTTTACAAAGGCTTAAAATAATTTCATCTATGCAAGCAAAACCAGCAAAGACACTGCAAACCCTGCCTGGCCCACCAGTCACTTTTAAAAACAAAATCTGGATTCAGGATCAACCCAGATTCAGGAAACAAGGAGAACATACTGTAACATATTATAAAGAATATTATTGTCATAACTCATTACAAACTAGGCACAGCTCTATACATGCTTAGGGTTGCTTATTAAATTTGTCACGACTAATTAGGAATTGTTCAGAAGAGTTTGTAGAGAGTGATTTGGGAAAACTTGCTTTAAATGTGAAGGCCACCATCAATGTTATCAATAAATCCTTTGTGTTCTCCAATGAACTGAAAACAAACTAAAATATGGGTCTGGGAGCACTTAAGGATTCAGAATAATTCATGAAAGACAATTTTTGGCGCACCATAAGTCTCCCATCCTGACTTCCTGACATTCCCAGGTAAGCCCAGGGTGTTTGTTTGGCTCTCAGTACCACAGGCAGAGGAATTCACATCCAGTGGGAAAAGGAAGGGACAAGAGATGACAGATTAGGAGGGGAAAATGCAGCATTAAGAGCAATATCTGCTCAAGGGGGTCTGGTTCTTTAGCTCCAGTGGGTGGGGGGATGGATTTTGAGGCAGGAAAGAGACAGGATGGAGGAGGGATGGAGAGAGAGCTCCCAAAGGCTCCCTGCCCACCCTGTCAAGCCAGTAGAGCCACATGCCAGGGCAGTTTAAAGGCTGGTTCTGGAGGGCCTTGACAATAAAGATGAACAATTTCTCAATTGTGCAGCCTGGGTGTGACTCCAAGGAATCCTACACAGCACCAGGACTTGTCAGACAGACCCTCAGCACACACACTCGTGGCTTTCTGCTGATTCTTTGTAAATTTGTCAAATCAAGAGGTTATCCCAGAGTTTCTGAGAAATACTAATGCTGGGACTGCCTTTAAAATGAACTCTATTATATGATAAAACTAAAAGAAGCCAAACCCAACATTTTATGTTAAGCTGCACATGCAACAAGTCCCTCAGTTCTCAAGTTTTTATAATTTTATATGAATTGGAGCACATCTGACTGACAGAGCACCAAAAATCACAATGGGCTCGGTGCACTGTAGGGACACAGAGCAAGGGACAGCCCACAGCAGCAGCCTCAGCTCCCCAAACCTGCCTACAGGAAAACAAACCAGCTGAAGCACAAAAACCACCCCAAAAAATCAGTCCAAAAATACAGCAGTCATTGTAGCTATTAATATTTTACTTTTTTTTTTTTCATGCACCTATTTTTGCCTTTGTATTTACAGCAGCTGGGAACAAACCCTTAATTCCCAGTTGCTCTGGGGAGGCTGGGTGTGCCCAACTGCAGGGGGCTCTGCCAAAACAAAGGGAGAAGTGTTTTGCTGACTTCAGCAGACAGAGTTGAACTCTCTTTACCATTTTCCATTTATAACATGGGGGTTGTTGGATCATTTGGGCAATAAAACACAGATTGTTGACTTGATCAGTTATTTTAGGGATAGAGCACATGGAGAACATATATTTCAATTTATTCCCCCAAAGGCTGTAAAAGCAGCCATAAAGCAATCAGAAAGCAGGTAAAGGATGACTTTTATGGCAGGCTAAATGAATGATAATTAGGCAACAAAACAGGAGGCATAAGTAGATGGAAATCTCTTTTTCCTTGTTCCATCAAGCCTTTAGGCTTGGAAATCCTGCTGACAGTCCTGAAGAGTTTGGGTGAGTGAGGATTAGCAGGGACATATTGCCAGAGCCACTGTGCTGGAATCTGGCAATTTAAACCAATCATTACATCCAGGAATGACTCATCTGGGCAACAAATCCAAGGGAAAGGGGTCAGGAGGAAAGTTCCATCTCCAGCACAATCCCCACATTTGAAAGGAAAATTCACATTGTGTTGAAATACACAAAAAACCAGAAGGCACAAAGGTATTGAAGGCCTTGAGCAGAAATACAGCCCCTTTTCCCTTGACTGTCACATTTGTATCTTGCAAAAACAAATACAGATTTTTAACCCCTTTCAAGCCAAGTTGCCATAGCAGGTAGAAAATAAGAACACATGATATTTTAATATATTATTTCATTTCCTATGTTATTTTCTTTTCTTCAAGATTTGTTCTAAATTTCTGCAAAGTCAGGCTGGTGGTTTTGGGTCACAGGTTTGAATTAGATGCCACACAAACACATTCTGGTTATGTTCTACTACACTCAGCCTGAGAGCTGCAAACTTCTGCCTCAGCTCTTTTGGAAGGATTCTTCCCCTCAGCAGATAATTCCAGTTCTAGAGTTTCACTGCTACCTTACATAATTTTACCACAAATAATAGCCTTGGAGCCTAAAGTTATTTTTAAAATAAAAAAAAATGCATTGCAGCATCCTTCCTTATTAACTCTTTTTTTAGAAAGAGAGGCAAAAAAATTTAAGGGCATTTCTAACAGTCAAGGCCATAAAAGTGAAAGACAGAGACCTTTCTTCTTGAAATTCAGCCAAAATGTGGTGCAATATATATAAGGTGTTGTGTCTGGACACAGAAGGCATTCAAGGGAATAATAGCTTTTGAAAAAGTAATTTGCACCGTATTTCACAATGTAATGAAGATATTTATTTGTGTTAATGCTTTCAACACCACAGAGCAGGCCTTGCACATAATTGCATCCAACTCCTCCTCATCTCTTTGGTAATAATGGGCAATAATTTCTCATGTATGGTTTGCATGGGTTTATTCTGCCCCGAAACCTGAGAATCTGTATCAGACAAACCAAATTAGAAATCCTTGTGTGGTTACCATCAAGAACTGAGTAAAGCAACTTTAAAGAATGTTTTACTCCAGCTTGGATTGACCTCTTCCCACTCTGCCACGCTTCAGACAGGAGTCAGCCCAGCTGAGGGCCTGAGAATGGGGGGTTTATTTACAAAACAAGAAATAACAGCCTGGCAGGAGTGCCATGGATGCATGACAGGGGCTGGTCACTGTCCAGCATTAACCATCAAGGCACAAATTGGGCAAAGCATGTCTGTGAAATTGTTTCATATTGGCCTCTCTGGTGGGTTGCACGATGAGTGTTCTACAATTCCTTCCATGGGCTCCACATCCCAGGTGGAAAACCAAAAGCAAAACAAAATTTATGTTGCCTTCTGTCACAGACAACTCATGTCAGCATGTTTCATTCTCCTGCTAAGGCTGAATCCCAGCTGGATTATCTGCAATCCTCTCAATCCTCAGACCCTTAAAAAAAAGGGGTCCTATAAAAGTTACTCAACCTTCCAGCCTGGGGAGGTTGCTCTGTACAGACCCCACTGACTTCTCCTGAATGTTCTCAAAAGGGGGTGAGAGTTTCTATAACTGTGCCCTTGATTATGTGCAATCATCTCATTTCTGAGAATTGCCACAGGAAAAAAATGTGAAAAGCAAATGAGTAAACTTTTATTTTGCCAGAGGCAAACAGGCTTTCTCAAGGCACCTGGTGGCACCAGAACTGGAACCTGAACAGAGGAAGCAAGTCCTCAACAGTAGTTAATGACAAAGGTTTGAAAAGAGCTTGTAATCTAGGGAAGTGTTGAATAAGTCAAAGGAGGTTTGTAGAGAAAAGGACAGCCAAAAACCCACTCAGTCTTGCTAAACCCATTTGACACCAACGACAGGAATTGTGAATTACAGAGAAGTTCTGAGTAAATAATGATTGGAGGAAGAACACTTGAAATAAGGGAGGCAAAGCACAGGAGATCCTGTCACAGTAATATCTAAAATTAACCTGCACACTGCAGGGTGAGATAAGAAATCTGGGAGAAAAGTCCTCAGCAGTGGAGAAGCATTGAGCAGGAATGAAAGGAGGACCTGTGTGAGGAAATCAGACACAGTGAACTGTACGGGAGCACAGAAGTCTCAGCATGAGAGGGGTGATGATTTAAACAGAGTGATCTTTAGCAGGAAGACTGCAAAGTGCAGGCTGGCATAGGTGCATAATTATCAACTCTCCTCCAATATCAACATGACAATCCAGCTCAGCTTCCCTTGCCTTTTTTTTTTTTTTTCCCTGAGGAACTTATTTTTCATTAAAACAAGAAAACATAAGATGGAGGTTTAGGAAGGCTGTGCCTGGCATCTGGTATTTAATCATCTTATCTTCTAACACTGCAAACTTCATTATGTCCCCCCATAATCTTGTCTGGTGTCATTGTGCATTACAACTTCTGTTCTCAATAAAAGGATTGTCTGAGCCAACACTGCATGGAGGGTCTCCATGAATTTATGCTGACTAGCCCAAAATTAGCTACAGGTGCCCCTTGCCTCCCTCTTAATAACCCCTGTGCTGCATTAACACATCTCAGCCTGCTGATTCTTCCTCTATTGCCTAGGAGACACAGAGACCTCAGTGCTCCCTCTTCACACTTTAATCCTCTTAAAATTATGGAATTATTTCAATTTCTCAAACTTTACTAATTGAATAAGTCCTTCTGTGTAACTTGCACAGGAAGGTGGGGAGCTCACAAGAGATTTCACATGGGAATCTGCTTTTGGAAGGGCTCTGCTTGGAGGATAACCTTTGTCACAGAGTATGGCCAGGTACCCAGGTACTCAGGGGTGGAATGCCCATCCCTGGGGGTGTCCCAGGAAGAGCTGGAGGTGGCACTCAGGGCTCTGGGCAGGGGACAGGGTGGGCATCAGGCACAGCTGGCACTCCATGGCCTGGGAGGGATTTTCCAATGTCAGTGGTCCTGGGATTCAGATGGACCTTGGCACTGGGGAACCCTTGCAGAAGAGAATATCCCAACCAGCCTCCAAATAACACATATTAGAAACAACCAATGAAGGCAGAATTTTGGGATCAGAGCTGCTGATCCAAACAGTGACTTACTCCCTCAAACAATCAAGTGTTATCATCTGTGCCTGGGCTGTTTTACACATGTCCACATCCATAACACCTATTTCCATTAAAAAGTTATTTCTACTTGATCTTCTCTAGACAAAATTCTGACCAGCTCTGAGGCCCAGCCTTGCTCCAAGACGCAGCAGGGTGGCCTAAGACATCCCAAAGCACCCCACAGTGACAAGTACTCTGATGTACCAATGAAATAAATAAATTTCTCCATGTTCTTACTTTTACAAACAAACATTGATTATTCAATGGACAGTGTTAGTATGGCCCTAGAATGCCACTGCTTACAGGCCTCAGAGCCTATTCAAATACAGTTGAATACTCAAAATTGAACAATAAAGTCAATCTCTCTTATTTTCATCACTATAACTTCACGAAAGGGCTGTATAAGTTTTTTTTTTTTTTTTATTGTGGCACAAGGTTATTTATCAAGTTGTGGTTTTGAATTTAGTTTGTTTTTTTTTCTTAGAGGGGGGTTGGTGTTGGTTTTTGGGGGGTTTTTGGGTTTTGTGAGGGTTTTTGGTTGTTGTTCTGGTGTTTTGTTTTGTTTTTTTCTTTTTTTTTGCTTATACTCCACATGATGCTAAAGAAACAGGAGAGGGAAAACCAGCTAAGTTCAATTTACACGGAGTGTTTTCCTGTGCAGTCCTGGATGAAAGTGGCACTGACGCCAAGCAGAGATCCATGCACTCATGCAATAAGGCACAGGCAATTACCTGTGCCAGCTCCTGTACCCCAAATAAAGCAATTCCCAGGCTGAGGTTTTAACCTGCTGTCCATCACCCGAGCTCCTGGAGTTCTAACCTGTCATGAGAGACAGTGGGAGAGAACATCACTGACCTGCAGCTCCTTCCTGCCCAGCCCTGGGTAAATCATAGCTGGTAACAGGGACTGCAGCATATTTAGAAACACACAGATTATGGTATTGATCCTCCCCTCACACTGGATCATGAACATCTCTCTCTCCTACCTGATAATATTTCAATTTAAAATGGGCTTAAATCCACTTTTATGTGTTCCTTTGGTGGCTTTACTGAAAGACCAGAAATGGGAAAAAAGCAATGTTATTTCAATTATACTCAGTAATTAATTTTTCCCCCTGAGCTTTTACTTTCAATGCAACTCCTTTAAGCAAAAAGAAACCCCAAACAAAACCAAAACAAACAAACAAACAAAAACCCAAAAAAACCCAGTTAACATCAAGCCAAATAAATATAACAGCAATCCCACTGCTGTGCCCCTCTAAAATGATCAATTGCCAATTATGTCAGTTCTTCCCAACTTTTTTCCAGAGTTCTTCCCATTTCAAGCAAACCTGTCTGCATATTGTGGCTGGAAAGGAAGACACCTCTATTGCTCTGACAAAGGACTGATAAATATATTTAATATATATAGGCATGTATGTGCAAGGATAACAGGAAGTATGTTGCACTTGAAATTAGGCCAGAAGAGCAACAAATAATTTTAAGAAACATTAATTAAGAAACAAATTATTAATTTAGTGTAGAACAGAAAGAATAATAATCTGAGTCTAGCTAGTATTTACCTACAAATACTAATACAGGGCAGTTGAAGTAGTGACTGAAATAGGAAACTCATTGTTTAAGCTATCAATGATATTAAAAAAGGTCTCACCTAAACCTAAACAAGACCTTCAGGAAGCAAAGGCCAGTAAAATTCTTCTTTTACAGACCATATGAAATGGTCACATGCAGACTATAAACAAAAGTAAATCCATACAAGAAAGAAATACCGAAAAGTCAATATTGCTTAATGAATAAAAAAAGGGAAGATATGAAATAACCTGCACTAGAATATTTTCAGTTCAACATAATCATGAGTGTTCAGGAAATATGTATATAATAAGACAAAACAAATTAAATGTATATTACATTAAAATATTTAAAATTTTGCATATTAGGGTTTTTAAAAAATTATAACTATCACCTCACAGAAGATCTACAAGAAGATAGATGAAATTACAGTAGAGAAATTACAGAATGGCAGGCGAAAATGAAATAAACTCAATCTGGTTGCCTTGTGAACAAGTTCTTTTTTTGCATGAAGTGTAGACCCTTATCACAGTTTGGGAAAGAGAATCAATTCCCCATCTCCTGGCTGTGAATATATCCCACCTCCTATCAGGAATTCAGGAAAGGAGGGGCAGAACACAAAGCATGCTCAGGGCTCCCCCATTGTGTGCCCCAAACACCTCACACTCATCACCACTGTCAGGTGCCAGTGACCCCAGGAGAGCTCAGGGAGTGCAGAACAAAGAATTTGATCAGAGCAATGGAATGAATTTCACAGAAAGCCAATCCAGGCAGTAATTTTCAAAAATAAGTGGTTGAGGAGAAATATGATCGAGGTCTATAAAACGAGGAGCAGCTCAGAGATAGTGAATAGGCAATGATTTTTCATTATTTTCCATTATTCAAGACATAAGTGGAATAAAATGAAATTATGAACAAGCAGTTCAAAACAACCAAGAAGAAGGACTTTTCCTTCTCAACTCATAATTAAATCATACAGCTCATTACCCCAGCGTGGTGCTTCTGCCAAGAGTATAAATTTTTTCAAAATGAATTAGATAAATTCCTGGAGGGAATGTCCAGCCTCAAAGCACTGGAAGCAACTGCTCCATGTATTGGTGGAGCTGGGAGGATGCCATGGGACAGGACCATCCCAGAGGTGTCACATCCTGCCACCCTGCTGGGGACAGAGCCTGGTGCAGAGCTCCTGTCCTGCTCCACCATCCCTTCATATCCTGGCACAGCCTGGAGCCCCCAGCCTCCAGAGTGCAGAACAGGGAGCTAAGGGAGGCTTATAATGTTATTATTAATGTCTCAGACTCTCAGACTGTCCTACACACACAGAAAATATGATTTTGGCTCAGTTATATCACTTTAACAAAAAAAACCCAATGCCACCAATCAGATGGGAGGCAGAAATTTCTTCAGCAGATTTAAGATGACTTTAATTTCACAAACAGTTTGAGGGGAAACATAATACATTTTAACATTTAAATTAAATATTTTGTGTTAAATACCTTAAGACTAATGGGATGTTTGTGGCCACCTGAAGGAAACACTTGGTAAAAAACTAAAATGGGATTGCAAACGTCTGAAGAAAAAATCCCTTTGTTCTCATTTCATGTCTCTGAACATAAAAGCTTAAATTGTCACTGATATTTCAGTTTGTTTGGCAAAACTGAAAAAGCTTTTCATTGGCAGGAATTATCTAATCCTGGAGCAATAAACACTGAAACACTTTGACTGTTGAGATTACTGTGACTCCATCTTCCATCAGGGTACAGCACAGTGCAGTGACAGCTCTGTCACCACCCTAACAAAGAGAGAACTCTCCTGCAAAAAATTCCTTCCACTTGCAGGAGAGCTGTTCCTGTTCTGCTCAACAGTTCAGAAATGGGAGAAACCCCACTAAGGGTGAAGACCATAAAATAACTTGGATTGTTCCAGCCTGGGAGCCTGGGCTGCAGAGGGGTCAGTGCAGGGTCCCCAGGGCAGGGTGGGACTGGGGGGTCTCTCACCAGTCACATTTCCCCGTGAGTCTCTCACCAGTTACATTTCTCCGTGGGTCTCTCACCAGTCACATTTCCACATGGGTCTGTCACCAGTCACATTTCCACATGGGTCTCTCACCAGTCACATTTCCCCGTGGGGCTCTCACCAGTCACATTTCCCCATGGGTCTCTCACCAGTCACATTTCCCCGTGGGTCTCTCACCAGTCAAACCCACCTGGGTTTAGCTCCTGCTGCTCTCCTGCACTGCTGAGCCCCTCCAGCCCTCAGCTGCAGCAATGTTGTGCATCTCCTGCATCTCCTGCATCTCCTGCTGCATCCCAAGGGTACCAGACACAGGAAAGGCTGACTGGGCTGCTCCCCTCCAGCCACTCCAATGAACAAAGAGAAACATGGGAGAAAAAACTCCAAAAGTGTTCATTTCAACAAGGTCTCTGTGGCCCTCTTCTTTACAGGTTTTTATCCCGATGACCCATTTATTGATAGCAAATCTTGAGAGCTCAGGAAATGTAGATTAACTGTGGGAATTGTCTGCCTCAGATTTCTTGTTCTATTTTCTCTTCCTTTCCCCCACATTTCCAGTCAACTACTTTGGTATTTCTGTCAATGACAAAAAGATTAAAGTCAACTTGAGTGCCTATTTTCCAAATGTACTTTGATTTGAGAGGAAAGTACTCCCAGAAAGAGAAATCTACCAGATTGATTAATTAATGTTCTTATTCATTAACTGATGGTTGAAAAAAGAATAAAATAAAATTATACTATAATAATGTGGTAATATCCCCTGCAGTTAGCCTGCTGTCGAGGAAACGTTTCAAGATTAAGAAAATAAGCATTAAATATAGTTAACACCCAGTCAGAATGAGACTGAGATTAATTAAAAACCCAACAATATCACTATTTCCAATATACTCTAATTCTGTATTATCCAGGCTGCTAAAAACACTCCTCAATTGCTTTGTTAATTATGTTAGGTAAATACCAGCCATATATTGAATTCACACGTGGTAAATTCAACCTGGGGTATTAAGGAAAGTGCACAGAAAGTCTAATTAGGCATTTAAAAAGTTTTAGATGTGCTTTCATGATCAAACAATGCAGTATAAAACAAATATTTAACACTTAAAACATAGCTACTCCGATAAGCATAATTTGGAAACCTTTAATGAATTCACCTCAATTAGCCTTTCATTAAATAGCTCATTAAAAACTGATTTGAATATTGCTCCAGAAGAAATCCTGGTTCAGCTGTTATGATGGGATAGAGAGTCAGTGGAGGTGAGGTTAAACACAAGCTTTGGAACTGTCTGAAAGTCAGATTTGTTCCAGGGAAAAAGCCATCAACCTCCTGTGACATCAATATCAGATAAACTGAGCACATGGCACAAACCCTGGGAAACACTGGGACTGGATTTTTCTGGTTTAATTCCTTTCAGAAGGAAACCAGAACAAGAAATGAACTAAGCCATCTTGAATACGTGCCAGGGTCTTATCACCAACTCCATTCTCAATTATACTTTCAGAAAAACAATGGTTTTTTGTTTTGTTTTTTTTTGCTTTTTAAGAATAATTTTAACTTGTATTTTCAGTGGAAAGATCACGTTACAAACACAAGGACAGCAAATCCAGAGGCAGGGAGGCATTTAAAAGAGCCAACACCTTCAAGGGTGCTTGGCATGTATGGCCCAACCCTGACTGTATTTATTTATTTACAGAAGCTGTGTTGAGCAGCCTTTGTGGCTTAGGGACACAGAAAGGAGAATTTATTGCAGAGGTATACATTGTTTTTATTAAACTAATTGATCAGATGAGTGGAAAAATTCCCCTAATTGCTTCCATGCTACTTCAGTTGATCTAACAAAAGATTTTATTCCTCCATGACCTTCACTTCAAATGCAGCTCAAGGTTTTACACTGTTTCAGGTCAAGTTAACTTGGAAACTTTGGAGAGCTTTAAGTGGAATAAAACGAGACCCAGAGAGAGGAACATAAAAGAGTAGGGCCAGGCTGGAGGCAGCAAAGAGACAAAGTCAAAACATACCTTTGAATGTGACTTTAATAAGTGCACAGCATGGAAGCACTTCCCTTTCTTTTCTTTTCCCTTTTGCTGCACTGAGAAGGAGCCAATTCAGGGACAGGATTGTGTCGTGTTGGCTCGGCCTGGTGCACACAGGGATGTTTTGTTGCAATACCTGGGAGAGGTCACTGAACAGTTGGACTTGAAATTGTCTAAATCTCAGCCACATTCTGTCACTCATGGGTGCTGCAAAGAGCTCTGAGCCCACAGAGCCCCTCTCCCTGCCCAGGAATAGGCTCAGGAGCAGCTCCTGCAGGTGCCTTTGGGCAGGGTCTGCACTCCCCTCGTCTGCAGGAGGGTCAGGGGGAGAGAGCAGCCTCAAGGAAGGGCTGGCAGCACCCCAGCCCCTCATGGGCACCTGGCAGCAGCAGTGTTAGCACAGAAATCCAATCCAAGGCAGAGCAAACACCAATAATAATGTTGCAGCCATTAATAATTTAAACCAAATAAAATTTGGTTTAGCACCTCACAAGCGCATGCAAATGCTATTTATGAAGGTCTCCAAGTCAGCTGAGCCTGGGAAGGCATTTCTGGATGGTTGTGCTTTGTTTCAGCAGTGATTAATGCACGTGGATAGACACTTAACACACTCCCATGGAATCAGCGCCATATCCCAGGCCCAGGAAGCCATCCATAACTTCTAACAATGTGTGCATTTCCCTCTCCTGTCTCTGAGCACACCAGGACTCCCAGAGGCAGCCAAGGGAACAAATCCAGTGCAGGAACTATCAAAGGCTGCTGAGCACCAACACATCACCTCTGGGGCAGGAAATGCAGGGATGCCAGCAGGCTCATGGGGAGGTGCTGATGCATTTGATGCATTAGTCCTGCAGGATTCCCACAGCCTCCCCATCCCTGCAGACACTGCCCTGATTCACCCCGGTGCTCTCAGGCAGTTTGGACCAAGACAAGTGCTGAGCACTGTATTTGAGCAGATAAATACTAATGATCCCTCAGGAACAAGGCCTGTTTCAGGAAGGCCAGAGCTGCCTGGCAGACTGACCCGTCCCTCTGCACAGTTCCTATGTCCCAGGGAGAATTCCCAAACTCCAGCTCCATGTGGTGACGCCTCAGCATTTCAGCTTTTGTATTTTCCATCTATTTGTCATCCTGCAGTTCTTTAGTGTAGAGCTCTGAGCTCCATACACAGTGTGAGCTGCTGCTTCCCCATTTTGGACAGACACAACAATTCCTCTCCAGGACTGGAATCAAGGACCCCTCACTGCCTCAGGCCGCAGAGATGGAAACAAAAGAGAGTTGGGGGAGCAAACTTGAGGTTAATGACTTCATTACCTGCAGCTGTAATTGGGAGATGAACCCCCAATGTGCAGATGGACCAAACTCCTGACCCATTGTCCATTTTGGGTGTAGCACCTGGGGAGGGCCCTGTCTGCCCTGAATGTGCCTGAAGGCCCTCCAATAAATAGATCTGATTTTTGTTCCCTTAATTCTGTCTGGCCTCTGGTTTTAGGTGGCCCCAAAGAGGTAGCAGTGGGAGCAGGACTGGCTCCCCTGAGGGCCTTTCCCATCCCAGGCACTCACACAGGGGCTCCTGCTCTTTCGTTCCATCAAGGCTGAGGGGAAAAACCTTCAAGGAAGCACCTCCCTTCTCTCCCTGCCATGGCCAAGACTGGCACAAACACAACAAACACATCCCTCTGCTCCCAAAATTCCCCTCCTGCCCTCTCCTCCTCCCTGCCCCTCTCTCAGGGCCATCTGCCCCTGGCACAGCCCCACAGGACAGCACAGGCCCCTCACAGCCCCCCGAGCCACTCCTGGAGGCGCCATCGCTTTCAAACACTCCAGATGGATTTTAAAAGAAGATCCTCAGGTAGATGTGGCAATAAGTTACACTGGAAATAGAAAAGAAAGTGAATTGTTGGTATTAGCAAGTTACTTGGCCAGGCCTGACAGAAGAGGATGTAAAATCCAGGAGAGAATTCGCAGGCCTTGCTCATGCGATGGAGCTCAGCCATTCACACACAGCCACCATTTCTTTACCTTCTGGTCACTTCACAAACCTCTATGATTTCATTAACAATGAAACCCCTCATGAAAAGTAAGGCAAAGCCCAGGCCAGCCCAGCTGATTGCAATGACTGCTGCTTTTCCCAGGAATAAAAACATCAGATTGCCCTTCTCTGAGTGCACTTCAGGTGGAGGAGGCAGTTCCACAACTGAAGAACATCACCACTGGCTGTAAGCATCTTCAAAACTGCTTATGTGCTTAATTACTCGTTTTAATTTATATCCCATCCTCCTGGCAGCTCTGAAGAGCTGTAGTCAGGTGTGCTGATCACAGGAGCTGAGGGGCTTCTGAACACCCAGGAATAAATTCAACTCTCCAGATCCCCACTCATAAGAATTAAAGGCTAATGGGAGTGGGGAAAAATTAAAGTAAAAATCACAGCATAAAAACTACTGGAGAAGCAAAAGGATATTTTTGACTCTTCTATGCCATGGAACAATACACAGAAATCTTATTTTGCAACCTTAACAGTGAATGAGCAAGATGACAATCAAAATATCTTATAAACCAGAGAGAAGCAGAGATCAATAGCCAGGCACTACAAGTGAATCCATATTAACCTTAGGAACTATGACAAAACCTCGATCTACAGCTCTTCAAACACAAATCTGCAGGGAAAAACAGGCAGAAAACACAGCAAGTTTCAATGCCCTAAAATCCATCATATCTTTCCATTTGGTAACTCTGGACAATAATTACTGTTTTCAAATATTGCACGTTTTAAATCTGTAAATTAATATTTTCTCACATCCTCCAATAGATCCAATGGACATGTCTGTGCTCTGTTTACATGGAGTGACCATTTGATTCCACTCCTTCCCACCCAAATATATTTTCCTCTCAGATTTTATCTATTTTGGATACTGTGGGTTTGCATTCAGGTGTTTTAAATCCTGAACAGAAACAGCAGCTTTTGCAAGGGGAGATTGTTTGATGGCTGCATTCCACTTCAATCTGCCTTGTGATTGATCCATGCCCAGCACAGTGGCTGCTGTGGGATGGGTGCTGCTTTGGGATCTGAGCATTCCTGGCAGTGTTCAGGGGCAGCCTGGATGGGGCTGGAGCAGCCTGCTCCTTGGAAGGAATCCCTGATCCTGTGGAAGGAGTCCCTGATCCTCGGGAGGTGTCCTAGCCCTGTGGAAGGAGTCCCTGATCCTGTGGAAGGTATCCTAGCCCTGTGGAAGGTGTCTCTGCTCCTGTGGAAGGAGTCCCTGTTCCTTGGAAGGTGTCCCAGTCCTGTGGAAGTTGTCCTTCCCATGCCAGGTCTCTTCCAACACAAACCATTCTGTGATTGCAGCTGCAGGGCTGGGAAGAGCAGGCAGAAATATGAAGGGAAATGCTTTTCAGAGGAGGGTGGAACTCAGGATGTGCCACAACCCCCTGCAGGGGCAGAAACTGCTGCTCCTGTTGAAACTCCCCCTGTGCTTCCTCATCTTGGGGCCTGACACGCAGAAAAAATCCCCCCATTAAACCCATTTCCTTCATGTGGCTGCACTGTTGTGTTTCTGCATGAATAAAGAGCTTCTCTTCCTAAATCAGTGCAGGGCTGGAGCATCCCCATCTCTGCAAAGCAGCTGTGCCCCCAGCAGCCCCAGCAGGAGCTGTGCCCACCATCACAACAATCCTGAGGAGGGATTGTGCTGAGATGGAGAATGGGCTGGGAACTGAAGGGATGAGTTCTGCTGCTCCTCCCAATGAAACCCCACAGCAGCAGCACCAGCTCCAGAGGTGCCCTGGGTGACACAAAACACCCTGAAGGAGGGAGAGGAGCTGTGCCCAGGTGTGCTCGGTGGCTGTGACTCCCAGTGTGGCAGGAATTGTGCACACCCTGGCCACTGTCCTCCCTCTCTCCAGGAAAGGAAAGCTGCCTCTCCTGGCTCTGCTCAGGGCAGGAGGGAGCAGTCCAGGCTGCATTATTCAAATACTGCTTTAAAATACCTTGAGAAATTGGCTGTGTGCTTCTAGGAGGGGGGACTTCCTCTCCAAAAAAGCAGATAAAAGTGAGCTGAGCCCCTCTGGGGAGCTGGGAGGGATCAATGCTCTCACTGCTGCAATTTCTGCAGCCATTTGGGAGCTGAGTCCAAGCTGTGCCTGCACCAGCAGCAGCTCTGAGCTGGTGCTGGGTGAGAGATTCACCTTCCCATTGCCTTCTCCCTTTTCATGTACACACTGAAATACACAGCACTGCATACCTACACAACACTGAAAATAAAGAGAATTATTCAAGCACTTTTTCCTTTTATTAGTGGAAAGGCTGAAGTCTCTTGCTAATGTCTTCTTTTTCAAACATTTTCAAACAGGATTTTTTTTTCTTTTTGCTTTTAATCTTCATGAAATTCAGAACAAAGATGAAGTATCTAATGATCATGATTCCTGATGGAAATCCAAACTAAATGGGACCCATGCAACCTGAAGCACAAAGTTGTCTCCTGGTGTGTAATAGTGAAATTTCAGTGGCATGAGTGAAGGTTTGTCACTTATATTTGAACTCAGAATTTGGTCCCACATTTTTTCAAAGCAGTGCAACTAAGCCTGTTTTTATGAAGCTGCTATACATGAGACAGCTGCCATTTTTTGAGGCAAAAGAAAAATCAATACAGCATGGAACAAACGAAGACGTGCACATTCTCTTGTTATCGAGGTTTTATACCTCTCCTCTTTTCTACTACTTTTGAAATTGCTCCCACTTGCATCATAATATTGTTCATGACACAAAAAAATTACATTATCTTTTTCCCCAAAGTTCTGTTTAGTAGTAAACACCTCCAAGAGTTCCTCAGTTTTGAAGAAACCAGTGTCTAAGTGACACGTCTTGGTTAAAATATGTCACGATCAAAGATTAAGTCCTCACCATGAAAAAAGCAGTTCTTTGTAAGATGCTTAGGAGGATAAAACTTTTTGTGTGACAGATGTCACAATAAAAGAAAGTAAAACTGTAAGATTCACAAACATATAACAGTATTTTATTCTTCCAGTCACTGATGATAAACGGGGGAGGAAAGGGAAATAACTTACACACGTTTATCTTGACACATCAGCTTGGGTGCATACAATGCTTTAAGCAGTCAAAATTTAAAAAAATAAATAAATAATCTTATAAGGCCTGTATCAAATGGATTTGTCAATGCTTAGATGAGTTATATTACAAATTACTGGTTCAGATTAACACGTCTCTTGAGATTTACTTGTGTACCTGCAAGCCCAAGGCACAGCAGTGCTAATTCTGCCACACTGCACTGTGCCCAAACCCTGCTGCCTGACACTCCCACATCGTTTTTCATGTCAGCACAGAGGCTGCACCAAGGTGAGCTTGTAGCCAGCACCCCTGAACACCCTCTGGAGGATTCTGTGATCCTTGTCCTTCCCAACCCCAGCTCCCATTCCCTTCTCCCCTGTGCCTCCAGCAGGGCTGGGTGTGCACAGGGGAATGTGACCATGGTCACAGGGGTTTTCAGGTGAGGGAAGAGATGAGAATGTTGACTCCATGTTAAGAAGGCTTGATTTATTATTTTATATTAAATACATTACACTAAAACTATACTAAAAAGAACAGAAGGAAAAGTGTCATCTCAGAAGGCTAGCTAAGCTAAGAATAGAAAGGAATGAATAATAAAGGTTTGTGTCTCAGACAGAGAGACCAAGGTAACTGGGCTGGGATTCGCCATTAATTGTAAACATCCAAGATGGGCCACGCACAGATCCACCTGTTGCATTCCACAGCAGCAAATAATCAATGTTTACATTTTGTTCCTGAGGCCTCTCAGCTTCTCAGGAAGAAAAAATCCCAAGAAAAGGATTTTCATAAAAAGATGTCTGTGACAGGGAGCCCCTGAGCCAGGCACCCCCTGCACCTCCAGAGGCTGCCCAGGGCTGCTGAGTGAGCGCACTGAGAGAGGGAAAGCCCAGGGGCTCAGCAGGGCCAGGGTGATGGAAGGGACATCAGGGGGACCCTGAGAGCCTCAGCAGGGCCAGGGGGATGGAGGGGACATCAGGGGGACCCTGACAGCCTCAGCAGGGCCAGGGGGATGGAAGGGACATCAGAGAGACCCTGAGAGCCTGAGCAGGGCCAGGGGGATGGAGGGGACATCAGGGGGACCCTGAGAGCCTCAGCAGGGCCAGGGGATGGAAGGGACATCAAGGGGACCCTGACAGCCTCAGCAGGGCCAGGGAGATGGAGGGGACATCAGGGGGACCCTGACACCCTCAGCAGGGCCAGGGGGATGGAAGGGACATCAGGGGGACCCTGACAGCCTCAGCAGGGCCAGGGGGATGCAGGGGACATCAGGGGGACCCTGACAGCCTCAGCAGGGCCAGGGGGATGCAGGGGACATCAGGGGGACCCTGAGAGCCTCAGGGCTCAGCTCTGCTGGCCACACACACCTGGGACAAACTCAACTCCTAATGACAAAATCACAGTTACACAGATGTTATCCAAGTCCTTACAGCCTATAGTACATGTGTGCCAACAAGAAAAAATGCAACAAGAATTTTCTAAATTATGTACTTCAAACCTTCTTTTATATATCTCTTTAGAACAGGGGAAAAAAAGCTGAAGTAATAGCAGCAAAAGCACAGTATTCCAGTGCAATACACAGGCAACACTTGTGCCTTCCTTTTTAAAGGCTAACTTGGCATTGGCCTATCAGCTTTGCAGAAAAAAAATTAGTATAAGAATATATTAATATAATATGGACTATATTATAGAATATACTAACAGTAAGAATACTGTTAGTATTCTTATATTGTAATATTCTTAAATTATTCTTGTGTTCTCACCTCTTAGTTGCTGCAATGGAAGAATTGGCCTTGCCCTGTTTTACAGAGAGACGCAAGATGCTCTTTCATCAGAGCAGACACATCCTGAGCTTTCTCCTACAATGGAAGTGGCCCACACTAAGAATATTCAACACTTTTCCCACCACATAACCCCTAACAACAAAATGTTCTTACTCTGAATACACAAAGAAAAATTTAAAATATTTAAGGGGTTTTTGCCTTTATAGCAACAGTCCACACAGAACTGCCAAAGGCAGAAGAAATACATGATTTTATTTACACACACAGCACCAGCTCATGGAAGGAATAAAACCCTCCTAAGCAGCCCTGGCACCTCTCACCCCACCTGTGCCCCTGCCCCAGGCACTCCTGGAGATAACTCTTGCATGGGGGTTTTTTGCAGACAGCCACAGCCTCTTTCTTGTTTTACTTGTAAAAACAAAACCAGCCTGGCACAGGTCTGCAAAGCTGCTATGTTCAGCTCACAACCAAGCAGACCGGTGAAAGGAAGAATCTTTCCCTGGGAAAACCCAAGGAAAAGCTGCTCCTCATTCACAAGGAGCCACTGCACTTTTTGCCCTCTCCCTATGGCACGTGCAGAAACTACACAACTAAATATCTTTTCACCTAAGGAATTCTTCTAAACTCTTAAAGCAATTTTTAGCACGAAAGCACCCAGGACCACGGCAAGGGACAGCCTGACCCTAATCCTTGAAAGCTAACCTAGGATCGTGTGGTTTATCCCTTTTTTACCATGGAATAAGACACATTTCCAGTCACAGCATGTGTGTAATTTTATTTGCACTTTTATATTTCATGTTCTAAACACAAGATGACTTTTCCACCCACTGCACTCTCTTCTCCCTGATCAGTGTGGGCAGCATTGCAGGAGGATTTCCTGGAGAAGCAGGACAAGGAAAGGACAAGGTGTTTATGGTCAGAGGAGCTGACCCACCAAGTGTCCCACATCAGGGATTTCAGGCTGCCCCATGGGGTTTATCAGTGTCCCAAGGCCTGGCCCACCCACAGCAGCTCCAGCTCTGTGGCACATCCTCAGCACAAGGCTGACAGCAACAGGAGACTCTCACTGATTAACACACTAATTACTCAGGAATCTCATGCAGAACCAAAGCTCAGACCTCACTCAATTTGCACCGTTTGCAACCATAAAAAACATTCTTCTAGGGACAGCTCGACCCCAAATTCTAGCAAGCTAAAATAGTTCTCCAGCAAGTTCTAAAGTCTGGATGTGTGCTCTGAAAAAAAACCACTCCTAAAAAGCAGGAGAGAGGTGCTGTTTGTTTCCAGTCCTATTGACTGCAGCCTTTTTTTCCTCTCTCCATGATAAATTGATGTGTCTGTCTCTCATTCCTAGCCCTGTTCACATGAACAGTGAACTTGTCAGGAACAGGGAATGCATGCTTGAAGAGCTGTTGTTTTCCTGTGAGACACCTAAAATCCTGTCAATCCACAGATGGGCAAACAGAACCAAGCCCTCCTCAGATCCGGGGGGGGGGGGGGAACCAAAAAACCACCCTCTATGTTGAGATTCAGAGCAAATACAGAGCAAACATTAAAAATTCCTCTAAATCATACCCAAAAATCTGGTGATCTTCTACTGAAACAGTTGAAATACACCCTGTATTTCTCTCCAGTTTAGGACAGAAAGATTTGCCTGATTACCTGGAGAACAAATTTTTCAGAAGTTAGAATTTAAGAAAAAGAATCTTTCTATTTCTGTTAAAACTCATGAAATCATGACTACAGGATGCCTGCCTTTAAAAGCCCCGTGGTTAAACCCCTTTTGTCTAAGTGCAGAAGTCACCTTTGGAACATAAAACAAATGTTTTCCATTTTTCAGCAGCTGAACAGGGGTTTTTTCCCACCTCTCATCCATTCTCCTGCTCTTTGAATGCCTTGAAATGCAACTTTGGTCAACTTCTCCTTTTCAGTGATTTACACACATTTCATTTCCTGATGTGCTTTATTCCTGCTGCTCACCTGAGGCAGACACACAATAGTTCCTCTCTTTTCAAATATTGCTGGTGATTAACTGAAGGATTAGATTTCTGCCTCTGTAACGATTTCATTTGAAAAATCTATTTGTGTGTTCAGACCCCAGTGCTTGGGGAATGGTTTTCCTTGCTGGGGAACAGATGTGAGGAGAGAGCACTGACAGCCCAATTTCTTCATTAATATTAAAGGAGCTGCTACAGAGTGGCTGCATTCCTCAGGTGCACATAAAATGCATTTCTCACTGAATTCTGGAGATCAGAACAACTGAAAATAAACAGCACTGGGGTCTTTCAGCTGGAGCAAATGGAGAGCAGCCCCAGAGCCTCCAGCAGTGCTGCAGAGCAGGGCTCAGTGCATGCCACAAGCCTCTCCTCTGGGTTATCTCCTAAATTTGCCCAGGACAGTCTCGAGGATTGTTCCCACCCTGGGAATATTCCAAGCAGTAAAGCAGAGCACCCCTGGGCCTGTGCATTTGGGGACAGTGCCTTCCCCAGTGCCACCAGCACAGCAGGGACTTGGTCCAGCAGGGCCTCTCTTCAGTTAAATAATTTCAATTTAACCAGAGGAAAACTTCTTCACAAAAGGAAAGTCATAAGCACTTATCCAGTAACATGGTGTGCCCATCTTACCTCTAACATCCCCAGTTTTCCCAATGAGGCAGAAGATTCCTTTCCATCCCTCCAATCCAGCTCCTCTCCTGTGCCATGACAAACACATCCAGAGCCCATAGAAAATTTCACAGGAAAACACAGTTCAGAGAAATTACGGTTTCTAACTCCTTCTGAGATCCCCTGTAAGAACAGGTATGAGATCTCCCTCAAATCTGGGACAACTTAATGTAAATCAGGATGTAAATCTGCTTTCCTTGAAATCCAAACTTTTGGAATTTACACTCACAGGCAGGGCCACTGCTTTAGTTGAAACATAAATGCCAGCATTCAAAACAGCTTCATCATTACTCTGAAAGTAACAATTACAAGGGTAATAGTATAAGTGGTTTATTTTAATATTATTTTCACAATGCAGCCCAATTAATAAGCTAATTTTTGAACCATTGCACTCCTCCCTCAGTGAGGAGACTGTGGTGCCATTATGTCAGATATACTTCTGTTTGCTCAGTTACTGAAGTTAGATTTAAGTAATATCAAACAACCAATTGACAGAAAAAGCCCACACTTTTGTGAATAGAACATATGCAAACTTATTTATCATATGAATAAATAAAAATCAGAATGTAATCTTGATGAATTATATCTTCAGAATAGACTTAATGTGAAATGAAAAAGATGAATCAACATTTAATTATCTTTGGATGCCTTTTCACAAAACAGCTGATAAAAATTCTCTCCTCCTTCCCTCCCATGAATGCTTAAAATGATTAAAACATTTTTGGACACTTGGTGGTTTGATCAAAATCTCCCAAAAGGCTCTCCTGTGTCTCCTTTATTTCCTGTACTTTACATCCAGAACAACAACAGAAAATAAAATATTACCAGCTGAACTAACAAAAGTTAACAGCCTCGCTGTAAATTCCAAGAAAATTTGGAGAACAATTCTTTCCTTAAGCACCTCAGTCCTCCACTATCTTTGGTTTGTCAAATTTGTCATATTTGTCAAAGTATTGATTTTTTTCTAATAATAAATAATAGCAATTAGCACAATAGCTAATGACCAAACTAAAACTGAGGAAATAGGAACCCAGCAGAGTTTTCATTCTGTTTAAGCTCTCATAGATTGCCTAAAACCAGGACTAGTTTGGGCCCCATCCCCAATCATCCCCAGGCTCTGACTAAAGCCAAGCTCAGCTGGCTCCAGCAGGGGTGTTTCATTCCAGGGCAGGGCCAGGGCTGCAGGCACAAGGTGAGGCCATGGAGAGCCTAAAGCTGCCTCTAAAAGGGATAAAGCTGACAGAAATTCCAGTTCCCTACCAGGCAGGGCCAGATCCCAAACTCAGCACAGAACAATTTCATTGCTGGTCCCCACAGCACACAGAAAACAAAGGATTCTTTTACCTGCTTCTGCCTTATGTGTTTCTGAATTTATATCCACAAACTAAAGCACTTAGATTTATTTTTTCTTTGCACTCTCTTCTGTTCATTTCTATTTTCATCCAATTTTCCATTTTAGTGACTTAGCCAAGCCACAGAAAACTTTCATTTACAAGCACTAAATATATTAACACTTCTGCTCCCCAAGCTAAAGAATACCAGATTCTCTCTTTTGGACACTGACCTCTTAGATGAAGGTCAGTTCTAACATTGTCTTATCCACAAGCTTCAAAAATCAAAAAAGCCAAATATAACAACATTTTCCAGAAAAGTATCACAGCCAAATAACCCTCAGAGACAGGAGAAAATGCTCTGTCAGGCAATTTGGGATTTGAAGGGGAGTTTTGACATAGTTCTTATGACAGTGTTATCTCCAGATTTTGAAATAGAACTTGATAGATACAGTAAAACTTTGTGTTGTGGTAACAAAACAGAAAGGCACCAGATCTCATCACCTTCTTCGCAACCTCGAATTATCTAGTTGCTGGTTCTATTTTCATTTACCATCTTTAATTGAGAAATAACCTAGAAAAAGTCTTCAAAATAAATTCTCTGGCAAGAAAGACAAAATTAACCCACCCACCCTACTGGGTGGCAAAGGCTGTGTTTTGGAAACCTCTTCTGATCTCACACAGTCATAAAATCAGATTTTGAACTGTGAGTGGTAGGAGGTCCTACATGGGGGGAAAAACACCTTCCAATTTGGAATGCACTCATTTAGCTGTGCTTCAAAATTTAAACCAAATTTTGCTAATGATTGAAATCCTTGAGCGCCTTTTAAATATTCTGATTTAGGTGCAAGGTCACACAACTAGGAATACTTTAAAAATATATCAGATTTGAGATTAAGTCCCACTAAAAGTGAAAAATAGTTCACAAACACACACCTATGATGGCAGCCAAGAAAACCATGCCTGCAGGAAATGTGAAAGGCACAAAGAGTTCTTTCTGCTAAAGTTAGAGAGCCTGCAAAGTTTCAAATAACATCAGCTTCGCATTTTTGATAGAAATTATTCTGATTGAAAGCAGCACAAATAAGTTGCACAAAAAATAATCAGCAAACAAATGTTCAGAGAGATTAGGGCAGGTATTGTAAATCAAAGGTGACTCTGACAAAGGGGAGAGAGAATGATGCATCTGACTCCATCACCAGAAGGCTGAAGAGTTACTTTATTATACTCTACTATGTACATTTCATCTAAACTGAATCTGCCCTGCACTCACCCTTGCTCACAACTGCTCACCCTGCACTCATCTCTGATTATCCCATGACTGTCCTGTGACTATCCTGTGACAGTCCCACACACACACACCTGGCCCTGACAGGCCAAGGGAACAAAACACCCTCACTGTGGGTAAACTATCTCCATATTGCACTCTGCTTTAGCACAGCACAGGCACAGCAAGCCAGACAAGAATTGTGTTTTCCCTCTTCTCTGCTTGTATCACAGCTTCTCTCTGTTCACAGGGCATGGGAATACCACAGGCATGTAAGGGAAAACATTTGTTAGTTTCAACTTTTATGAATAAAATTTTTTAAAAAGTGTATGACTAAAAGAAGACTAAAATGAAGGAGGGCATGTTGGATTTCCAGAGCAGCTGGGGATATCCCATCCCTGAAGTGCCCAAGGCCAGGTTGGACACTGGGGCTGGAGCACCTGGGACAGTGGGAGATGTCCCTGCCATGGCAGAGGTGGCACTGGGTGGGCTGTGAGGTCCCTCCAAACCCAACCACATTGGGATTCTGTGGCTCCCCCAGACCCCACAGGTCAGGGCAGATTTTCCAGAGGGGAGGGAAGGAAAGAGCTCTGGGGCTCTGGGGCTGCTCAGCCCTCCAGGAGGGTGAGGGGTGCAGGGGCTCTGCCACAGGACCTGCAGCCAGCCCTTGGCCCCTCATTGCCACAGCAGGAGAGGGGACAAACAACCCAAGCAAACACCAGGAGCTCCTTACTCTCTGTCAGAACCATCACCTCAGTGTCCAAGGCAGGCAGGCTCTCCAAGTGCAGCAGTGGTGCAATATCTCCTGCAAGCTCTGAAAGCAGGGAAGTGTCTCGGACTGAATCCAGCCAGTCAGGGAAGCACAGGAGAGCCAAGCAGAGCAGGGCAAGGCTGCAGAGCTGTGCTCAGCTCCCCTGTCACTGTGGGCCCAGGCCCTGCAGCCTTGGAATCCCTTCCCTTGAGCAGGGGTTTGGTCTCTCCCTGCCAGGGAACATTATTGCTTTTGGTTCCCTTCCTGCCATTGCTGTGGCTGTCCCTGCCAGGGGCTGTGTGCACCCACAGTGTGGGAACCCAGAGCATCCCTCTGTCTGCCCAGGATGGCCAGGACCCTGCCAGGGGGCTCAGAGACCCTGACACAGAGCCCAGAACACCTGTGGGTTTGATTATGACCCGTGGAGCAAATTACCAACCTTAGATGAAGATCAGCAAGCCACAACAGTTTAGGAAGAATAATAGTGAAGTTATCACAGGGTGGAAAAGTAGATTTTGGGGATTTATAATGGGGGTTCAGGAGGCAAGATGGAGGGAACTGGGCATGTCCAGCCTTTTTCCTTCTTCTTCTTGGCCTCCATCTTCTGCTGTAATGGTGCCATTTACAGATTGGTTTAGAGTAGAAGCTCACTGTCTAACACAGGTGATAGGTATTGGAAAGTAATTGTAAACATTGCACACGTAGTTTTTAGTATAAAGCCATAACACTGCCCTGGGGGCAGGCAGAGTGCCTGGAACTGTCCTGCTGGACGGACCTGGGCAGGGCAGGAGAAAGAAATTTATAGATAAGGAACAATAAACAACCTTAAGACTGAGAAATGAAGAGCCCTGACTGCTTCTTCAAGAACCAGGCTGGGAAAAGAGACTTTGGAGCTCTTCTTGGGGTCACTCTGACAAGCAAGAGATCTTGACACCACAATTGCAAACATCCAGGTTTTGCAAGAGGTTTAGGACATGAAAAATGACACTAATTTAAAAAATAGATTAGTTATGTGCATGATAATATTTGTTTGCAAGAAAGACTTAGAAAGGACTGGGTTAGAAGGGATCTCAAACCCCACCCAGTGCCATGGCAGGGATACCTTCCACGTCCTCAGGCCGCTCCCAGCCCCAGTGTCCAACCTGGCCTGGGACACTGCCAGGGATGATCACACATTTTAACACACACTGGCAAGATGTTTCAAATTATCCACCTAGAAATTGTTATTCAGAGATGGCAAAAAACCCTAAAACGTTTGAATTTCTTCTAAGGTGAAGAACAAGGAAATCTGACAGGCTTGGGGTTCATTTGTCTTTATTGTCATTTAGCAAATAAATCCTGCAAAAACATTCTTCCAGGAGTCCTGAAGCAGAGCTCTTCTGATTTCCTTGATTGTTTTATTTTGATTGTTTCTCTGTAATCTATTAATACAACCCAGAACTTTCAGCTGGAAATAATCCTTAACAGCTTTTACCTGATGAGAGTGAAAATGGAACAGAACTGGAAAGTCCCAGTTTCTGCCATTTCTTCCAAAATGCCTGGCTGTTTTATTGCAAGGCACTCTTGAGATGTGTAGGGTGTTTTCAAGGCCATTTTTAAGACTTAAACACAAAGGGATTCTTTGCTACTAAGGAAAAAAAAAAAAAGTAAAAAATAAAAGAGAAAGAAACAGTGCATGAAAATCTAACCCCACCTTTCAGTCCAGGCATTTTCCATGCACAGAAACCCTGAGAATCCCTTGAAAGATGACACACAACCCAACACAGAAAAAATATGACTCTGTGACTCTTCAAAAGCACGTGGCCCTTTTTTCCTTTGCAGAAGTCTGTGTTCTTGACCTGGACAAAAGTTTTTGAAAGCTGACAAATCAGGTTTGGCAAGATTCAGATGCTCAGTGTGTACTACTGCTTGAGCAATAGCAGAGGAAAGAATGGTAATCTAAAAAAAGGCACTGGATTAACAAAAGTTGATGGAGAAATGTTACACTGTGGAAGATGAAAATGCAGAAAATGAAATGTATGAATTATTTAGGTGAATGAGCAGTTGCTGAAAAACCACAAAGTGTCAATTAATTCTAAAACTGTTTCTATTCTTGTGGAAATTTCATTTTTAGGCTACAAGATTTCAAAGCTTTTTAAGGCAAAGACAGTTACTTGCTGTACATAATGGAAGACTGAGTGAGGAACCCAGAAATTGCATGACTACACAAAATACAAATTTTAAATTTGGCAGAGGAAACTTCCTCTACTTGTTTTACATTCCTCAGTCTCCAACTTCTTTGTGGTCCTTTTTTTCTCTCTGTGTTTATGTAGAAGAGGATGTGTACATATATATATCTGTAAATTTATATGCACACAGATATATTTTTATATATGTATAAACATTCATTGATTCATAATGACTAAACACTTTACAGCTTGTGCACAATGGACACAAACTTCATTAAACAACACTGACCCATATCCTACAAGTCCACCAACACAAAGCTTCAGTAAAGATGAAACCATTCATGACAAGGCCAAACAGAAAACCTGTCCAAGTCTGGCTGGTGCCACTATTTCAGGATGAATGGAGCAAAAATCCTGTTGAGCTACTGCAGAGCAGAACTCAGCAACTTCCAGTGAGCTCCACTGTGTCTCAGGCTGTGCCAAATGTGCCATGATTGCTGTGATGTGAGGGCTGTAATGACAATTAAAGGACAGCACAGTGCTTGCCAAGGGCTACTGTAGGAACTGTCCCACCTGATCTCTGCTGTTTGTTTATAAATTGTGCAAGAGGCTCTTTACTGTGAACACGTGCTTGGCAAAGTGCCCAAATCACCCAAAACCCCTCCTGGTGTGAGGCTGTGAGCTGCATGAACTTCTGCTTGAGCACATCAGTGCAATCCATTTGTGCTCCTCAGGCAAGTTAGTCCAGAATGCTCAGGCTGCTAGCTCAGTCGGTAGAGCAGGGGTGGGTTCGAGCCCCACATTGGGCACCAAATATGGGAATATTAATCCCAATATTACCAGTTAGATTGTGCCTGGGCCAGTCTGACCCTCGCTGCTGAGCCAAAGGCGGCGTCTGTGGTGTATCACCCCAGAGACACCTTTAGCTTGCTGATGGTTTCAGCTGGGCACTAAACAAGTCCAGGCTTGTTAGGGACTCCGTTTACCTTAGGAAGAAGGCTTCAGGCAAAGGTGAGGGCAAAGGAGGGATTCTGCTGGAGGGTTTAATATCCAGAGGTTTATTCCAGGGTTACAGATGTCTGAATCTTGGTAAGAACCCCAACAGAATGCTGAGCACATGGCCAGACTCACCTTTTAAGCTCAGGGGGAGGGGACAGGTGAGCCACCAACCAGGTGGGGGGGGGCGGGGTCTCAAGGGACGAGGGACACCTAGACAGGCCAATGACCTCTGGGCCTGAGGGGCATCCTTTGAATTTGACTAACCACACGACGCCTTTGCTGGAATGTTAAGCCTGATTGACAGGACTCACTCAGCAAGGGGGCGAGGGGGGAAGGGAGGGTTTTGGCACACCTGGGTAAGGGACCCGGAAGTTTAAAACACACCGCAACATGAAGGTGCCTGTTCCTGCAGGGAGAGGAGCAGCCCCTGCAGCCCTGCAGCCCCTCTGGCCAGGCGGGTGTGCAGCTCCCTCCCCAGACAGGGGCTCTTCCTTTGCTCACACCAAGGAACTAAGGCTGCAGAACTGGGCTGCACACCAGAAGCAGTGATATGGGATGTGGTTTAAATCAGTAGGAAAGTTGCTCACACTTTTAGCAGCATGGTGTAAATCAGGGCTGGTTTTTAGAAGCTCTTTTCTAAGCTAGACCAGCCCCTGGCACTGGCTGGATTCTTAAAGCAGGGCTGAACAATTTAATCCAGCACTCCAGGCTCACAGGCTGGTGCCAGACTTGCATATTATAGTGTAACGGAAATAACCAGGAATTTCAGCAGAAATCCTGCCAAATTTCCTTTAGCCCTTCAGCAATGCCACCAAAAGTGATAAAATTTGTGCAACAAATGGGTGGCACTTTAAATATTAATGTTTCTTTAAAAATTACTCTAATAATGTACACTGCTGATTAATTACTTGAAGATTCAAATTTTTAATCTCTACTTGGACATCAGGGTAAGTTCTCTTCTGTTTAAAAACAAATCCCATTTATAATTGCAACATGAATGTTTCAGTAAAGGAAATCACTGGCAAACAGTGGTCCAGGAACAATTTTTCAACAAGTGTTCTAATTTTGCTAACAGGTTTTCAGGTGGGGTGAAGAGACATCCTCATCAGATACCATCCCAAAAGGCTCAGAGTTCAAGGCCAGCTGTGACTTTTTGAGTTTTCCAAACTTTTAATGCAAGATGCAGCTCTAAAGTGGAGGCCATGTGAAAGACAAAGCAGGTTTGGCAAGGGTTACCTGTGCTCTGCAGGATCCCAGCCTGACAAGACAGCAAGGAGAAGGCAGGCACAGCTCTTGGCTTTACTCAGCCCCTGAGTGCTGAATGGGAAGCACCAACGAGCCCAGGCTCACATGAAAGGTGCAGAAGGCAGCACTGGAGCAGCAGCTCCAGTTGTGCTGCAGGAGATGCTGGGTGGTGGCTCTGGGATGGTGTTTGCCACACCAGCACACAGGGCAGGGTCTGGGGACACTTTTGTCCCAGCTGTGGGGATCCTGATTGCTGACTACAGAGCAGTTTTGCTTCTGGCAGAGGCAGAAGCATCTCCACACCCACAGAGCACGAGGGACTTCTCCCAGCATAGGAGTCACAGAACAATTATCCCAGTCTCTGATTACATTAATAACCTACGAGTTGGCTTTGCTCTGAGGAGCACAACTCTCCTTTATTGCCTGAAGCCACAAAGCTCTTTGGGTGATTACAAAGTCAGACAGCAGGTTTGTGCCTGGCTCAGCTGTGGTTGCAGGGTTTGGAACATCTCTGGGTACCTCTCGCATCCCTGTGCCATCCTGGGGAAGCTGCTGCATCCAGGCCCTCGCTGGCTGCAGATGGCAAAACCCCTTTTCCTGCAGAGCCTCCTCCTGAGCTGAGTCTGAGCTGGGAAATGGGGAACAAAGGACCAGCCCTGCTGCTGATTAAAGAGCTGGGATTGAACTGTAGGAAGTTTGCACATCTGGTTCTTTGTCTCCATTTCTGCTGCTTGTACTGTTGCAGAGATTATGCACTCTGTGAGTCACAGTGTAACTTCTAATATTAACAGCCTGATTTCCCACAGTTGCTGGGTTTTTTTTCCCTCTAGAAGCATGAATTACAAAAGATTTCTCCTTCTCCTTCACTTTTGAAAGCAATTAAAAACAAACTATTTAACAAATCACTAACTGCCAAGAAGTGTTCAAATTAGATCTTTTCATAGCCTTCTTACTTTTGATTTGGAACAGAACCAATTGGCTTTGAGATCTCTCCTCAAAAAGATACTTCTGCTAACATTTCAGTCTATTGCAAGTTGTAAAACAAAAGAACTTTTAATGTTTTACAGTATGGCTTCAACGAGCTAGAAACTTTCTAAAGATGTACGTTTACACCAGGTACTCTTTGGATTTAATTCCAATGTCATGTTCCTAGATTCTAAAAGATAGATGAAGGTTTGCTAATATCATTCTTTCCTGATTATTCAAATAAATGTTGATGCAGAACAGAGGCAGCAAAAAAAAAAAAAAAAAGAGAGAATGGAAGGGGGGAAAAAAATCACTCCCTGTTTCTTAATAGTGTGGATAAGATGGATTTGTATGTTTTGGCTTTCAGTAGCAGAAGCAGAATTGCTCTATAAATGTCAGTTTGGGCAGCCAGATCCAGCAAGCAGCTCCCCTACCCCCACCACTTAATTCTGATTATTGCCAGACAGAACTGACTCCTTCCAAGCACACTTGGAGAATGGTCCCATTGTGCAGGGGCACAGGGGCTCCTGCTCCAGTGGAAACTCTTCTCTCCCAACAGCTGCTTGCAGTTAACTGCAGCCCAACCTAAAGCCTTTAAAGTCTGCTCCTTGTTTAGTCTTGGATGCACAGGAATGGCTCTGGGGAGGTTAACCTGTTGTGGGCTGTGGGGACAGTGCTGAGGAACTGAGAGCTGAGCAGGCTGCACCCCCAGCACAGAGCTCCCCAACCCTGGGAGTGAAACTTCTGCTCTCTCTGCCTTCCACAGCACTCAGGGCTAATGGAAGGTTCAAATTGCCTGAGCTAAGTCAGCAGATGCCTATCCAAAACCAGTGAGACAACCCTTAAAAACTCCACACATAATGTAGAGATTTTGATACTAAAACATGGGAACTTGGAGAAAGAAAAAAAAAAAAAGTGAATCTTTTAGTTCTCTCTTTTCTCCCCCAACAAAATAAAAGGCTGCCTTGACAGGTTTTCATTCCTTTGATTTTAAGCTTTTCCTTGCAGACAAATACCAATAGTTGCTTAGGATTCTTTCAGAAAAACAGAAGATTTCTTGCCAACAGTACTTCTCTCCTGTTGATTCTTACAAACCTTAACAGGGAATAATCTCACTGCTCCCTGCCACTTGGCTGAACTGTGAGCACACCCAGGAGGAGGCACGAAGGCTTGGCTGTAATTGAAACGTGCTGCTGCTGCTGGGACACTGCAAAGGGAGCTGGGAGAGGAGGAATGCTCACACTCACTGCTGCACCTGCAGGGGAGCTGCAGGATGGACCCTCCAGTGCCACCTCACTGCCACCAGCAAGGTGTGCTTCTCACCAGGACTGAGCTCAGTGCCACCAGCAAGGCGTGTTTCTCACCAGGACTGAGCTCAGTGCCACCAGCAAGGTGTGGCTGTCACCAGGACTGAGCTCAGTGCCACCAGCAAGGTGTGCTTCTCACCAGGACCAAGCACAGCTCAGACACTGGGGTTTAAGTGACCCCAATTCAAGATTAGAAGCCTCAGTGCTCCTTGCCTTAGCTGAGTGCAGGCTGCTCTGGAAATGTTCAGCACAAATGACTGCCCCAGCAGGGGTGGCACAACAACACCTGAGGACTCTGCTCCTCCAGCAGGACCTCCACAGCTATCTCCAGATGGGAAGGAACAAGAGGTTCAGTGTGATTCAGTTGTTCCTCTGCCATCTCTTTCCATATTCATAAGTAAAGCATCTTAAATGATGTATTTTTACCAAGCAGACCTCGTGTGGCCCAGTATCACTAAAAGTTTAGGCACACTCTTGTTACTGTAATAATTTACAAACTATTTTGAGCAAGCAGTTGCAAACAAACACCAAGTTACATTTGCTAAGTTTGCAGACTCCTCCTGTGACAAATAAGGAAAGCTGGCTGAGTCTAACAGGACTATTTCAATTCTTCCATTGTAGAATTCCATTGATTTGGACATTCTTCAGTGCTCACTGCCATCCTCTCCACTACAGCCAGCAGGAAAAGTGGCACAGATGTTTTTATGACATAGGTCTAGGTTACATCTGCCCCGCTCTCCAGCAGAGCTCTATAACACACTTAGCCAGCTTTACCAGCCCCTGCTGCCCCTGCTTTAGGTTCAGGATCATCTGCAGTTATTTTGCATTACTTGTTCTTCCTGAGAATTATTGAATGGCTCAGGAAATTGCCCTGAGCACCTACAAGCCCTCTCCCTATGGTTTGAATGTTCTCTTTTGCAGTCTGGGATCTGCCAGGCACAAAGCTCTGGGGTGCTGGGACCTTTGGGAGAGGCTGAGCCACGCTCAGAGTGCAGAGCCTGGGGAGCACCGGGGGGCAGGCACGGATATGGGGTGCCCTGAGAGCAGAGATGCTGGGTGCCCACCTGAGAGCAGAGATGCTGGATGCCCTGAGAGCAGAGATGCTGGGTGCCCTGAGAGCAGAGATGCTGAGTGCCCACCATCAGAGCAGAGATGCTGAGTGCCCTGAGAGCAGAGATGCTGGGTGCCCACCCAGAGGGCAGAGATGCTGGGTGCCCACCATCAGAGCAGAGATGCTGAGTGCCCTGAGAGCAGAGATGCTGGGTGCCCTGAGAGCAGAAATGATGGATGCCCTGAGAGCAGAGATGCTGGGTGCCCACCCTGAGAGCAGAGATGCTGAGTGCCCACCATCAGGGCACAGATGCTGGGTGCCCACCCTGAGAGCAGGGCTGCCCTGACCTGCAGCCCCCAGCCCCTGCTCAATGAAGAGCTCACTTTTTGGGCTGCCAAAGTAGCCCCAGGTGGGAGGCACACGCCTCAAAGTCTAACACAGATTATATGCTGAGCTCTTCTTTCCTCTCTCTTCAGTCATAGCTGAGCACATTTTTAAGCTCAACCCAAGATTTTAAATTTAATTTTTTAATACTCGCCCAATTAAACAATGGAAATTTGTATGGGTTACAAAACCCCCAACACAGCACCAAACAAGAAGGACATGTGCACATTTGGGTGTGCCTCTAGGCAGAAAGAGAAATCTCCATTTCTCCTGGGAGTTCAAACAATGCCCCAAAATTGGATTCAGTATGAGTTATCATCAGTGCAGAACACTGCATCCTCCAAAGGAATGAACTGCCTTCAAACAGAGTAAAACTGAAGGAAGTGATGTCTGACCCAAGCCCCAGCACCAGCCAGCACCCAGCAGAATGTGGGAACATCACAAGCCAAGATTTCCCCACTGACACAGGGATGGGCTCCCAAGGCTGTGGGTAAAAGGCCTTACAGATTTAATTAGAGATGAGCTTTTTCTGAGCACAGTGGGAAAGAATTGAAGGATTGGCCTTCAGCATGACAAAGAGCTGAAATACATCATCAGCCCAGGGCACAAGCAAATGAATTGTTCCCAGAAATTTCCTTCCAGGAGATAATACTAGGGATGAGACAGAGGTTTTCTTTGGTTTTCCTTGGACTGTCAGGCTGATGTCAGGTTGCCCCGATGGCAGCTCAACCACCAATTTATTTTCCACAGGCTTTCATACCCCAAGAATGCATAAAATCAAATAATTGAGGGCCTGAATGTCTTGTGAGATCAATGCAAAGGTATCTGCTGACTTCCTTGAGTTTTACAGCTGGTCCTTCAATTCCTTGGCTGTTCCACAGTGAATGCTGTTTACAAGGCAGGACATATTTTTAGTTTATAAATGCAGCTCTTCTCAGTATGACATAATTTTGGAACATTTACATGGAGGAAAAAACCACAGTGCACTAAATCACTGCAACATCCCCACAGAAGAGCAAGATGGATGTCTCAACATATTCCCCTTACCTTGGTGGTGTAGTAATGAGCTCTTCATTCCAAACTCAACCCTTGTTCTAGGAAAAATTTGGCATTGTGCTTAATGAAATTAGATTTTTTAAAATATAAATATAAATAATATAAATATAAATATACACAAACATAAATAATATAAATATATTAATATAATATTATATATTATAATATTATATACTGTATGTATTATATTATATATAATATAATAAATATTAAGATAAAACTAGATGCATGACTATAACTATATAACTATATATAAATATAAATATATAATATAATTATAAATATAAATAAATATAAATATATAAATATAAATATATAAATATATATAGCATGTGAGGATGCCCTGGTTTATTTCACGTGCACAAATTGGTCCAACGCTGTTTCTCCAACATTAGTGGAAGGATTAATTAGAACAAAAGGTGGTGGATTCAGAGGAAACTGGTGGGTTCAGAAGAACCTGGTGGATTCAGAGGAACCTGGTGGGTTCAGAAGAACCTGGACAGCCCCACAGCCAGCAGAGGTTGAAGAACATCTTCCAGACACTCCTGACAGGACATTCCTGGCAGCCTTTGCCCCTCTGCTGCTGTGGCTGAGCCAGGACCCTTCACATGCTCTGGCACTGAGGGGCCCAGAGGTGCTCAGGGTGCTCAGGGTGAGGCCACAGCAGTGCTGGCAGCAGCTGGGTGATCATTACCTCAGAATGATCCAAAACAGAAAGGGTTCTCTGGGTTGCAGTTCAATATTATTGCAGTGTGTATTTTCATGGCATTTCCCATCACTTTTCTCATTTATCTCATTCTTCCCCCTGTGACAGAACTGCATATTCTATTAAAAACAGAGGGAAAGATCAATAGAGGTTGAAAAATCCTAAAAGCTTGGGGTTTTTGTGCAACTTCTGTGCAAGAATTTTAGCTGGATTTATCTGAATTTTTGAAAAGATTATTGGACTCTTAAGATTGCTCTTATCCTTATATAGTTACCTCTGCTCATGGATGATCAGAGAAACTTGTAAATTGAAATTTTTCACACCACTGAGATATAAATTGTGGCAATCGGGGAACAATTCTGGATGCAAAAAGGAATTTTAGTTAGGACAGCTCTGTGAGGCCCAGCAGGCACCTTGCTCAGGGTGCCCTGCAGGTGAGAGCAGCCCCAGCCCTGGCTCAGTGCCCACATGGGCTCCCTGCCCCAAAAACCACTAAAAACTTACCCTCAGCTCAGCTCAAGCCCTCCTGGGTACCAAAGAGCTGTGGTGTCTCAGAGCTTTGCCAGTGCCCCACACAGATGTTTCCAACATCTGGGTGACCCCAGCTGTGCCCCAAACCCAGCCTGGGCTCCCCTTCCAGTGACTCCCATCAACAATGAGCATTTTCTCCCTTCATCCCCCCAAACCTCACAGAATTCATTTCAATTCCTGTGTGAAATGGAATCAGGGTGTAAGAGGTCACTCACAGAGAGATGATTTTTGCTTTCAGGATCTCTTTCCATTATGCTAATTCCAAACCTAAGGTCCATGACCATTATTAGCCCACACTTTTTATTCCTGTAATGCTGTGCAGCAGGGCATTAAAGAGCCTGCCAGCTCACGTTGTCAGCGTGGGCAAGGAACAAAACTAAAAAGGCATCTTTAATAATGCTATAATGATCAAAATTCTGCTCAGGACTGTAGAATATATGCAGTCACTAGAGCAGCATCAAGCCATTCAGCAAATCTTCAGTTTTTCTCATCTCTGCTCCATGTTGGTTTGGGGTTTTCATTTTAAGACCTTTTCATTTGTTTTTGTTTTGCTCTAGATTTTAATTCTGTTTGTTTTTAATGAATCCTTTTTTTCTAAGAATTGTAAAAAACTCTAAATTTGTTTTCATCTCCCATTATTTAAAGGAACAGAATTTAGTTAATTCTGAGCCTGTAAATAAGTGACAATCAAATTACTACAAAAAGACTTTCAGATAATATCCCCACAAATATAAATTATCAGTTTTAAATTCTATTTGACTGAAACTATTTTCCTGAGTTTCAACTCTTTGAATGAGTCTATATTTTCTTAAAATAAAGCATTTGCTTAAGCTTCAATTCTGTACCAGGTAGTGACAGGGAATTCTGCAAGTGTAAGGTTTGTCCCTTATCCAGGGTTTCTTTCAGGGTTAGAGGCCTGAATTAGCAGCTCCAATATCAAAATTGCAGCTGCCCAATTCCATTTCTATGGGAGTTTCTCACCTGAAGTTCAAATCCACGCTGGGGAGGCAGCTCCAGTGGAGGAATGTCCACCAATGCTTCCAGCTCCATGGAATCCCCAAAACCAGGGACAGGCAGGGTGTGGGGAACGTGTCTGCACACAAAGTGTCTGGTTTTATCCTCAGACACAGCTTTGGGTAATCCTGAAAAATGTGGAAATAGCCTAATGAATTGTGGTTTGTTATCCTGGGATTTAACTGCTCAGAAGTGGTAAAATATCAATTAACATTTGCAGGGCTGATTGTGTGTGTTGGCCCTTTGTTCCCCTCTGCTGGCCTGAGGCAATCCGAAGGCAAGAACAATTTCCCAAGTTAGGAAGAGGGATGGAACACATTAGTAATAAGGTCAAGATTAGAAAGATTGGGAAAAAAAAGAAAAGATTGCTAAGAGAGCTTGCAAAAAAAAAAATCCATGCACCAAATATCACCATGATCTGCTGAACTCAGCAATGCACTTTGAGTTGGTTGAATTTCAGTTTGTGACAGTGAGTTAGAAAGGAATACACCAAAATATAAATTTCTTAAAAGGCATCAAGAGAGGGAATTATACAGATCAGTCTGTGGCATCTCAAGAATTTATCTTGGATGCAGAAATATTTAAATAGAGTGGCACCCGCTGTATCCCAGTGCAAGATGAGGTGAGAAATTATAAAAAAGTAGGAAAAAGCCATCTTCCCTTCCAGTTTGAGTGAAATGATTCCTAAACTAAATGAAGAGACGAAGGGATAAAGCCCTTGGATAAGTTCAGATTTCAGAACAGGTATCTTTGGTGGTTTTGGGAGCTGAACTTCTGGAAATCGTTGCTCAGAGTATCCCATGGCTGTGAGAACCCACGAGGGCTCATCCTGACAAGAGCAGGAGAAATCCCAACAATGCTGTCACCTCATTCTTCCTCAGGCAGGGTCCCCCCTGCCTGCCCCTCTGGCTCCAAGCTGAGGGAGCACTCATTAATGAGCACTAATAAAGCATTTTGAAGACAAGTGATTGGGGAATGCTCAGGTTCTTCAGCACTGAGCTGAAAAAATCACAAAAGCCAAATTTATGAACAACTCTCTGCAGCCATCACAAGGGGCCATGCCCCACACCACCCGTTCCTGCTGGAAAAGAACATTCCCTTGCCATGGCAGCCCCTGGGACTGGGGTTAGGGAGCATCACAGCCACACCAGGAGTCTCCTGAACCCCATGGTGTCATCTGGCACCCGCCCTCCCTGTGAGATAATTCTGCTTCCCTCTGCTTGAGGCAGAGCAAACGGGTGCATCAGTCTCTTGAAGAAATCAGAGCATGTACCAGGATGGCTCAGCCTGGCCTGGGCAGCCTTTAGGGGATGTTTCCTCTCACACCTGGGGACACCAGCACTGAAAGGGCATTAAAAGCTCATTTCCCCTGCTGCAATACCAGGGTCTCTAATAGGGACTCATCCAGAAATTAATCTGCTAAGCTTATAATCAAGGTAAATCTATGCAAGAAAACCCCAGAGGGCACACAAACTGCTAAAAACTGATTTTGCTGGGGCTCCTTTCCTAATTGCTGAGGTGTTCCTACAATAAACCTTTCTTTGCTAGTAACACTGAAAACCAATTATGAAGACAGCCACTATAGTCGTTTCTCCCTAATATTTTACAAGTTTGTGGTTTGGGTTTTTTTCCCCTCCCACAAATTTACAGAGTTGTCCTTGTGAAGATAAAAAGGCAAGACAGTACCTGAGACCATTGGTTTTGGTTGAGAAAATACAACCCAATAAATTCCAGATACAGGATTAAAGAGAAATGTAAGGAGACAGGTGAGAAAGGGATGCTTTAGGTTTGAAATACCAACTCAAGCTGAAAGAACAGGATTGCCATGCAAGTGTGTGACACCTTCCCTTGCACTAAGTTCCTGAGGGGCATATGGGGGTTTTACAGGGCTTTAAAAATTTATTTATAATAAATTTACTGTTTACTGACATGGTCTGAAAGGTTTCTGACAGCAATCTTTCAGTTTATTTACACAATCAATAGCAATCTAACTTACCAATATATACTTTCAATCCTCCTTATCCATTCTTCCAGAAATCAAAGTTTTCAGGTTTTGCTTACACCAAGTTTTTCTCCTGAAAACTCTGGTAGCTCTCAACTAATTAGCATTGATGTAAGGCTGTCTTGTTTCTGTAAATGATTTACAAGATGTGCTCTGATTGTTCTTCAGTACCTGATGCATTCCCTTCTACTCAACCCCATTTAATGCATTTCAATAAAGGCACGAAATTATCTCCCCAGGAATGTGACTCAGCCAGCAATGTCACGCACTGTAACACTGAAAGTTTCTGCTCCATTCTGCACTGCTTAATTATAAATGCTTTTTTCTAATGGATGCATTTTGAGACTAATGAAGAGAAGGGATTAATTTCTCACAGAGGGTGACAGCAATCATCCTTAGGTGTTGAGCAGACATCTATAAAACCAGTTAGCAACAACAGGACTGTGAAAAGTTTATAGGAGAGGCTTTTACAAATTATTGTGTGTTGTAGCTGCCTGTTTAACAGATTCCCCCCCTCAGATGTGTTCCAGGCAGCCTTTTGAGGACAGAGAGGGTTTCTCACTGTCACAAGCACACAGATCTGACACACAACTTCCTGGCCAACACATGGAGCAAAAGATGTTTTGGCAGATGTGACCCTTTGAAAGGAGGAAGAGCTTAAAAGAAACCACCCTAAAAGCAGATCTGGTGATGGTGGCCAGATGTAAAATGGCATCCTGATGCTGAAGGATCACTTTCGGCTGAATTTGGCAAAAATAAAAAGGCTTACATTTTAAAAAATATACCAATAAGTATGTAAGAGAAAGGAACTTGTGGAGGCAAAGTCTCTTCTATCATCATAAAGAAATTGTTCATGGTTTTGAAGGATCAAATGCTGGATCCAGCAGCAATGCTGGGAACCTGTGAACTGAAGTTTCCTGAGGGATGGATTTGGTCACAAAACCTTGCAACTGCTCTAACCAAGATTGTTGTTAGCAGGTCTAAAATCCAGAGGGAAATAAGGAATAACCAATTCCCTGGAATAAAAGTGGCTGAACAGAATTAGAAACTTCAGACCAGCAAAATTTATGGTTTTAAACCTGGTTTAACACATTCTAGAATGGTGATTATTAAAGTTACCATAGCCCATGTTGCCAGGGATAATAGTGCTTTATGTCCTGTGCCTGTGCTCCCAAATCCTGAGCTAATCCTCATGCCATGCCTTGATCCTGTTTTATCAGCAAGAAGCATGCTTCAGAATTAAATGTATTTGCCAAATCTGAATCTGTCACCATCAGCAGATCATCTGTCTGTCACAAAAAAACCCATAAATCTTACAGTGAATATTTCTAGAGCATAAACTTGATACAAAAATGAATTAAAAAATTTTAGAAGACGTGTAGGCTGGAGCACCCACTACTAGGTCACTTCCACCTTGCATTCAGTAATTGCTGGTTTACAGGTACAGGTAATACTGGGGAGAAACTCCACGTTTATTTACTCTTTGAAATGTGTTTTTAACATGTATTGATCAAGGCATCTCCCTTTCTGAAGCAGGAAGGCTTAGACTATAACAAAAGTACATATTTATATCCTGGTAATGCCCTATCCCTGCACAGAGAAGAGCAAATAACCAGCTCTCAAATCTCCAAGAACAAGAACTGGTGGCGTTTACAGGCAAAGCTCTTGGGAGAGGTCAGGGAACAAGAGAAACCTCAAATCCCAGAGCAGAGAACGGCGTGATCAGAAAGCAGCACATCCATATCCAGGACAATAATCCCCTGTCAGGAGACTCAGGAGGAGCAAATGACTCTGTGCTAGCAGGGCACAGGCAGGGCCAAGGCACAGCTCTGCCTCAGGAACAGCCAGGCAATGAGGGACCAGCTCCATCTCCACCCCAGCACCCCAAAAGTGTCACAGGGTGTCCAATCACTGACAAATCCCTACACTGCAACTGCAAATAAAGTACTGCAAAGTTATTGCTGTGGCCTCAAATACATATTTATGAAGGAAAGTAAAGAAAATAATACATCATCAGTTTTCAAAAGGTTTTATAGCACCCCCTTATCCCATTAACCCCTGGTAATTTATAACAAGCTGTCATATCATTAACACAATAAGTCAATAATTGCTGCCACTACATTTCCAACCCTGTACTCACAGTGTTCCCCACTTCAGCAAGAGGGATGATTAATGAAGCTTTTGCACAGCCTCTGATACTTGTATTTATCTTTCAGCAAACACTGAGTTCAGTTGATCACAGCACATGGGAAATTGACTTTCTTTGGCATCAGTTGCCAAGAGAACCAGGATGGCCATACCTGGAAAGTTATTTCATTTCATACTAGAAGGGAAAAGGAGAATAAGAATCAAATGCTTGCCAAGGTCTTTTTAAACTCACATTTTCCTCATATAACTGTTTTCTGTCAAAACAAACCTTCATTAAAAAATGAAACTAGCTCTCTTCACTGGAGAAATAACCTTCACTATGCAAATCAATTCACTTTCCCAACCTTGCAAACAAATGCTCCCAGAAAGAACAAAAATAGTGAGAATCCCATTAGCAGCTTTGCTGCTCCTTGCACCCAAACCCGCAATAGCTGCAACCAAAGCATCAGGAGCAGAGCAGAGCCCATGCTGAGCACTTGGGAAAGCAAAGTGGAGTCAGTGTTACAGCTCAGATCACCCAGTGCTTACTGCAATGAACAGAAGAGTGGAGCGAGTCACAGCTTCTCCCCACCTGCCTGTCCCAGCAGAAAGGGAGATTCAGGTGCTCTGCAAAATAAAACTTGAGAAGCTAAACAAATGCTGAGATTTCCTTATCACAGCTTTTCTCCTTTTCCTTCAAGGCTGAATTTTTGAAGTCAATTGAGAGACAGATCTGTTTTTCATAAAGCTGTCACTTTTTTTTTTGTATTTTGGGGGGTATTTTATGTTGCTGTGAAATTGCCCAGCTTCATTGCTCCAAAGGAACAAGGCACTAGTCCCAAATTCAGATTCTCATGTTCAAACAGTAGCCCTGCCACAAACCAAGCCATGCCAGTGCTTTAAGGAAAGCAGCCCCCCAGAATGAGCCCTTCCTCATGTGTGAGGAAATTCAGAATGTGTCATTAGGCTCTGCTGCAAGGAGCTCAGGTGCAGAATAAAGAGCCAGACCCATCAATGCCATGAACAAGGAAGGCATGAAAGCACATGTGTGAGCACTCCCAAATTCACTGGCACACCAGGCTTGTCTGCAGCAGGAAATATCAGCTTGAAGAAAACTGTAGGTATGAGAATATCTCATTAATCTCATTAATAGCTTCCTTCTTTACTGGGACATTTAGCATTTTAAAACACATTGTATAAGCAACAATCATATTTTACACCCTGGTGTTCAAATATCAAGAGAAAAAAACCTCAGGTTTAGAATCTAAATATGATTTTTACAGTGCAGGTGCCGGTGAAATGCAGATCTTTGAAGGAAAAGAACATCACCTACATGAACATTATCTCCCCCTTTGTTGACGGTTCTCTGGAGAATTTCTACAAAGTTTTTATTCAAACTTCTATGAAACACTGATTTTAGCAAAACAAAAACTAAACCCCAAATCACCCACCTCAGAAGCAGTGGTTCAAAATTCCTGCCTAGAGGCCAAATGTTATTGATCTATTTAGTGACAACATTCATGTGCACACACATGCATTAGAGAAGATCCTTTTCCAAGGCATTGCATACAATATCCTAGGTATTTGAGTATTTCTTTGACAGACTTTAAAGTACACCAAATTTACATTCTATAAATGCTTTTAGAACATTCAAAACATCTGACATTTCTGCAGAAACACATTAATGAGGTACTCCAGAGACTAAGATTCGTGTGAAATCAGTCCCCTCACAGAAAATTCTACATTAAATGCCTAACAAATACTGTCTCACACAGAGGAAAAATGGAAAAACAATGTTTAAGTGGAAAGCATTTTCTAAACATTAGTATTTGCATCAGTAATGTTTCATAACTCACTGTAAATAAAAGCTGCATTTATTGTTTATTCAAAGGTAGTTTTCAAACACTTTTGCTCATCCTTGTAGGGCCTCAGATCAGTCCTGCCAGGAGTGGATCTGAAAATGGATTGGAAGGATGAGAGAGTCACTGCAAGCCTTAAATCCAGCACTGGCACTTGGCTGAGCCCTGGCCAGCAAACAAAATGTATTCCCAGGTCAGAAACTCTGCAGCCTCTCTCAGCTGCTGAGCATTGCAGCAAATTCCTGCCTTCCACAGAGATGAGACTGAGAGCAGAGCAGGACAGGGAGGCAAAGACACCAGCTGGCCAAGCACACCCTGGTGGAGGATTCCAAAAACCCCAATTCCAGACAGAAATGAGAGCTCCAGCTGAGGTGGGGCTCAGGTTTGGAGAGCAGGGAGTGAGGAGTCAATTCTCAGTGCCCAGAGGGGAAGGGAGGGAGCACTGGCTGTGCTGTGGGTCACTGACTGTCCTGGGAGCCCCAACCCACACCCAGGGCTCGCTGCCTTCCCCCAGGCAGCCCCAGGAAAGCCAGCTGGAACCCCAACTGCTGCAGCAGCCTGGATCAGAACCTGCAGTGGAGCTGGGTCACCTGCTGCTCTGAGAAAGGCTCCCAAGGTGGGGCTGCACCCAGAACACACAGAGACATTTTCTGTCACATCTTCTGGTCACCTCTGCACAGGGAAGACCCAATAACGTGTTCCTTGTTGCACAGAAAATCCACTTCATGCACTCATCCCTGAGAGTCCTGGCCCAAGCTGGGGGAGAATATTTCTTTTAAGCTGTAATTTAGAACCTCTCCTGTGTCTGATTGTGGGCATCAGGGCCCCATCACTTGTACTCATGCAAATAAAAAAAAATGTTATACCTGTCAGGTGTTGGCTGCGAGTTCATCAGAAGAAAATCAGAATGTTGTCCCAAATTCAAGGAAGATATTTTAAACACATTCCATCTCAATTAGCCAGACCATTCTGACACCCACCACAGGTCTGACACAGAGACAAAAAAGGTCTGTTTTCATACTGGAGGAGGCAAGCTTCCCCTCACACCACCTGTGCACTGCAGAACACATTTGCTCTCATTTCCAATAACATGCAAAGAACTTTGAAACAATTTGTAAAAATAAGACAATTCATGTTCATTTTTTCATATAAAAATAGCATCTCTAAACATCTTGCCACTGCCTAGGAGAAGAATGCATGAAAAATATGCAAAAAGTAGGACAGAAAACCAGCATTATGCATTGGAACCTGTACCCCCCAATTTTGACAGTTGTACTGCACACCAACCAGAGTGCAAAATCCAGTGGGAAGTGAAATTAAAGTCTCTCATGGCATTGGGACTGGAGATAGATAGATAGATAGATAGATAGATAGATAGATAGATAGATAGATAGATACACAGACACATATAGATAAATACATATACATATACATATACATATACATATACATATACATATACATATACATATACATATACATGTTTAATTAAATAAATAATTTAAATAAGTATGCTTAGATGTTATGAAGTCCAATTCCTCTCAGCTTGGAAACCTGGATGTTTTGTGTTCTTTTTAAACTCACTGCAACATATCTGTATTGACAAAGAAATGAAAAAGCCCAGAACTTCCCTAATGTAGTTATGCTATAAATCAAATCAATACAAAAGCCCTTTTACTCCCAGAATGTCTGTGTCAGCCCTCCTCCAGCCCTCACCTTCCACGCCTCTCCTGAAGCCCACAGGAGAGGACAAACCCCTGTGCAGTAACTGGAGGCACCAGGAGGAACCTTGGAGGACAAACCACTCTGCAGTACCTGGAGGTACCAAATTCCCATTTTTGGGAAGGAGGAGCATTGCCATCCCTGTCCCAAGGCTCTCCCTGTGCATGTGCCCCTTTCCCTGCTCTGCCTGGGAGCACCAGACTGGAGCCAGGCTGCCCCAGTGACCCTGAGCTAGGGGCAGAGCTTGCACAGCTGCTCAAGAACAAACTAGCATCTTATTAGAATCGTTTTGCTGAGAATTGTGTGCATTTAGCAGCACCTTGTGAAGCTCCTCTGCCCCTCCCAGCCCTTCACCATTTTCCATGCCCGCTTTTGGGGCCAAGGTCATCCAAGGACTGCCTTAATTATCTGCCAGCACTCAGCACTGGGATGCCCACCCACACACTGCTCTTTGTGTGCAGTGCCACAGGATTTCTGTTTTGCTTTTATTCAGGTTTACAGAGCAAAACAATGTGAGTGTTTGCACCTTGCAATATTATACCCTGATAGAGAATATCCCTCTGCTGGAAGCTGCCAGCCTTTCTCCCCCAGACCTCCACCACTCTTCTGAGCCCACTTCAGAAAGTGTTCTGTGTTTGTGTGGATCATGGTTTGTACAATGGCCACAAGAACTGTGTTTATGCAAACAGAAGGAATCTGCCAGGTAGAGGTAAATTACGACAGGAGCGTGGCACAGAGCAGGGTCTATTTCTGTCTTTTCCCACATTTCCTGGGCAGAATGCAGCTTCCTTTAACACCAGCCAGCCTGAGTTTTTAATAGGGAACTGTAATAGCTGTTAACCCCCAGGTCACCTTCCAAGCAAAAAATCCATAAACTGCTTTCTGAAATAACAAAATCATGCTTGAACAGGATTGTGTACTTGACATATCAATGCTCTGATATAAAATAACTGCTACTTAAAATAGACTATTTCTCCTCATAACTAATAATTATTAATTAGACATTTAGTATTTCACTTCATGGCAGCAAGCCCCAAAACCTAAGCGGTCATTTGAGAGCAGCATCACCCCTTCCAGATATCTGGGGGAAAAATCTACTTACTGTGTGAAAAAATATTAGCTTTTTCTTTTCTTTTTATAACTGTTCCCCTTTCAGATATCATAAGCAGGAAGCTTGCAAGGCACAGTATGTGAATTATCTTGAAAAGAGGCTGTCATCTTAGGTTTATGGAAATGGAGTAAATCTGCAGCTTAAACAGAACGAGAATAATGACTTCCTTTATATTCCTTCAGCATAGCCTTAAGAGCAAACACAAATCATCTGGGTGATATTTCAAAATCAAACTGAAATACAGGCTATATGTTGCAGCCATCACATATAGAGAGGCTGGTGCTGTTCTCTGAAAATATGATTAACCAGGTTCAACAAGTGAGCAAAGAGCCAGTTAAACAAATACAGCTTTCCCTGCAAGTTCCACTTGCTCAGCTGGGCTATTTTCACCTCGGATTAGAATTGCCATTTCCATGTCACAGCTCAGCAAAGTCACCAGGCTTCAGGGCAGGCACAGCCAGCTGGGCTCCAGAACTCAGGAGCTGACAGCTACTAAACCAAACCTCTGGTGGCTGCCAGAATTGTCTGGTTAATTGGGATAGAATTGGTTTAAAATATCTTCCTTTTATTTGGGACAACACAATGATTTTCTTCTGACAAACTGGCTGTCAACACCTGACACCCCCTCAGGGACTGGGCAGAGCAGGGCCCCTCTTACTTCCTTTAAGGACTGGGACCTGAAATCTCCAAAAGAGGCTCAGTACTGAGCACATGGCTGAAGTAAGGATGAGTGCTGTGCTGCTTTTCCAAAAAAAAACCCAAAAACTTTAGTGCAGTTCAGCTGCACAAAAACTACAGAACAAACCCTGGATCACAGCTATTAGGAACACATCTTGATCTTTAGGAAATAAAAAAGCTGTCAGGTGCAAAGATGCACAGAATAAGGTACCTGACAGCCAGTGGTGCCTCCCTGTCCCCCAGGACACTGGGGCCTCCCATCACCAAACATTCAGGACAAGCAGGACACAACACAAATTCCCTCCCCAGTGGTTGTCCCTTTTGTTGTCATAGCAGCAAGAGTTCTGGTCCTTGCAAACTTGGACTTGTTGCTCCAAAATAAACATAAATAACGTATCTGCTGCAAATATAAAAGAGTTGACAAATAGCTGCTTAATGAACCACATCCAGCAGTTCATAATTCCCCATTAAGAGCCTAATAAAAACCACTTATCTCAAAGTGGCTTCACTGCCTGATAAAGACATAACCAGAATTCTTCTGGTAAACTCAAAAGCTTCACCACCCTCAAGGTATCCCACAGTGGTGGGATTGTACATACAGAACCAATTCTGAAAAATGCCATTTAAATTGTGTTTTCAAGAGAACACTTCCTGCCACTTTAAAGATGACACAGGGAGCGTTTCTCATGCTTTCCCATGCAAGGAGAGAATTTGCATTGCTTGAGGTGATTTCCACTTTGAAAAACTTTTAAATCACTGAGGAGCTGTCCCCAGACAAAGATTTTTACATCTTTGGGTAACTGCTTTTCCTTTGAGAGTTTTCTTGTTATTGTGTAATTCCCCTTTTCAAGATTTGCATATTGATGATGGAGCGCCTTTGAAGATTTCCACATTGTTGGGACGGGAGCAGCCCTCAGAAAAAAGCTCCCATCCTGGAAGATCCACCTCCAAAATAATGTGTACCAACAGGATATTACCCTCTCGTAAACTGTGTCGTTGCCATCTTCATTTAGTGACACAGAATGTTCTTAATGCACACAAAGCTCCCACTTTGTAAAGCTCCTGGAACACAGATCACAAAAAAACTGAGTTCTTTGTCTCCAGAAGTTCTAACAGGAATTACCAAAGAGAAAACAGGGAGCTGACAAAGTGTTATCAATTTTCTCCTGCCAAACAATGATGGTGTCACTCCTGCAGCAGTGCTGGTGGGGAGAGGAAAGATCCCAGTGGGCTGGAACTGGAGCTCTGTGCTGGGATCCTTCAGGACAGCAGCACTACAGGCCCCTCATTTATGTAATATTGCCCTAAAACAACCAAAGGTTGAGTTTGGGTTGTATTTGCTTTTGTTCTTTTTTTAAGACACTTTTTTACTTAATCAAACCAACCCATTCTAAACCACCAGATTTTAGTAAAAAATGCAACAAAATAATTTGGCAACCTTGACTTAACAACCAAATTACACCCAAAACCCAATTTGCAAGATGCTTTCCAGTTCCAATTAAGCATGAGTGTCCACTAGCACTTCCAAGTGGAAGACCAGCCAGGAAAAAACCTGGTTTTTAGTATTTCATTATGTAGCTAACATTCTGCACACAGCAGTTACATCTTCTGGCTTGCTCCATATGCCAACAAATAGAGCAGTTAGTGGTGGAATAAACTTTTGTCATGTACTCTTGTGGAATTCTGAAGTATTCATTTAAGAAAATGCAAGAGAATTCCCAAGCAATTACAAAAAATATTCATTCAATGTATGTATGAATGCATTGAGCCAGCCTCAAGTCAGCAAACCCTGAAATAAGTCAAAGTTGGTGACAGGACAGTCTTCTGAGGAACCCTCAGTATCCTGAGGTCCAAAATAGCTCAGCTGATGTCAGAGCCATGTTTTCAAAGCCTCCTGAAAACCAAATCTGGATGTTTTCATTAACAGAAATGAGGTTTGCAGCCATTTGCTCTGTTGGATATGGAGAACCTGGAGTTTCTGTCTTTCCACACCTCCTGAAATGACAGAGAATTCAGGCACTGTCCTTTTGAGAGAAGAAAAGGGACAAAAGGCACTAATGCAGAACTGGAGAGGGGAGGAAGTGGGAGGAGGAATAGCTCCATCAAGAAAAGGAGGGATTCAAAGAGTTTGATCCGTTAATTCAGGAGAAAATGAGGATTATGATCTCAACTGAAGCAAATATCCTGGGCAGGTTTATTCATAGTGATTTTCAATAAATCACCCCAGTTGTAAGTTAATTGCTATGAAAAATAACATTATTTTTCCCATGCATGGCCATGAGATGGTTTTGTCACTGTAAGCATGAGCTTGGCTGTCAGGGATAATTTCCTGCAAGCCTCTGAAGGTTTCCTATGGCAATACAAAAGCAGTCATTCTTAGGGAGCAGGGCAGGGCAAGGCAAGGGAGAGAAATGAGCATTAACAGCCTCCATTCATCAGCAGGAAGCTGCTAAAGGCTGGCAGAGATTAATCAGATTAAGTAACTATTGACCAGCCACAATTAAAAAATATTTAGTGGCTGCTCTAGAAAGCTGGAAGGAGATATTTCATCTGCTCTCATATAAATTAGTTTCCTTGGTTTAATGCAGTGTGTTTGACCTTTAAGCCTAAAATCTGGATTTTTTTAGTACTATCTCCTCAAGTTCATGTCAAATTATTTAAATAATACGATTTGAAGACCTCAGTCCATCACAACCTTGAAATGGACTCTTTGAAGAGGTACTCCTGTGGGAAGCTTCAGTCTCTTTTTCCTCCAGCATCTTGAACTTTCACCATTTCTCACCCAGATATTTCCTCATATTTCAAACTAACACAGCATATAATATTAGCTTTAAATGGCTGCCCACCAAAGCAAAGATCTCTACATAATTTTTGGCAAACCAGAAATTCAGTTTCTAATAAAGCCTCAAATCAAGGTAAAGCACAACAAGAACTCCTGGAAATGCTCCACAGAGCTCCACTTTCTCTTACTTGGACCTCATCAGTCAGTCAGAAAGCAGATTTTTAGTTTCTAACAAAATGCTCCCCTTCCAAGAAAAGAAACACCGAAAAAACCCAAACAAAAAATCAAAAGAAACAAAAAACCAAAACAAACCACCCCACAAAAACAAACCAAAATACCCCAAAAAACAAACCAAAAAACCCCAAAAAACTCATCCAACAAAAAAAACCACCAAAAACCAAACAAACAAAAAAACAAAACCAAAAAACACCACCAAACCCACCAAAAATACTTACCAAAACCAACCCCTCCCCCCAAAAAAAAGAAACCCCACACGCAAAAACATTCCCACAAAAGGCCTAAAAAATTTCCACAAATAAACAACCAACAGACAAACCCCACAAGGGGAAAAACCCTCAAAAATCTGAAAATACACATTTCAGATAACTTTGGCCCTGATAGTCAGTTGAGGTGGCAAAAAGAACACTGCTTTTCTGTTATGCTTTTATTCAAATTTTATTTCCAGCACATTTCCCCAGTGGTGGCACAGACCTGTCCTGGGCAGCCTGAGGTTCTGCTGCAGCCCAACCACCCACAGGACAAAGCTGCTCAAACACCTGGGCAGCTGGCAGCAGCACCTCCTGACAATTCCCAGGCACAGACAGGGGTAAAAAGCCCCAAACCCACAAATACCAACAAACACAAGGCCAAAGAGGTGTCACCCAACCCTTTAATACTCCACCTATGCCAGGGGAAGGAGAAAAGCAATCCAAATGGATCCTAAAGGCTCTTCCTGACTCCCCAGATCCAAACCATTATCCCCAGTGGAACACCTCACATAAATCACTGCTCACTGCAACCCAAACCTGTCCTTCCACAAACACCAAAATTCGTGTTTGGGCACGTGCTGACCCTGAGCACAGCAACACAGCTCCCTAAAGCTCCACGGGTACTCCTGCCATGAAATACCACATGGGGTCAGTTCACACTTTAAGCACTGGCTCAGAGTTCAATTGCAGCAGTTCCAGCAGTGCCTACCCCTCCCAGAGCATCACAATGGCATCTGCTGGCTCTTAATTGCTATTAGTCACCTCCAAGGCACAATGCATCGCTCACATGAGTGCCAGAGAGGCTGAAATATGTGAAATTCAGTTTCACTCACTCCAGCAAGGTTTACAAATTTAAGATTCATCATTAGTTCCAAAGCAGACATTGTACCTCTAAAATACAGGTTATGGGTTAAAGCACCCAGTGGCTGAGACTACTCTGAGATATGGCCAGGACACATCAGCTGCTTCACAACAAACAACAAACGTGGGGACAGGCTTCAACTGGCCGGGAGAGCTGGACATTCTTCCAGACTGCCTCTGAATTGCTCCAGAAAGGCTGGAAAGGCACCCAGAGGAAACAGGCCTGGGGGTGCAGTGACAGGGCTAGGCCCGGGTCCCATGGCTGCGCCAGCCTGGAGTGACACAGCCCAGGGCAGGGACTGTCCCCTGTGCTGGCCCTGCTGGGCACCTCGGGGCTGTGTCCAGCCCTGGGCCCTCAAAAAGAGGGACATGGAGGGGCTGGGGAACGGAGGGCAGGGAACAGAGCTGGGGAAGGGGCTGGAGCCCGAGGAGGGGCTGAGGGAGCTGGGAAGGCGCTGGAGAATCCCTGAGGGAGCTGGGCAGGGGCTCAGCCTGGAGCAAAGGAGGCTCAGGGGCCCTTGTGGCTCTGCACAGCTCCTGCCAGGAGGGCACAGCTGGGGGGATCGGGCTGTTCTCAGGGAACAGGGACAGGAGCAGAGGGAACGGCCTCAGGCTGGGCCAGGGCAGGCTCAGGATCGATATTGGGATAATTTCCTCACAGAAAGGGTTCTCAGCCTGGCACCGCTGCCCAGCGCAGGGGTGGAGTCCCCATCCCTGAGGGAGTTAAAATCCATATGGATGTGGCACTTGGGACATGGGTTCGTGGTGGCCTCGGCATGCTGGGTTAATTTAAGATCCTGAAGTCATTTTCCAACCTAAGCAATTCTATGATTGCCAAAGAAATTCTCTCAGTGCCTGTCCCAGGCAGAGCACCCTGGCTGTCCCTGCACACACAGAAAGAAGTAGCTGGAGCTCTCTGCACTGTGACCAGCAGCACAAGAGCCCTCCTCAGCTCTCTCCAGATCCCACCAGGGCATGCACCATGTAGGGATCCATCTTCTCTTTAGGGCACAGCTCTGTGATGCCCTTCATGCTTTCAAGTCTCCTCACATACATTCATGTGACAGGACATGCTGTGGTTTGGATTAGATATTGTCACAGAGAATGTTTTAAATAATGAAACCTGGAAACAGTTTTACAATTTGTTATCCTGAATACATCCAGAAATTTTGTCCCAGCTTGCCCAGCTTTCCTCCCATGTTCAGCATTGCTTTGACAGAACCAAAATTTCAGGTCCATTTTTCATAATTTTGTGTGAAGCATGTCCCAGAAATGTTTTTTGGGGTCACAGTGGAACTTACACAGGAATCAGTGACAAGATCACTACAGGCAAAGTGCTCCACTATGGGGAACATGAAATTCCTCAGCTTTTTGTCTGTTCTGGAAGAAACAACTGAACTGTGAGCATGCAAGGTTCTCTATTATAAATGTAGGCATTTGGCTACAAAACACTGATGAGTTTGTAGGTATGTTTGATACAGCCACATTTTCCATGGAATTGAGACATTTTTTGGCTCTTCTATTTCACTAAAGATACCCAA